>NW_005187519.1:569653-586254 GCF_000239375.1 Pundamilia nyererei
ACACACACACACACACACACACACACACACACACACACACACACAAACAAACACACACACATAAGCAGATGAGCATGTATTCACAAAACAGATACAAACAAACAGAGATCTGCGAGGAGCACAGAGTCTAAAAATGTCAGAGGGATGTGCTTGTGTGTGTGCAGAGAGAGAAAAGTCTGTGAGTCTTGGAGAGAAGTGGAGCAGATAGCTCATTTCCTCTACTGAGACGGTTAGCTGCCTCCTCTCTCAGGAGGTTGGCTAGCCAAGTGAAGAGCGTGTGCGTGCGCGTGCGAGCGTCCGACAGGCAACAGACTCTCCTGGGTAAGGCAGGATGATGTAAAGCCAGTTCATCGGCTTCTTTTCATGCAGCAGCAGTTCTTTAAAAGGTTTAGCAGCTCTTACAGGTAAACAAAACAACAACAATAGTTTCAGTTACTGCATTTTAACAATACCAGAGACCACAGCAGGAGAGATGATAAAAGAAATTCCTGCAGCGTAGTCTCCCCTGCCGAGGTTTCTGTTCATCACTGTGGTTGTTTTGGTAATTTACAGGAAAGGCTGCTTTGTTGATATCACCGTGTCTCTGCATTAACTGGGAAGTGACTCAAATGAGCCATGATGTCATTCTATGCTTTCTGTTAGCGGCGCGGCCTCCGTTTCAGCCGTCTGTCTCTCAGTGTGTTTGTCGGTCTGTCTTTCCTTCTGTTTCGTTTTCCTCAGAGTTTGCAAACACACACACACATCAGATCTGTGTGGTTTGGATCGTTTACTGTAATGATGATGTTGTCATAGCAATGATGCAGGTGTGCACATGCTGGCTCAGGTCTTTTTTGTTTTGTTGTTTTTTTAACCATAAAGTAAATATCATCTCTTTATTTAATCGTTGCAATGGAAATGCATCAGTGTACTTTCCATACGTCTCCGAACAAGTTCCTTTTTTGGACTTACCGTTCTCTGTTTTATTTGTGGTTATTTTACTACTTTTGTTACAGAATTTGTTAAAATAAATTTATGGGCATTAATTGTCTCCACACATACAAACAATATATATAAAAAATTATAATCAAATTAAAATTATAATCAAAAGCTCTAAATGCTTTTACAGATGTTTTTACTAATTGTCTGTTAAAACATTTAGTTTCCCGTCTAAAAAGCTGTATTTTTACTATGGCCAGCAGGGGGCGATTCCTCTGTTTACACACTGTAGACTGATTCTATAGAAGCCTCTGAGAAAATTACCCTACTTCTCCCTTGATATATGAATTAATATTTACATTTACAATCTCAATTACTGGTTCTGTGGTGGCCCTAAAAGGTCAAATGGAGTGCAACGTAAGAAAAAGCATAAAGCACATTAAAAAAAGAAATCTGAAGCTGAATAAAGATGTTGCAAACGCTAAAACACACAAACAAATAAATAAATAAACTAAAATTTACCAAACTAAACAGAATTGTAGAAGGTGATAACGTAATGGACCAACTACGGAAGTGACAAGCTAACAGTAAATGGCTAACAGCAAACATGTATTTTCAAAGTTAAGTCAAAATTTTGAGTTACCTCTAAATTTCAGCAGCTTTTGGCGTAAGGTTTCAGAAGCTTTACAATGTCTCTGTGCCATAGATTTAACAGAGCAGCATAAATCCACTGGGGGAATGTTTGGCTTTTCCACCAAACTAACATGCTAGTTAATACCAGCTATGTGTTACCATAAAGAGTTTAAAAGCTGGATGTAGCTTCCAGGTGTGAAAAGGGAGGCCAATGTGAAAAGTGCCTTAAGTCTGCATTCTGTTAAATGGTCACAAGGGGGTTGCAAAAGTAATTTGAATAGAAGTCTACAGGAAAAACTGTTTTCTTTAAAAAAATAACATCACGATGAGTGGACATGCTCGTTGTTAATAGGGAGTTGAAAAGACTAACAGACTCTGGTGCTTCATAAGTGTAGTCTATAAACAAATGGGTGAAAGTGGCTGGGTCTCTATTTTCATTTTTTTCTAATACTGGTTAAAATGAACCTGAAACAATAACTTTTCAGCTAGTCCTGGACTATGGTTGTATGACAGCTGGTATAAATGAAAAGGCACCAAACAGTTCACCTTAAAGAAAACACTTTTATTGATGTAGCACATCTATCATCCATCCATTTCTCCATCATTTCATCCATCTGTCCATTTATCTATCATCCATCCTTCATCCATCTGTCTGTCCATCCATCCGTCTGTTTGTCCGTACATCCATCCATTCATTCATTAATTTCTTCATTCATCTCTCCTTTCATTTGTCTGCCCATCCAGCCTTATCCAGATCCAGATATCCTTCTAGAAACAGGGATGCCGTTGAGGGAATTTGCAGCCTGTTCTCGTTTAAATTAAACATCAAAAAAACTTCAGCTTTACAAATGTATTTCACATGCCACCAAGGATGTACAACCTGTCTTAAACTAACGAACCACCACAAGCTGAAGCAGATCAGCATGCCACTGCTGCTCCGCCAACACACAAACACACACAAACAGCATGTGTATCACATGCACATACCATGCACACAGTAAGAAAAACACTCCAGTAAGTCCCCATCAGCTGTGCACACACAAATCCATCAAACTGAGGCGTACATCTTCGACTTGTTAAGGTACTATTTGTCAGCTGCTCCTGGAGTGGCTGTGTGACTCCGCCACTAATTGCCACTGGTGCTAAATTTAGTAAGGGAGATATGAATCCTTCTGATCAGAAGCACCGAATCCAAGAAAAAAAATGCTCTCAGCCTCGCAGGCAAGTTTACCCGCCTCTCTCGTGCTCTCCCCCATCTTCCTGCCACTGGGGAATAGGTGAACTATTCCATATGTCAGCCTTGTCAATCAGCAGCAGAAATATGGGAAAAGCTTCCTCTCCCTTGCCTTCTCTCTCTCTTCCCTTCCCCTCCACCTCCTTCTTTTCCGTTTCTCTCTTTTCCCGCCAAAGATCCAGGGTAGATGTTGTTCCACTCTCTTAGAATTCTGCCAGTGCACGAGTGTGTGTTTATTTATTTCCATGTCATCATGGGTGGTTTGGAACCTCAAGACAAGAAGGGAATATTAATCAAAACAATCTCAGCTAGGAATTTTAATTGTGATATTAATCAATCTTTGTAAATGAGGCGAGGGCTTGTCAAAGCTCTAACGTGCCAGATTAGGAAGATGTTGCTTATGTGGAATAAAATAAAGTTGTTGTTTTTTTTAAACATCAAAATAATTTCATGATGTCCCTCTCAGCTTTTAACCTTTTATTTCTGTCAGTCACACACTGGTCTGAGCAGCACTTGCCATTAAAGGTTGATTGCACTGATGCCAATACGTCATCATCTCATCAAATTTCTGTTTTGCTAGCTATCCAGCCAGTGACAGAAAGCAGTGCCGTCTGTTTGCTGATTGATGACACAGGCTCTACTTCGACTTCCATCATAACTCACAAACTTTGGCGGTACAGTGAAAGTTTTGCCTGCAATCAGGTTTATGGCAGATCAACTTTATCTATGGGAAAAAAAGGGTCTATTTTGTGGAGCATCAATAAATATTCTGCTTTGATCTGTTGCGGTGACGTGATGCCATCCAGAAGGCTCTTATTTTAATTAATACATTTTTCATGATGTGGGTGAATGGTTAATAAAGGGCTTTGTGAGGAGACTGATCTCCTTGAAAAGAACATCCATAAAGGATGCAAATCATACTAAAAGCACTGTCTAAACAAGACACAATAAAGGCCAAGGCTGCACAGAGAATGAATGTACAGCAGCTTTTAAAAGATTTCACTGCATCAGGGTCTTCTTGTTTCTCCTTCTGATACCTATGATTCATACAAGATTTCACATACCTTTTAATCACCCGTTAGATAAACAGGAAGCTCTGTAAAAGTTAAGGCTGCAGTGAGTGTAAGAGTGTGCATGAAACACATTATACACATGATAGATTTAAAGCTGACAAGTAACAACATGTTTGTGGCAAATGGGTTAAAAATAACTGCAGTGGAGCAACACGCCAAATATATAACTTCTTCCTAGAAAGCATGAGATGTGTTTTGCACCCAAACCAAGGCTAGACAGTGGTCTAAGCATCATTATTAGGTGTAAAATAATCTCTGTCAGTAGTACCCATCTCTCCTCGATGATTCCTGTTGCGCCTCGTCTATTTCATTAGGATGAATCCGACACCCACACTCAGAGGCATCAGCATATTACTTGTCAACAAGTACCCCAGTCTCTGGTGAATCATATGTTCACAACTATCCTCTCTCACACTTTGACTTTTGAGGTGATGTGTTGAACTAAGGTCTAAGGAGCCATCCATTAATAGTGTTCTGCAACTGGATATCATTGGTTTAACGGTAAAACTGAGTGAGATTCAGGGACTTTTTCTATATTTTTGACAAGGTGTTTCTGTGTTTCAACCAGCCCAGACATGGTGGGGGCAACAATCCTGATTAGTCAAGTTTAACAATGGCTACTATGAGTGCTGTTGACCAAGCAGGATGGTGGTAGTGGTGGAAACTGTGCTACAGTTGGCCAAAGACAAAGAAAGAGGAGGGGGGGAAGGCAAATTTGGAGGCATGAGTATGAAAGGAGTTTGGAGGAGATTGATTAACACTGGCAATAGGAAATAGCTGGATGATATGATGGAGAGAAGGAAGACATATATAATGAGTGTGCAAGACACCAAGCAGAAGGGAAACGAGGCCGGGAGCACTGGAGGTGGAATCAAAGTGTTCTTCCATGGTGAAGATACAAATCTCAGTGGAGATGGGGTAATCATAAAACATTCTGCATGAGAGAGAAGAATGGCAACACAGCTTAACTGCAGCTCTATAAAACTACAACTTTATAATTTTCTTATATTAAAGGAAAATGCTGGGGGAAAAAACTCTTGGCAATCACCAAAGAATAGATGTAGTTGATGTAAAGTTCGATTTTGAAGCCACGATTGTAGCATTTTAGTTGCTATCCCACGTTGCTCTTTTAGAGTCAAAAGTGACTTACACTAGAAGACTTAGCAATTTGAATCCATACACTGCATATTGTATACTGCACTTGCTAAGTAGTGCCAAGTAGCATACTATTGAAATAGAAATTAACTCACCAAACTGGAGCACAGCCTTTTCAATTTGGCTGTTAGTTGAATTAATCACAGAAGAAGGAAATATTATTTGCCAGATCACGAGGAAAGTTACAAAAAAAAATCACAGTTCAAAAAATGATAGTTCAGCTTAGGTACTTATATTAGACGATGTAAAGCCTGGCAGATAGTAAAGCCTGGCATTTACATCCACAGTAATGAAAACTTTAAATTTTTAACACAGTTCAAACAGGTGGCTATATGAATCTTAAACTGCCCCTGCTGTTGTCAAAAAGGAATAACTTAAGTACAGAGACAATAAAGATTTTTGCACCAGGCTTTAAAAATGTTTAATGTTTGATGCATTTTAATATGGGAGTCTATGGCTCACTTTTGGAACCAGCCTCAAGTGGCCACATGAGGAACTGCAGTTTTTGACATGAAGTCACTTGGATGAGTGGCGAAACATTTCTCCCACTGAAAGGGCAACATCCAGATGAAGACAATCAACCTCTTTTAGATCAGTCCCTCTTATTTTTTGCTTATGCAGCGATAACTGTGATCAGAATTACTTGCTGGTGTTAAAATGTGTCCACGTGGGAAAAACTGTTGGGGGTTTTTTGGCCAGAGGGGCTGTGGCCTCCCCTAAGACACCCTGTTGGTTCCACCCATGCAATTTGCCTTCTTTCTGTATCTCTACTTAATCAAGAAAAGGAAAATGTCCCCCAAAACCAAGCTGCTTCTCTTTGTGAATTGCTGTGACACAGTTGAGCCAAGATTGTTGCAGTTGGCATATGAGCAAATCCACTGATAGCAACGAGGTGAGTGTGTGAGTGCAACTGAAACCTGATAGTGCCATTGGAAAGTCGATGTCACACGACAAACACAATCTGCGCCAGTATCTGCAGCAGTGAGACAGAGGCACAACCCGCTAATTGAACCCATAAATGTAAGGCATACTTCCACCAGCTGTGTTTAGTGTTTTCTTATAAACCTCAGCATCTCTCAGACACACCCACATGCAAACAGTTGCCATACACACACACTCAGTCACACAGTGAGAGAGAGGAAAGAAGAGCGAGTGCCGGATGAGACATCGAGAGCGATGATATCACAAATCACAGGGACAATCAAGACGGTGTCATCTCCAAGCCGTGGACGAACAGGCTGTTAACAACAACAACAAGAAGAGATGATGGAAATCATTTCCTGAAGGATCTCCTGTTGTACACCATCAGACAGAATATCTATCCCGCCTATTACTTTATGACAAAATGCTGCATGTTGATGAGATGTTATAATAAGTATATGATTCCTGTCATGTACGCTGAGTTGCGGCGGGATGAAAAGCTCAAAGAGAGACTGTTTTGATCAGTTTTCGCGGCGTTGTATGGTAATGCAAAATAAGACATGGACACTGGACAGTGGAAACAAGATATTTAGTATGCGTTCAGCATTAAAGCACTGTCGTCTTAGCAGTGTTTTCTTTTTATATTTGCAATAAATGTGACAAGATATAGACTATATTTTTACACAGTCGGTGTAAAGTTTTGAAGCAACAGAGGCTTCACGCTACACTGAGAGCTCAATGTCCAACCTAATGATGTATATGCTCTTCACTTCAAATAAAAGAGTCTGCTTTGAACCTATGGTGTGCATGTGTGTGTCTGTATATCTTTACAACCACCTCTTTGAGACAGAAAGACAAAGACAAAGCAGGGCGGCTAAGAGGATCTCTGTATTGACCTTGCTGCTGGCTACGACCCGAGACCTCACCCCCACCTGAAACACAACACAAATGCACACATTTACTCAGGCGCTGGTTCATCCAGGGCACCAGACCGCCACCGCTGCCCTCTTCCTAATGCACAATGCGTGCACGTAAAGACTTGCACTTGACCTCGTCCCCACGCTGCCTCCTCCCAGCCCGGGACCCACTGACAGCTCACAGGCAAGCCGCCTTCAAAGGTGCAGCGCTTCAAACAGGCACACACACACACACATTATAGTACTGCTTCTTTTTAACCTTTATTTATCCAGGGAAAGTCAAACTGAACTTTTTCTTTTTTCCAGCAAAGCCCCTTGTTTGAGTTCACATCTGCAGGCTTCCCATCCTGACTGCTGTGGCGTTCAGATTGGTCTGCTCAACAAATTTCAACCAATGGTCCTCCAGTCTTAAAATCCCTGTTCCAAACTCGGAGCAACTGCTTGAAAAGCCTGAGTTACTCACTCGCAGCCGAGCAGCGGTGACTCATATAACGACATCAGGAAGGAAAACCAACGAGCTATGAAACATGCACGGCTCAGACACGCTTACTGAAATGTATACAAACATGAGTCTGATTATTCTCGGCGGACACAACTCGTATGATTTCATTCCTTTCTGAGAGAGAAGAGGGGCGAAGAGAGAGTGAGTAAATAAATGTGCAGCAAACTGCCGCCAGTGTAAAAGGAACATTATTTTTTAGGTTGTTGGTGTAATGAGTAAGATCAAAAAAGACATAAACTTTATGAGTGATAGATATGAGAAAAAACACAACCTTCTCTTTCCACAACCCATCCTCCTCTGTCACGCCAACTCTCTGCATGTCCTCCTTAACCACAACTATGAATCTTCTCTGAGGTCATCCTCAGAGAATATAAATATAAAAATACATTATGGTGGGTTTTCAATTACTATGGCCTAAGAAATTTTATATGGGATTGCCACATTGGATGGATCCAGAAATTTTTGTTTTATGCCAGATTCCCTTCTCAATGCAATCCTCTCATTTATCCAGGCTTGACCTATGGGACTCTATGGGAGCTCTGTAATAAAGTGGGGGCTTGTCCGGGATTCAGACGCTGCACCTGAACTCACCAAACATACCACTATGTTTTCTTTATTGTTTTACTTGTTCCTCTTCTGCCACACATTTGCCTGTTTGTGCACCAAAACTATTTCAAGATATATAGGTAATAAAACTACTCATTTCGTTTCTTAAAAAAAAATTATGGTTTGGGTTAAAGTTACAATGTTAACCTCATGTTCCAAAATTTAATTCTCCCATATACAACGAGGTTCTCCATATTTTCCAAGTGCTGGCATCATCACCACTTTTTCCTTCAGTCTCATGGCATCTGTTTCAGATGTTAAAACTCACACACACTATTTTACTTCCTCAGATAGTAAAAAAATAATAGCAAAGGAGTACAAATCATACACTGTATGTAGAAGACAAACATGTTTTCCAGCTCTGACACTGAAGGCAGCATGGAAATATCTTAAATCTGCATTCCATCTTATCGCCAGAAGGGATATAGCAATTGCAAAAAGAATTTAAATTGCATAGAAGCCTTTGGGAAAACCCCTTTTAGCACGTGTTATTGGTGACTCCAATAAACACTTTCCTGATGAATTTGTACTATCATCCAATAGTTGCACACCTTAGTGAATATAACATGGTGCTAATTTTGTGGCTAAAGCAGTGTATACCTTAGAGGCTAAAGCAGTGTATACCTTAGAGGCTAAAGCAGTGTATACCTTAGAGGCTAAAGCAGGGTATACTTTGCAGTGTGGCCAATTGCATAGTTTCTCCCAGTTTCTTAGTAAGATCATCAAGTCCCATTTCAAAACACTAAGACTGCAGTGATTTCAAAGCCTCACAACCTCATTAGCCAATGGATAATGTCATGGTAGTTACATTGATATTTGTATATGCAATTTAATACTTATGGAGTATCAATATCAATATGTGTCAATTTTAAAGTGAAGAAGAGTTACTGAAAACACCTCAAAAACTCCTATTATGTAATAAATGTTTAGTTATAGGTTAATTCTTTATGAATTCTAATGTTTTATGTAAGTAAACAAGAAGTTTTACAAGTTTAATACCGTTCAGTAATGCAACATATGGCACAGTAGTAGTAAGTATAAGGGCATATTTTGCCATAAACAACTTTATAAACTGTTGCTATGAACTATTAACAGGGGCATAGAATTATATCTAGGGAAAAAACTGGCTTTAGCATTCATATTTTTAGAACTCATACCTCTAGAGCGGCACACAATCTGTTACTCTGTATCACTGCAGTGGGAGTGATGTAACACTTTGAGGGACCCAGAAATCCTCCACTGATGAAACCCTTCGAGAAGCCTAGAAATCCTTCGTTGACTTCTATCATGTCTCTGGATCTACCTGGCTGTCTGTTCTCATCAGCTGCAGCCCTGGCAGATTCGACTGCAGGGAGGGGTTCAGCGCCAACATATGTCAGCCTAACTCTGGCTGTCACCATGAAATAACTGACACCACCCGAGACCAACTGCAGAAAGGTCCATTTGAGAAAATAACCCAGGGTGCAGAAGAGGAAAAAACCCCCTCTATGACTTGTCACAGAAAATGTTTAACTGAGAGTGAAGGAAACATTGTTTGCCAGCAGTGTGTGTGGGTTATCTATGCATCTCACACTCAGCACTGCCGGTGGAGGCCCTCTATGGGCTCACATGGCACTGGGATGTGGCTATGTTACAACCACTTGGGGCTCTTCAACTCCAGACTGGAATCGTACAGGGAGCGAGTGTACTGAGGGCCCCCATCCTCATCAACACAACATGCCTCTGCCAGACAGAACAAATTACACTCCCTGCACCCTCCGCCCCACCACCACCCCATGTGAAAAACAAGCTCGCATTACCTCTCAACCAGACTGTAGTGTCTGCATCTACTCTCAAGGCAATGGTTCCTCTGTTGCTAGAGATGTATAGAGGGGAAGCACAAGCCTGATTACTCATTTGGTCTGATTTGTTTTCATGTGCCACCCATACTTTATCATATGATCTCAGGCCCAACTCTTGCCACCTCCTGCTCTAAAACCCTTGAACAGAATTGTGCCGGTTCATGTGCTCTACACTGATGGATGGACTGTCTCAATATTCTGCTTCTGGTTTTCAGAAGAGGAAACTCATATGCCCAAAACAGAGTATGCTTTGAGCAGTAGCGCACAGTGTCTTGGCTTTGGGTGACAGTTTCGCAGTTTACTGGCTAAAAAGAAGGCTAACCAACAGCTCAAAGATTTATGTTTAACTGGAACAATGCACACATCTATGTTGTACTTGTAGCCCTGAAAGGCTGAAATACTTATTATGAATTTAAAAAAAAACCCTCATTAAAACACTGACAAAGTCGAGTTTCTTTGACCCAAAGGGAGCACTTAAATGATCACAATATGGTCTAGAACTTACACCCTAAATCTTTTGACATGCAAAGCCAGAGACCTTTGCCATTAGGTCACACAGTCATGAAAGGCTTTGCTGACTTTCCACTGTAAATATCAGATATTTATGCCCAGAAGCATGAATGTCCAGATCTTGTGCACTGGTCTTTACACTGATGCCATCTTTGACCTGGCGGGTAGCAATTTTCGAGGGAATCTATTGCTTAGTTGTTGGCAAATCTATTATAAATACACAAATATGAAGCTAATGGTACCATTAATGATAGATTAGATTTATTTGTTTTATTCTCTGTCAATGTTTATCTTAGATGATGACATAATTCACAACATCAGGGATCTATGAGTCCAGGTTAGGAGTCACATAATTGTGGCAAACATCAAATGAGACATTGAGATCTTGAGACTAAAGGATTCATCCTCTGTGGATCACATCTCCGTACAATATTCCACATCAGTTCAGTTGTTGAAGGAATAGTTGAGCATTAACCAAGATGATGGACCAATAAATCCAACTAGAAATGCGAGAGCCCTGCCAGTATTCTGGTTAAAAGGGTCGCCAACCTCCTAAAAATGCAAAAAATAGACTCAAATCATTATCGTTAAGTGGAAAAATGAGCCATAAAGTAGGCCAAGCAAAGCCTGTTTTGTTGTTGACATGTTTTTCTATTGCTTCAATCAGATGCTGATATCAGTTAAAAATACGTATTGAAAGGAGAATGTTTTGTCTTTTTAAAGATGATTTCAATAAGTTGTTTTTAAACGGATAATCAACAAAAAAAGATTGCTGTTATTTTTTTTTAAAGAGCTGAAAACAAAGTACGAATTTCAAAGTGCTTCTTTGGTTTCATTTTGAAGTACCAGGCGCCAGTTCATTTGCAGTTAATTACAGTTCCACCCAATGATTCTGATACAATAACAGTTTCCTTCTATCCACTTCTCTTACATCTTCAGCTTTTTGATGGTTGGATGGTGTTAAAAATATATCCTCCTCTAACAAAATAACACCTTTTTGAATCTTAGGTCCAAACAGAAGCTGCGGCAGTGCTGAAATTACGTACATCTGTACGGCAGATTGTCCTTGTGCCAAGTGTGAAATAATCTTCATTAAAAGTGACAAATACCTGATTTGTAAAGAAGGCATTGAAAGCAACATGTGCTAGAATGACATGTGGGATGTGGATGGTGAGAGAGAGACTTGTGAAAATGCAAAAGCTTTGTTTTGAAACCCAAGAAGTCGAGTGAGAGGGAGATATCACACTGATTCTTCCCCACATCTGCTCACTTGCTGTAAAATAAAAGAAATAAAGCTCTTTTCAGTTTTGGCCTAATATGTTGCATATTGCTAAATCTGTTCAAAATAAAAAAAAATAATTAAAAAAAATCACCATAAAGCAAATCCAGGTGGTTCTCCACCACAGAGCAGTGGTGTAAAAAGCACAGTGTGGTAGCAGGCGCTCAGCATTTCATTTGTCTTATACACTAATTGATTGATCTGATGTTATTATTATTATTTACTATACAACGTGAAAAAGAAAGCTTTCACACCTCTTTAAAATGTTGATTCAACTCATTGAAGTTTATGAACTTTTATGCATTTCAATTAGGTTTTTGACTTTGATTCTTTCCCGTTTCGGCCATTTTGTTATAAATTTGCTGCTCAGTTGGAATCATTGTCCTGTTGCATGACCCAATTTGGTCCAAGCCTTATCTGCCCTTTATGTGTCCTCACATTCGACTCTAAAATACTTTAGTATACAGAAGAGTTCACGAACGACTCAGTTACCGCAAGGTGCTCAGATCCTCAGCCTGCAAAACAAGCCCAAATCAAGCCCTCCACCACCGTGCTGACCGCTGGTATCGGGATGTTTGTGCTGATATGCTGAGTTTGTTTTTTTGAATCATGGTGAGACACCTGGTCTTGTCTGTCCAATGCACATTGAGTTTATTCCAGTTTCTTCTGTTCTGTTCCAAGTTCAGACTTGGAATGTTCCAAGTCTGAACTTGGAACGTTCCCTCCTGGAAAGATTGTGGGACTGTGTTAATGCACACCTGAATGCACCAGATCAGTAAACTGCCAAAACGTCCCCTTGTTGTCACTACAAACCCTTTTCAAGAAGAAGAAGCTTGTTGAAGAGGCTTAATTTCATCCTTCCGGGTGTCAGAGCCTCTCACACTATAAAATGCCAAGCTACCATATTAAGGAAACTCACTGGCTTGCATCTGTGATTCCTATAACTTATAAGTGTGTTGGATTGTGAATGGAGTGGTAAAGCAGGACTTTCCTACTATCTGGTACAGTGCCTTTGTTCGTCGTCTGTGGTGTTTCACATTATAATAAGGATGCCATTGCAGTCTACCTTTATTCTTCTCTTTTTAAGTCTTCTACAGAATCCCTAATTATCCAGGCAATTGTTTCGGTATAGCCTGACATAAAATACATGAATACATAGAAATTAAATATTTCTCATTAATAAAGGAAAGATTCAGTAGATTGTAGTGATACTCTAATAAATCTGAATAATACATTCGAGTCAAGCGTATTTCCGAAAGTGTGCTCTAGATCCAATTTGTATTACACGTGAGTAACATATTCATTCATCTTTTAATTGCATATCATTACTTAGTCATTCTGATACCAATGGATTACCCACTGCAGAGTGTAACTAATTGCTAGACACACTTGGTACAAGTTAATCAGGAGTTTCCCTCCAAGGAATCATTGTACTGTAATCTAATATACAGGAATGTTCTATTCTGGAGTTGGCTACTTCCTCCTGCCGCCTCTCCTCCACATGTAATATTCATGACGGTGAGCTCTTCCCTAAAACCCTCTCCTCTCCTCACCAGGTGGGAAAGCAAGCATGCGTCTCCCTGACAAAACCTCAGCCACTCTCAGTGCTTTGTGTAGGCTCTTCCTCTCACTCTCTCTTAGCGGTTAAGCTGTCCCTGGGTTCCTCTTAGCTATTGTAATCCATACACAATACCCACACATTTAATGGGAGAGATGGCTGCAATAAAGCAGAGGGTGTATTTTGCGGGGAGCAATTTAGCCTTCAAACAATATGCCAAGGTTTGCCTTCCTGGGACAATACTGCCGTTTGGTTTCTTCCCCCCTTGTTACCATGCAGAATGTTACAGGGTAGTCATTACAGTTTGGACTTGGTGACGGCAAAATGAAAAGAGGAGCGAACTGCATGCTGCCATCCTAAGCAACTTTGCATTGAGTCTTTGTGAAGGTAAGCATATGTGCCTTGAGTGGGATGAATGTTCTGGATTGTGAGGCGGCAATCGCCCAGCGGGGCGTCCTTTTAGCGAGCGCGGTGTCCAGCTGCTTTCTCTCAATTCAACCGCCTTTCAAGCTAAACGCAAAACCCACCTGGGCAAAAGAAGAGGCCCTCACTACAGCTTTGTCCTTTATCTTCTCTGCTATGAGAATACCTTCTGCACTCTAACCTGTGGGGACAATGGACAATAAGATGCAATCATTCTCACTTCACCGGCACAATTACTACAAAACTTAGCTCCTTGAGTCCCCGCTCGCCCCCAAGAAAGTGAGATGAGAAGAAAAGTCTAAGAACAAGAGGGACTTCTTTTCTTCTGAGCGAACATGGCGTCGACTACGACAGTGTTTGCTCCTCTTCCCTCCATTTCCCTCAGCGATAAGATGCACAAGACTGATCGCGCTAGCACAGTGCATGCTGGGATAATGTGGCAGCGTGCTGCTAAGCACTTCCTGTCCTCGGCAAGTGCGTTGGGGGGTGGGGTGGAGGGAGGGTTGCAGTTGTAGCAATCGGGATGTCTTTCTTCACTCTCTTTTTTCAGATAAACTCCAAGAGAAGTGGGAAGAGAGTTTTAAAGTCAAAGCTAGCAAGGGCTCCGATGATAAAACACATCTCAACCTTCTTGCTAAACATCCATGTGGAGTCGTGCATCCCGTGATCCTGGCTTGGCTGCCGGTGCTTCATTAAGATTAGCCGGATATCAGTATCCCCAGCCTGTCATTAATAATGACAAGGCCCACCACTAAATACATGTCCACTGTTAATTATCAGAGGCCATGTCTGTTAAATATCAGATTCCTCCCTCTAAACAGTGGGCAGTTCTCCCGTGCAGTCTCATCTGTCACTGTAAATGTCATCACTTTATTCTCTCGTTGGCGACCGTGACAGGCCCTACTTTGAGCCCCGCTTTATCTGCTTTTGCCTTCCATTCTCCCTGCTACAAAGATCCCCCCCTCTCTCACACTCCTTTTCTTTCTTTCTTTTTCTTTTTTTTTTCAACCACTCACTGCTGTATCCGCTTTCCAACACGTGGCAAATGATTGCCCCGGTAAAGGTATTTTCTGTTTCAATCTTACATTTTCCCAAGAGAGAACAAAAAAGAAGGGGGGACAAGCTTTCTGCAGCTGGTTTTACTGAGAAAATTGTTCAGAATTGCCTCATTCCAGGGCAGATTAGCGAATGCATACAATCCCAGGCTAAGTGCTATTGTGCACTACAATTTGGCCATTATACTTTGTCTTTTCCATTTAGAGAACCCCTACCCAATTAAAGTAATACAGCCCTTCCAATACCTGCTCCCAATTAAATCTGGGCGGTATTACCTGCCTTGATAGAGCTGGCCATGGCTCCTCAACACTCACTTGCATTCATTAGGCCTATTCAACGTGACGGAGCTGATGACAACGATTCAAGTTGTTCTCCCTCCATCCCTCCCCCTTGCCACTCTCTTCTCTCTTGTTCTCTCCCTCTTTTGGGTAGGCTCTCACTTTCTTTCTCCCTCTTTTTTTCATCCCTGCCTTTCTCTCTGTCACTCCTCAAGACTAGAAATGCCTGCCGCTCAGTCCGAGGGCTCAGAATTGGCTGGGGAATAGAGAGGAGGGAGGGTCAGCCTGTGACACCCCCCATCCCCCCACCTGTTTTTTTCTCTTTCTTCGACATTTTCTCGCCTGCCCTTGGTTTTGTTTCCCAGGTAGCTAGGGTTTTTTCCCTTTTTTTTCCAGTTCATTGTGCCTTTTTCAAATCCTTCGTCCATGCTGCTTGGTTGGCACCATTTTAAAGCCCACCGTCACAAAGAAAGAGCTTGTCCAGGCCACTGACTCGATTGACAATTTCAGAGTGCTCAAAAAAGAAAAAAAAATCCACAAAAGCCGGAGCTCGGGGTGCTGCTGAAGTAGGGGGAAGCCGTCAGTATGACATGTCTGCTGTCCAAACCCATAACCGCCAGGTGTTTGTAGCCTTTCAGGAAAGATCTGTCATATCCAACTGTTCCAACTGAACTCAGGGCTACTGATAAAAAACTTTTCCTTTTTTTTTTATTAGTCACAGTCTCACATTTTATAAAGCTACAGTTATAATGAGCTAAGCCACCAGAGGAAACTTGCTGACAGTAGTTGTACTTAAAGCAGAGACAGAGACCTTCACATCTGTATACATCTACACAACTAACAGGATAAATACGCTTCAGGCTTCTTCTGGACAGTTGAAGCGTTACCCTTAAATATTTTTTTAACAAAAAATTATATTTTACACAGTCCTGAACACTCATACTCCGATTAATGTACTGAAAGCAACTTGGAGTAAGTATCTTGCCCAAGTATATTTGGCATGCAGATGGGAGCAGCCAGGGATCGAACCACCAACCTTTCGATCAGATGACCTCTTAAGACGCCTAGAGTCCAGTTGGTGACCCTCCCCTGGCAACCTCCATTTGCTGGGAAAACATGTATTCTTAGACTTGTTCATGACACTTCACAGCTAGCGGTTGCAAAAAAGCATCTTTGTGGTTGCACTGGTCTCCAGCAGATTCCTGTAATTGGCATGAAAGACACTGACCTGTCTGCAGCCACTTGTGACTTACTCTCCAAGCTGTAGTAAAACCTGACCCAAGCCAAAAAAATGAGAAGTTCCACCTTCAAAGTAAAAGCTGTTAGCTTCCTGCTGAACTTTAGAAAAGACTCAGCTTTCACTTAAATAGCGAGTTTTCTCTGTTTCCAGTTTGCATTGTTACGTTGTTGTTTAACTACCACTCAGAGAGTAGTTTGCAGACAAGTCTGAATCTTATAGGTCACCGCAGCAACCTGCTACCAACAAAAGGAAGGATGTTTTTGTTGCAGTATCATATTTATCTTTGCTGACAGTTGCTAGAGTGAAATTAGTCACAAACTCTCACGAGCACTTGTGAAATATGCACTTTGCTGAGTTACAGTAGTTGCCAGATGACTGTGTAGAGTAGGGTTGCCAACTCCCTGAAAAATAAATAAGGGACACCTCGTGGCCAGGGCCGGGCGACCCAGTTGTCTTCACC
>NW_005187519.1:587837-590056 GCF_000239375.1 Pundamilia nyererei
CGGGACGATTCCGTATTTTAAGGGACGGTTGGCAACCCTAGTGTAGAGGTCTCTAGACTTGTGTGAATGTGCTCTTAGCCAATCATCTTCCCAAAGCTAGGTGGATAGCTATCTAGCATGATAGCCAGCTCTGAAAGACGTATACATACGATTTGTAATTGCTCTAAATTTGCAAGGAACCCTGCTGCCATGTGTCAGATACTACAAACTGGATGGGTAAGCATCATCTTACCAAACATGCAGTAGACATTTCGCTACGTTCTTTTTCTACACAAATACTCCCTCACCGACCTGCTTTGTACACACATGCTAACATGGTGCAACTGCAACATCCCTTCACAGCAATCCCAGTGTTTGCTAAGTAGTAATTTCTTCACAAGGATTCAAGATGAAGAAAAAAAATCAAGAGCGTTGGTTGAATGTTAGCATTAAACAGAGCGCAAGTGAAGTACGTGAATATACTGGACAGTGATGACAAGTAGGCTGAGAGGAAGAGACATTAAAGGATAAGATTTAAAATGTATGAATTTGATACTTTTCCAGATTTTTAACAAATGTGTTTGCCCATGTCTTGTTGCTTGTCTAAAGTAAGAAAACTATCCTCCTAGGACCTGCCGTCCACATATGTGGACATCGCATTTTGGGTTATTTAGACCAAAATACTCAATTTTGCTCTACAGGGGCCTGATATCCACTTACAAGGACATTATACAGCTACTGTTCTATCGAAATTTTAAACGAATATCATCATATGTGGCTCTCATTTTTCTTAGAAACAAAAATCAGGTAAAAAAAAAAAATCTGGTAATTCTTTAATTTTACATTCATCGGGTCCCAATATGCCTAAATATCAAAGAGAAATTAAAAATGCATGCTTTGGAAGAGTTCGGGTCTTAGGAGGCTATAGAGTTAGCTTAAGATTATACAGTCCACGCCATATATTTTAACATATTTACGTAATATATAGTAGTTATAACCTTTTTCAACCTAATAATTTAATATCTGTATGTATAATATATAGCAGAGAAAGTGGACATAGCTAGCGGCATGTTCTGGTGAGTCTGAGCCCAAAAAAGTCAAATCCTCAGTTTGCAGCAGCGATAAACGAGTCATGCATGAGGCGAAAATCTCCTCAGCTGGTTTACATGCTTCCATCAAGCACCTTGTACCCTAAAGAGCATAATACCTCCTTGATAAATTCTCCCAGTGCTATTGGTTTTACTCTCAGTGACATTTGGAGATAATGTAGGTGAATATAATGGCAGTAGGAGGTGGAAGTAGAGAAGGAGGAGGAGGAGGAGGGGTTTCCACTATGGCAGTGAGAGTGACATTCTCAGGACCCCCCATGAGGGGAAACCTCTGGTCCCTGCTCAGCAGCTAGCGGGAATGATATCAACTTTCCCTTTTCAGTCAGCCGGAGGATCAGCAGCTCCCTCCGCCTGCACAGCTCTCGCCCAGATGAGACTGAACAGCTCTGATAAACCAGTCAGCTGAAAGTAATGTGGGCTCGGGCGGTGAGGCATGGGATTTATTTCAGCCTGAGATGCTCTTAAAAAACAGCTGGATGTGTGTTATATTTGTCATTTAGTAAATGTGGCTGTGTTTGCGCAGCAGTTCGAGGAATTTAGTTTTAATACGTTGCAAGTAAATATACTTCCATTTAATCAATACCGGGCAACTTTCTTCTGATTCTGTCGAGTGTCCTTGGTGTAAGTTCAGTTGACATTGTGATAAACAAATGAAAAGGATTGCACACCATTTCATCATACTTTACAGTCGCAGACCCCCCCACCCCCTTCTCAACAACATTGATTTAAGAACTTAGATCATTTGTTTAGTGGAAAACACATTTTTCTATCTATACTTGAACTCAGGCACGACTGGAAAAGCCCAGCCAATCAGAATCAGGCGAAGTAGGTCTGCGTGTTCCGACCTTGAGAGACACCGCAACCCGGGGATCGCGCTCCCCTCCTTTGATATGCCAAATCAAGGATCCTGCTCCTGCCGACTGAAGGTTGTTTTGTTGCTCTACTTCTGGTTTTTGCCGTGTCCGTGTTTAAGGGGAAACTGGCCGTGACTCGCTCGCTTTAAAGAAAGAAAAACGATCAACCTCCCTCACCTTGGGAGGGATTTTAAAGGGAACGCTGCAAGGATGTTTGACATGAGAGATAATGAGGTATTGGGAATAATGAGTAAATAAAGTATCCATGATGACACCC
>NW_005187519.1:590127-634217 GCF_000239375.1 Pundamilia nyererei
TTTTTTTTTTTGGAGCTCACTTGATTCTGAAGGCACATGTATGCATGCATGCAACCACTTAGCAAACACGGAGAGTAAGGAAAGGAAGCCGGATGGGAGAGGAAGATAAAGGATGGCTAAATTCAGACCACATGGCCTCATGGCTGAACAAATGGAGTCACCAGGGGCTACTTCTAGTCACGGTAGCTTTATGAAACAGGGGTAAGAGAGGGAAGAGGCCCATGGATGAATCTGCACAATATTCTCCCATACTTGGTTTATCATGCCTGGGAGGATCATCAGGGGAAAACTTTTTGTTACTTTATAAAAGTGTATTATGCCGAGAAGCACTTTTTTCTGTCCCAGCCCCAACTTAGTCAATCTTATTTCAGCAAATGTGAATAATTAACATTCAAAAACTTTTCCACCAGCTAAACCAATGCTTAAAATTCTCTCCTCGTCTCTCTTTCACCTTGCATCCATGCTGATGTTTCTCCTCGGCACACTGCAAAAATGTACCAAATCTACATATAAAGGTAAATGAATGAATGTTAGAGATGTAGAAAAAAGAGAGACAAAATGTTCATGAAACTAGCTCCTAAGTTCTACTTTAACAGTTTGTTTTTATTGTTATTTGAGTAAAAAACTCTTAAAAACCTGAGCTACTGCACTGCAAATCATATGAAACATCTAAAAAGAAAAGAATGCTGCGGTGGCCCAAAGTCCATACTGTGTTGGCTATGGGATTATGGAGTGTACTTTGTTTTTTTACATGCTGCTTGGTTGCATTTACCTATTTTGAGAACCTTTTAAAGACCAGAAGATTTTTTTTCTTTATAATTATGAACCGAGATGTAAAACCTTGAAAGTGAAAGAGGCTGTACTTTCTTTTTTAAATGGGGAAGTCTGCCTCAAGCAAAGGAGTTGGGGTGTCATGGAATCTAATTTGGGTGAATGCGTGAGTTGGCCCTGCAAATTGGCATGGGTATAGTACTGGACCATTGCGGCGAAGCTTTCAATTTACCAGTCCATCTATGTCCTCACCTACACTTGTGGTCCTGAAATCTGGGTAATTACTGAAACAATAAATCTGTGAATTTATCGAGACCTTAGAGATAACTTGAGAAGTTTAGACATGTAGAGGAATCTCAGTGGAGAGTCATTCCTCCTCCGAGTCTAAAGAAAACCAGTTTAGGTGGTTTGGGTATCTGGCGTCCTTTTGGCGGCATTCCTGCCATGACCAACTGGGATGAAACCTCAGGATAGACCCAGAACCCAATGGGAAGATTATATTTCTAATGTCTCCTGGGAACATCTTGGAACACCCCATCGGGAACAGGAAAGTGTAGCCGTTGAGAAGGCTGTCTGGAATACTCTGCTTAGCCTGCTGTCACCACGACCTGGCTTTGGATATGTGGAAAATAATGGATGGATGGATTAACATCCCAATAATCTTCTGTTATATTTTATTGCAATTCCTCCTAATTCACTCTGTTTTTTGCACAACACTTTTGACTGCTTGTTAGTGAAAAGCACTTTATAAATAAACTCTACCTACCTACTGTTAGAGTGAATTGTTAAATGTTTGTCACTTTTATGTTTAACATTTGTACATTGTTTTAACTCTGATGAAAGAAATTCCACTGTCCTTCCCCCCCAGATTCTCGAGGTTCTAGGTGGGGGGCTGTAGTCTTTTATTACAGACACATCCTTGTGCTTCTTTTAATGTAAGCTTCCTGCGTTTACGACCTTTTGGTCAGCAGGAGGCCTGACACACACATTCTCACATAACACACACACACACACTCACACACACACACACATTCTTACTTAGATACAGAAGTTCACACATATACATACAATGCCTTGTCTGGGTGTGGCTTTGTTCTGACGTGTTTTGTGTGAACTGTCTCTCAATAAAAAAGGCAACAAGGGAGGTCGTCGAGGTCATTTTCGTGGTGGACACAGGCCTTCCTTGCGCGAGTGATTGATCGATCAACTGTCTTGTTTTCTTCATGATGAATAAGTCTCTAGAATTAGCGGGGCTTGAGGAAACACAGACCCAACACCTACGTACCAGGTAGCTGATAATCACATGTATGTGGTGGACTCCTATTTTGAATAGAGATCTTTTAGCATACAATGCTGCCTTAATCAGAATGGCAGAGTTGGTAGATGCCGAAAACCTGATTTGTCATCCATCAGCGTATCAAACTGCTATCAAACCTATGTGGATGCTTTGACCAATGACCAGTGTTGAAGTCGATGACTGTAATAGAAATTAATAATTGTGCAGGTGGAGGTTTAGGAAGCATGAGGCAGGATGATGATACCTGTGATCTGTTTCTGTTGATTGTTCAGCACAACTGCTCGGTGACTTTACCAATTCTAAGAGTGATTAATTCAGACTCCTGACAGCTAAAACAGTATTAAAATGCATGGTGCTGCAATGCCTGTGACAGCAATTTGGCTTGATGTGCATGTAATATGAGTAACTTTAAGAAAAGCACAACGGCACGGGTACGTTTTGACCTATAGAGCAATACTGGGTAAACTTCCAGCTTCCAGTATTAGAGCTAGAAATATGTATTAGGTTTTGACAGATCATGAGGGAATACAATTTTCCTGCTGTGCACGTTGGACTTGGACTCGCTGAATTATCTATAAAAAATTAGGTTAAAGAGGCATATAGGTGTTTTCTTTAGAATTTTTAAAGAGGAGAAAATCTTGAATGGCGTATTATTCTCCAAAAAAAAGACCAATTAAGCCAGATATAAGATTGCCAGCCAGGTTAGACGAGGCTTTTTGCTGCAGATGTCAGCGATGAGCTGGAATTAGCATGGACACTAACCCCAGCCAGCTTTTAATTAATTTTACACAGACTGTAGTGCAGCGACCCCGTGAAAAAAGGACAAGGCACACCCGACTAATCAGCCTGAACCCCATGACATCACTCCTGGACCTGCCAAGCCAGCCCAAACAGGGGGGAGCATAGGTAGTTTACTGTGGATACAAAGCGCCAATTTATCACTATAAGCAAATGCTAACCTAGGAGCGTTGCCCCCGGCAGAATTAATTGGCTCTCTCCCTGTCTGTGAAGTGTCTGGCCTTGTTTAAAAAGACAGGCTGCCCCAGAGACCCTCGCTCTCAACACGCTGCTCTGAGGAGCCGCGCCGCTATTGGCTGATTGATATCCATGGAAACCCCTTGTTCTACATAACCAGGAAGTGCTTGTTCATGAGAGCGGCTGGATGCTCAGAGCACTGCTGGGACAGAGTCATGCCTTTGAATTTGGAATACTACAGCGACCAAACATGGCACCAGCAAATATTCGGGGCCTCTAAGCAAAACTGTGCACACAAGCACACACAAAAACCCCCACAGCACGGCGTGGTGGCCGGAGCAATCGGGGCATGTGCAGCAAGTGCCGCGTTTAATGGAGTTCCCGGTCACTGCGTCAGTGGTTTTTCCGCCAAAAGCGCCATCCACACGACATGCTCCAGGGTGCAGAACCCCAGCAGCGGAAACAACACAACTTTTTTCCCCCTTTTCTAAAAGGATGAGGCGGCTGTTCTGTACGCTCCCATTGGAGCTGATAGTTGTGGGGAAAAAGCAAAGAAGTAGTGATTAACTACACTACCGGCTCTTTCAACCCACTCTACTGTGACTAAGAAAGTGTGGGTGCAACTTTCTAGTACATTAGCCACTGGAGATTGAAGGCTACTGTAGGCTGAGAGGGGTGGGGGGCTAAAAAAAGAGGAGACAACAGAGCTCTCCCCTTCTTCGTCTTCCTCCCCTTCGCCCCACCACCCACTCTCTTTATCTGGCTTCTCTCGTTCAGTTGAGAGAGTGCAGCCCTATCTTGCCGGCCCATCCGTGGTGTCTCCTTTCCCTGGCTCCTGTACTTGGGGGAATAATTAATCGGCCTAACAGGTAAGAGATACCAAGACGTGGCATAAGAGCAGCTTTCAGAGCTTTGTGTGTGTGGGGTTTCCACGCTGAAATGGATCCGCTCGCCACTCAGGGCCCTTTTCACCAGAGGAGCCGTTGAGAAGGGGTGTGGGGGTGGGGAGTCAGCTGCGAGCGGATCTCACCGGACAGCAACACCCCACCCCATCCACCCCCAACCTCCAACTCTCTCCCGCCCTCTCCAACCTCTCGTCTCCTTCCCTCAATCCCCCATGAAACCCCACATCCTTTATTTTTCTGTTTTTTATCCCCTCCTTCGCCTCTCAGAGAAATGAGACTCATGCACGCACAGAGGCAGCTCGGGGCGCCAGAGCAAACTGGAGGGCCCTTGGACATTTTCCCCCGATCTGTCCTCCACCATCAACGCCAACACCTTTTCACTCAAGCAACCAGGCGTGACTCACCTCCGCACGCATTGTTAAAAACCTGACCAGTCTAATCCTGTTTTGAATTTAAGTTCTTTTTTTCTCCAGCTTGAAATCTAGCGTAAAAAGTAAACTGCTGTCCTGGCTAACAAAGACTTTCTAAATAAAAAGGACCTGGATGTGACAGTACACTTTGTAAAAGCAGCATGTTTCTGAAGGATCGTTTCCTGCAAGAGACTTCAGTTTTCTTCCTGTGGGTGTCAGGTGATTGACAGCAAGCAAAATGTAAAGTAATACTCATGCTGATGTGAACAATAAAAAAAAAACCACACACACACACACATCCAAAGTCAGTACAGTGGAGATGTGATGAAAACAGAAAGTTTTACAAAGCCAAAATGAAGTGTCACGTTTGTTGTAATGAGTGATGCTGTAAAATGAATAATAGGACACGGCTCGTGTTAAAGCAGAGAAAAGCATAAGAGAAACTTGAATTGTCGTTTTGAGTGTTTGCAGGCCATAAATCAAAATAGCACTGACATATCTTCACTTATAACAATAATAGTAATGATAATAATAATATTAAGAAGAATAAGAATAACTATGACTAACTGGTATTTAAAGTAGGCCTATTATGCTTTTCCTTTTTACTGCCATACTGTTACAATGCAACTCAGTAATCCTGAGGCAAACAGCTCAGGCTTCATACAACTCTAAACACTTCGTTTCAGACAGTTTTTCCAACTCTTGATTCTGTGTGATGTCATAGAGAGCAGCTATCCCTAATATGGTCCTGTCAGCTCTGGCTGTCAGCAGAAAAGCCAATTCTTTTCTGTGTATTGGGGTCGCTATAAAGTGCCTTGAGGTGTTGTTGTGATTTGGTGCTATGTAAATAAAAATTAATTAAGTTAAATCGAAAAGCCCCACCCACCATCCATTTGAAATATTTGTTTACAAGGGGCAACCAATTAGAAAAAAAGTTGTCTTTGACGGGGGGGGGGCAAAGCTGCTTGTTTAGCTGAAAGATTATTTTTTTAAAGGTTAATGTAGAGAAAAGCTTTTTGAGTGTCTGCAGATTCTAAATCAAAACACTGTTGACATACTTTTTCTTTTAACAACAAACGTATTAACATGAAGAAGACGGAGAAGAAAAAATTTAAGAATGACTAGCAAAAATCTGAATTTACATAAATAGGACTGATTATACTTTTCCTTTTTTTTGCCATACTTATTTCTGTGTGATGTCATAGAAAGAGCATGTCCATAATATGGTCATGTAAGCTTTGACTATTAGCAGAAAAGCCCCACCCACCTTCTGTTCAAAATCTTTGTTTAGGAGGGGCAGCCAATTAGAGTATCTGAACACCATAAATGAATAACCAATCAAATAATAAGAATAAATACAAGATGAATATAATATAGGAAGAAGGATAACTAAACTAAATAACAAAATTTAGATTTTAAAAGGGATCTGTTATATTTTTTCACAGTTGTGGATGCTCATGTTAGTCATGGCCAACGTTTTAAATAATGAGTTTGGTAATCCCTCAGAAACCAACAGCTCTAAACACTTCGTTTAACTCTTGCCTTTGTGTGATGTCAGAGAGAGCAAATATCCCTAATATGGTAGTGTCAACTTTAGCTATTAGTAGAAAAGCCTGTTTAAAATCTTTGTTTTACGAGGGGCAGCCAATTAGAAAAAAGTTGGCTCTAAAGAAGGGAGAGGAGCTAAAGGAGTTTGTTCAGCTATAAGATTTTTAAAAAGAGATTATTTTGAACAGTTAATCATGCCAAGCCACTCTAACAGATTTCAAGAATAATAAATATGGAGCTGGAAATGCCCGTGTTGTGGAATTAGCTCAGTTACTACACAGCTAAAGCCTCCTTTATGCAACAGAAAATGCTGTGGTAGTGTGATACAGTAAAAGTAGGATTATACCAACAGTGTGTTGACTGCACTCTCTGTTCCCTCTCCTCCTGTTCTTTTAGGGGAAACTGTAGCTGAGCAGCGCGTCAGTTCAGCAGCAGCTGAGCGAGACTCTTGTAAAAGGGAAAACTTCACAGCCCTTGCGGGTGTCACACCCTGGAAATAGACTGTGAACTTAAAACTCTTAGATACTGAAAATGAACTAAGCGATATATTATTTATAACAGCCGAGGCGGCGCTTTGACGCGCTCAGGCTCAGGCGAGCTTTGTCCTTAAACGCTGTCTAGAAAGTATTCAGGTGGCACTCGCCTATAGTGAGCTGCCGTTGGCCGCCTAGTGTGAGAAATTGACATTAACTTCCACCACTCTTAAAAAAAAAAAAGAAAGGCTGTTATGGATTCTACATGGAGTTGCACACATTCACCAACCAATATTACAAATTCGGAGGGAGAGCAAACACTTCTTGCTCGTTTCTGGCTGACTAATACAAACCGAAACGCACTTTAGGCACCATTTGGAAAAAAATGACTTGAAAGTGTCTCTGGGTGTAATTTTATTGAAGTCAATCGGGCATCCTCAGGCTAAGAAAATGTTGTCACTTTAAGCAGAAGCAATTGCCTGTGTTTTGAAATATTGACTGTATCCTCACCCCAACAAAAAAAACCTCCTGATTATAAAGTGTTTTGTTTTTTTTAAATGAAGCGCTACACAAGCAACCCAAAACAGCACCGATCTCCTCTAAAGGCGAGGCTCTACAGGAAATAGATGTGATTCTAGACACTTCCTACTTCCACCTTCACAAAGGTCACTGGTGTAAAAGTACACTAGATGCTTTTTTCCCCTGCTGGTCAGCTACCAGCATACAGTATCGTACTCCCTGCTGAGCGTGCAGCTGGACGCAGGAAGAGGCCAGAGCGCCACTGCCACACCGCCCTCCCCTCGCCTGGGCAGGGGGAGGTCCGGCATGGCTGCCACTCAGCTTGGGGTGCGCTTGATGTATGACAAAAAACTAACGGGATCGATAGGCGCCCCGGCAGAGAGCCTCTCTCCTCCTCCTCTCCCAGCCTGCCTGTGTTTACCCTCCCCTGTCCTCTCCCTCTCTTTGCTCTCACTTACTTTTCCTTTTGTCTTACCTCCCCCTGCTGGCTGCCTCTTTTTTCTTTCTTTTTCCCCCACCTCCCTCTGAAGAATCTCAGGGGTTTGCTTTAGCTTGAGAAGAGCTCAACATAAGGAAAAAGCGGGCGTTGCTTTTAATGCAGATTTGCATTTTTTTTTCCTCCCCAAGTGCTGCGTCATGAGTTTGCAGAAATCCCTCAGCTGCTGCTGCAATTACCATTATTTTTTACATTTCATGTGGCAAAAAAAAGGAGCATCAAATGCTACTTAACAGCTCGCATATGGGAAAATGTGTTCGGGCTACCACCGCCGCCGCCCCGGGGCCCGTCCAGGCCGTAAGCGCGCCACTTGTACCACTGTAATCGCTTCAGATTTAAGCACCCAGACAAACGCTACGTCGTTAGCAATTAATCAAAGATATCGATAACACCTCATCAGAGATTAAATCAATCCCGGTAATGTCAGCGCCAATGCGTAATCGTCTGACTTGGGTTCATCAACGGCAGTGATTGACAAGCTAGAGAAGAAGGAGGAGAATAATTAAGGAACACAGATATTCCTGTGACTGCTGTTGGCGCTCGCCTTCATCATCAGAACACGAGGGTGGCTTTCGTGGTTGAAAAGGATACTGCTGACAAATTCAATTATTGAAAGACGACAGGCTAATGGGCCGTGGTAATGATTTATTTCATAAGTATTTCTGCTGTATGTTTTAATGAAAGCTAACGCCGTCACTAGTGGCAAAAGGGAGCGGATGCCTCAGACCAATTACTGCACTGTCACCGAGGGCGCGTGCTGCAGCAGTAATCCTCCCTCTTTATCCCACAGCCTCCAGACGAGACGTATATACACAGCAGCACACCCACAGTCTGAGCATGTGTCACCATAACCACACATGCTCTTTTTTTCTTTTTTTGTTTTTGCTTTTGTATTTCTTTGCCCGAACCTGCTTCCCCTTTGTGCAAACACAAAAGCAAGCGTATACCCTTCTGGTATTTTTCATTTCTTTGCTTCAGTCTGGATGGATTCACGGGGTCCACGCACAGCCTCTGCCCCACCATGCTTCACCGTCCCTGGGCGTGAGAGGCACAGGTAACGGGGCCTGAGAGTGTGGAGGGTCCACAGGTCTTCTAGAGGAGGGTGGAGTTGTTGTAGGGAAGGGGGTTGGAGGCTGACACACATCTGCAGGGAGAGAGAGAGAGAGAGAGATGGGCTCAAAGGCTCGGGGAGAATGAGAAGGGGGTTGCAAGGGTCAGTGGCAAGTGGCACACACAGGGTGGGTGTGCGGGTGAAGTGGGGTGGAACAAGTGCTATAGAGGGGCCAGGGATTGTGTTTTTCCCATGGTCCACTACTCCCTTTTTTTCCCCCTCCCTCCCTCTGAAGTCTCCCACCCAAACCCCCAAAAACCAGCGGCCCCCGCCCCACTCCCCCTCCCCCCCCGAGCTCTCTCTATCTGCCTCGCTCTCTTTCTCGATGCCCTGTCAAGAAAGGAGCGGGGCAGGCTCAGTTTCACTCCACAGGGCCGGCGTGTTTTCAATGAATTTATACAGATGAAGAAGTTCAACACAATGGATGGATTACCTCAGCCAAAATAGAGTGACCCCCGCCACTCCCCTCCTTGTGCCGCCCCACCCGTGACCCACCACCTCCCTCCCAGCAGTCCCCTTGTAACCCCCCACCTGCCCCACCTCGTCTATTCACACAGCCACTGACACGGACTAACACTGAATGATATAGACTAGCACAGACGCAGACATGTACACACATTTTCTTTTTTTTCTAAGAAAAGGCTTTTCGAGGACGGACAGTAAAAAAAGAAATGAGGGACTACTTATACTTTAGATATCAGAAAGTGACAGTGTCAGGTTACTACCAATGAATTTGAGTTTCTTTCTTTTTTTTTAAATATCTGAGCTCAGTGTCCCAGTTTTGCAGCAGATGAATGCTGAACACAGGTCAAAAGATTTTCTTCATCTTGAACCCATTTTTATTGCATTATTTTGGCCTCTTCCAACGGAAAGTCAGTGTCCGAGGGTAGAAAAGAATATAGTTGCAAATCTGCAATCAAAAATGTCAAAAATAACTTTTTTTGTCCTCTGATGATAGTCTTGCATGACCTCTCCTGCACAATGACCACCTAATTTCCTGCATGCCATTTAGGGGCACCACATATTTCAGTATTCAAAACATCTACGTAAAAATCAATACTCTAAATTCGTTATCGATGGTGTCAGGTCGTCCCAACGATCCTCCACAAGCATAACTTCCATAAAAGAAATCTTGAAGATTTTTGACCTATGTTCACTTTCTCCAATAGTCATTCAATATTGAACCAGCTTATGAACTTGTGTTGAGTCTTTATAGTCAAATGAAGTCTTTCATATGCCTACATAGAAAGCCAGAGATGGTGTGAGGAGCAGCAAGGCCTCAGAAGCACAGAACAGAGCAGGTATCCAGGATAGAAACAACATAAAAGGAAAAGCTGCTGTGAGGGTGGGTTGCAAGAGGCTTGCACCTCTCAAAAACTGTGGAAAGGCTGAAGCAACTCGAATAACAAAGCCTATTTTAAATTTCCCTATAGGACATAATGGGCTCCAGCTGAGCCAGTGTTTTGGGTGATGCTATCAAGACACCTGTTAGATATGAGGTCTGTAAAAGAAAACATAATTGTTTTCCATTCTTAACTGGTCTTTTAAGTAGCAGAGGGGGTTGTAAATTAGTTTCAGTTGCTTTAGTTTTAATGAAATTAACAACAGGTGCACTAGAGGGATGACAATGAGACAACTTGAAATGGGAATGATTTTACAGGTGGAGGTCACTGACATTTTTCCACTCATCATCTTTTCTGACTGATTGTTTTCGCTAGTGTTGCATTTGGCTAGGGTCAATGTCACTACTGGTTGCGTGAGACCATACCTGGATAGACCTTGTTGGATAGACCTCTACAGGTTAGGTAACGGCACCCTGACAGCTGTTAAGGGTGGCTGCCACTAATCAGAAGGTCGGTGGTTCAATCCCAGGCTGCCTCCTGGCTGCCAAGATACTAACCCCATGTTTGCCTCCTGGTGGTGGTCAGAGGGCCCGGTGGCGCCAGTGTCCGGCAGCCTCGCCTCAGTTAGTGCGCCCCAGGGCAGCTGTGGCCACAATGTAGCTTGCCATCGCCTGTGTGTGAATGGGTGAATGACTGAATGTAGTGTGAAGCGTTTTGGGGTCCTTAGGGACTAGAAAAGCACTATACAAATGCAGGCCATTTACCATTTACCATTTAAATATCAAGATGAAATCTTTGGAGTCATTGTCAGATCCTATCATGGTGCAGTGAGTCCTGGGTTCCTCCTGGTACACTACAATGCCCGGCCTTGTATGGTGAGAGTATGCAGGCAGTCCCTGGAGATTGAAGGGACTGATACCTGGCCCCCAGGCTCGCCTCACCTAAATCCAACAAAACACCTCTGACACATTCTATTTCAGCCCATCTGATGCCGCCCAGGAACTCAGTGATGACTGATCCAGACCTGGGAGTTCATCATTAGGATCAGTACCCGATGTTGTCAGGCATGCATACAAGCACGTGGGAGCAAAATAAACTTCCATTAGTAGTACCATTTTGAGTTGGTCCAATGAAATTTTGGGAAAAGGGACTAGCCTGCTGCATCATTTTTTCACTTTGATTTTTGGGGTGTCTTTAAATCCATGCTTCTGTAAGTTGATAGTTTTCATTTCTGTCAAACGATGTGGCGTCCTTTGTTGCTAACAGTCCATATCAGTATAGAGATCTAGAATGATTTTTCCCCATCTGATGTGTTTTGAAAATGTTCCTTTAATTGTTTGAGCAGTGTATGTACAGAACTAATGTTGCATATGATGCGTGAGGACAGATTTCTCCTTTTTTTAGGTAGTAAACAGAAGAAACTAGGATCTTCAACTTGTGCCAATTGCCACAATTCAGGAGGGGAAAAAGGCACAAGCTTGTAGATGCTTTATGGACTGATGATTCCTGGGAAGTGCATCCCAAAAAAAGGACCCATGCAATGATATGATTTTTGGCTTTTATTACATCCTGAACAAAATGTACCAGCCTGCTGCTGTAAACCATAGGCCCTGCCCACTGCCACTGTGGCTGTAGTAGGAGGTGGAGGCGTCCTTAGCTGTCCAGGCTAATGGCTACGAATGGGCTCTAATGCATGCTTCTACCAATAAATCACATGCACAGCGCCCTGCTTAGACATTCAGCAGCTTGGCCGACCACTCTGCTCCATCACACACTCTGAGATTAATGAGCACACACCCATTTACCTTGTACCAGTGGACAGCCAGATACACAAAGGCAGACACACTCACACACACATGCAAGTGGACAAAACACACTTAGATTTATATGACAATACTTATGAGGACTTTTATATTGACTGTTATTATTCTCCGAAACCTAAAACCCTGACAGCAAGAAGGGGCACAAATAATTTCTTTTTCCACATTTTTCTGGGCACGTAATCACATCCTGACAACACAGGTACACCCAAACACTTTCTCAGGTCTAGCGAGGCTCACGCAAGCCTTTATTCCGTCTGAAGGATAAAATTGTCTCGTCACAAATATCAACCGCACCGGTGTCGAGGCAAAACGGCGCAAAGACAGAGAGAAACAAGAGCACGAGTAATGACGGTAGGCAAGCTGAATGATTAATAGGTTATACGCACGAGACACAACATTTCCTTTCTCCTAGTTTGGGTAAACTTTCTCCTTCGGGAGGCTGCCGTGTCCTTTGATCTTTCATTTAGAGTTATTACAATCAGACAACGCTGCGGCAAACACTTCAAGAATCCAATGTGGCGAGCAGAAAGCAGTTTCCAAATGTTTATTTTAGCAAGAAATAATGCACCCAACTAACCATATCTTTGGTGTTATCATCATTGCCCAGGCTATTTACAAACTGTATCTATTAATCATTTTTGAGCATGTACAGCAATTAAATTAGGCCGGGTCACACTCGAGCAATAATACGATTTTAATTGCGTGGGGCAAGACTCTAATTCAACTATCTCTGGATCGCTTGACGGGGGCAAATGAAGCACTCACAGAGAGAAAAGGAAGGAAGGAATGAAAGAAAGGGAGAGAGAGAGACTTTGGGTTTCAATTTATGTGAAAATGAACCAACGGAAGAACAAAAAGTCAGTGATATAGTCTAAAATCAAAACAGTAGACAGTCTCTATCTTTTCAATTATGCACCTGGGTGTTGCAATCTGAAAAGACAAGCGCAACCGCAATTACAACTGAGCCAGACATCTGGTTTCGCCTCATCTCCCCTCCCTGAAACCTCTGACAGGGGGAAAAAAAACATTTCAATACAACTCATCTGCAATCACCTTCAAATATGACGAGGTAATCCCAGGTCAAACTCCTACTGTCTGTACCTGGCGAGCAAAAACCAAACACCCCGCAGTTTAAGAACAGACAAACAACGGGAACTAGAGGACAAGCACAAAAAATAATGGAACGGGAACAAAACTCCGACCAAAAACCCGAGCTGCTGCTTCTGCAGTAATATGAATGTTTACTTGTTGAATCTTTTATCAGTTTTGTTTTTATCTCTCCCCCAACCACCACCACCACCACCTCTCTGTCTGTGTTATCTATGCAGCAGGTACTGAGCTATGCATTGGGGCTGCGTGGAGCTGATTAGAACAGTGATAGATGGGAGGGTGGATGACCTTAGCTTCCGACTAAACACAAGGTTGGACATTTGTCTCCTTGCTGCATTTGCATGCTTTCCGCCCGTTTATGGCAATTTGTCACCATAGTCGCTTTGCCATTGAGAAGACACGGTTAAACAAAAAAAAAAAGTGCAAGGCTAGAATCCCAGGAATGAAAATTTAAAGCAGGTTATGATAAAGCACTTTCATTCAGATAATTCCACAATGCTGTGAGTTCTCCTCATGCTTAGCCTCTCCCTGTTAGTATCGTGTTAACTTCTGGAAGCGCAATTAAGGAACACTGGTGCAGAAATTCATCTCAGCAGCAAAACTGGGAAAGTTAAAAAAAAAAAAAAAGGGAAAAGAAATGCACGAGTTGCAAAGAGACACTTGTTTGGAGTCCACCTTCCACCCCAACCTTCCACTCTAACCTCCCCCATGCCTGTCTGCCACCCACATTAAGCGCCGTAAACACACACGCGTACACGACACACCGCACATGCTGATGAATGGCCTGTCATGCTGTTTGGTGATCAGTGAATTATTTACACTCATATGCCTTTAATAATTCAGGGGGGCCCTGAGTCTTAACAAATTACAGCACTGCTCCCCAAACCAACAGAGTTCACTCAGCCAGAGTGCCGCTCCGCCCCTCACCGCACGCGGCCCGTTCATCCACCCTCCAACACGCCCTTGGAACATGGTGGTGACATTTTTGCGAGGCACTAAATCTCTGGAGTAATTCGATAATTCTGAAAGCCGAGACATGTCTCAGCAAATCGGTCTCGGAAAACATGTCCACTGTGACCTCTCACCAACGCACGCATTAAGGCTAAACTGCTTATGCTTACGTTTGACTGATCGTAAGGATCTGAGAAGGTTTTGTTTTCAGACAATTTTGCATCTGTAAAACTCCAGCATTCATATGTTGATTTTGTGAGTTTTGTATCACCCAACAATTGTGTAATTAAAACCTTCTTCCTGTTATTATACAGGACTACAAAGTACAGGATATAAGTACAGGATAGGCGTCCTGTATTGTTTGGAACCATGACGTTGGCAGCAGACCCTTCGAGACTGTAAAGTGAAGCCTGTATGCCCTTTTAGCATCCCACAGACGCTAAAAGGGGTCATGAAATGGGGTTCTTGGAGGATAATGCCTTGTTACTCTTCCAAACACAAAAAGGTTTTGCAGTGTAGCGCACTATGTTGTTCTGCTGTGGGAAGTTTGTGCCACTGGAGAGTGCCACTGACATAACAAGCGTTTCATTAGTCATCAACAATCTTTAGATGGTGGTGACCCAAGGTTGAGGAGAAGAACATTGAAGCTGAATTAAAATGATCAATGTTCAGGTTAGTGCAGGTTTCTTTTTGACTGTACTTGCTACCAGGAGGTTGTTTTTTAACTGTTGACAGTTGCAAACACTTTTAACAGAGCTACTTTTAACTGTAGCTCTACACATGGATCTAAGAAAATGGACACTTTCCTGAAAGCTTTCCATGTTCCCGGAACACTTCAACAATTTCTAAACACGGGTAACCTGATAGATACTGCTGCCCAATCTCACATGAAGATCCAGAGTTCTGTGTGGCGTTTGCATGGTCTCTCCTGGTTTCTCCCACAGTTCAAAGACATGCATGTTTGGTTAATTGGCAAATTACTCATAGGTCTGAATGTGACAATGAATGTCTGTATCTTTAAGTTAGCTCTGCGACAGACTGGCAACCTGTCAGGCGTGTACACTGCTTTTAGCCCTAACAACTTTTGTTGTTTTCATTTGAGGTCACAAGCCCTGACATAGCATTGCAAAAAGCATTGGAAATGTCTAAAGAGAACTCCTCAAGATTTTAACTGTTATTCTGGACAAACCCCCAATTCATCATGCTCCTCCCTGTTTCAAAGGAAGAAACTTACAGTAGCCATATAAGCATGTTTAACATAGTAAGGTTTATTGTGAAATAAAGCAAAAGAAAAAATTAAACGAAGCAAAGCAGAAAGAGGACCTCGGTTGAGTTTTATGAAGTATCATGTAAAAAAGGCCAATGCTGAGAATTTTGGGGGGTTCAAGACTGTAAGACTGATATGATACTTCACTAGTACAGAAACAAACATACACACATATATGTTAAACTATTCAATAATTCTAAAGCAAAAATAAAATGATCTTCCGTCACACATGTGTATCAGTTGGCTTACATTCAGTACTTCCTGTCAGTCACACAGAATAAGCCGGTCATGTATACATACAATAAGAGATTAGGTCATTACTACGTGCCTTTCTGTATATCCTTGTCATCAAGTAACACACACATACACACAGACACAGAGACAAAGACGGCACACACAAAGATAGAAAGAGGCACGCACAAGCACACACAGAGGCCCCACCAGACACTTCCAGGTCCCTAACGAGGTCGCTAATTAACTCTCCCACTTGCGCTCGCTCGTTTTCATCCGAGGTGCACATTGCTTTTTTGACAGGAGAAAATTGCTGGGCAATTAAATCATCTAAAGACGAACACTCCAGCAGCTGGTATTAACAGCTAAATGTTACATCCATTTTCAAAAATGTGATTGTGGAGAAACTGTACAGTAAGTGACTGACTGCTATAGTGCTTTCTAATAACACAGCTGAGGCTTTATAGCACTGTACTGCACCAATCCCACATGGTATGTTGATGTTACAAATACAAATACTCCAGATGCTGCTTTTTATAGCCTTTGTGCTCTGCTTTGTTAAAGTATTTGTGCGATAGTGAATGCAGATGTTTTACTGCTGACTGTGCTGCCATTCAGCCCAATGCAGACTCAATGTAAAGCCAGAAACCTGATTAATAAAGGTGAAAAATAGTTTCTGATTCTGTTTATACAGCAACTATTTATTGTCTGCATTTGTAAAAAACCATGATTGAGTTTTCAATGAATTGGTACAAAACAGTGAAATGTGGCAGGGATTTTCAGGAACCAAGAAGGTTGTTGCACCGCTTTGGATATCAGAGAAAAACACATTCAAGAAGCTGAAATCAGGGCTTATTTGGTCATTTTTTGTGTGTAATTTTAAGGTAAAGTTCTTAAACTTACCCAAATGGAATGGCACACAAGTCAGCAGGAAATGAAAATGAAAATATGAATTGGAGTACCTAAGTACCTATGGAATATCATAAATAGTGCAGTGTGGAAGCAACACAAGTCTAACAAGATAAATCAAAGAAATAAAACCATTAGGATACACAAGAGAAGCAGATGAACACATCCGACACACTCGATTTAGATAAGACACAGCAGAATACAGACAACAAACTGGGCAGGAAAACAACAAATATAAGAAAATACAGCAAGCCACATGGGATTTTCAAAATAAAACAGGAAGCCAGGCACATGGTGATGAGATAAAGCAAAATGTTGCAGCAGCCTAAGCAAAGAAGCCCTGACCTATCTCTACCCTACCACTGCCTTTAGGTGATCCAAGGCAGCCAAAAAATGTATGCTTGGTCTACCCCAGGACCTCCTCTCAGGACATATGCCCAGGACACCTAATCACAAGCATCATAGTCAGACGCCCGAACCACTCTGGCTTCTTGATGTGGAAGATTAGGATGAGATAAATGACTGAACATTTCTCTCCATCTCTAAGGGCTCCTGTAAACGATAGTTCTACATTACAATTGATCAACTTCTCACATGAGTTACATGACTTTAACGGCTCAAACCCACAAAGAAGAATCACCAAGAGCCTGAGGTCTTTGCATTTTTAGCATTTCAGCATCTATAAACTCATTTTCGCATGGCGATCTCCAGGGGGTAAAAAAAAAAAAAAGGTCAACTACATGTGCTAAAAACTGCTCCTTTGTTATTATCTATGTATATGGTTATTTATACTGAGACACCATCCAAGAAGTCTACACTCCAACTTTGGTGAGGGACATTTTAGGGTTTTATTTGCATATTATTTAGCACCAAGAAAGCAGGCAGGCTGTATATGGGTGATAATGTAACCCTTTATCACCCATATATCATATATCAGCTACATTTCTAGATCCAGCTAATATCTGTTTTCAGTGAAAATGTACTCACACTAAACTATGAATACAGTTATTGTGGTTGGTGCCTAGTGGAGAATCAAGCAGCTTAACATTGCTGAAAAAGCAGTAACAACTTGAGTTTCTCAACATTTTATTTTCCAACTAACTGACTAATTTGGTAGTAAGTAGATGGTGTGACTGTCGATCACAGTTGACGTGGCTTAAAGCTGATTTTGTGTCAGTTGTTTAGAACTTTGGCCATCCTGTAAACCCTGCCCTTTCTGTTAGCACCACTCATTAAGGGGAAACAACATCTGACCCAGCTCCGTGCACCCATGCAGACATATACACATGTACACACACACACACACACACACACACACACACACACACACACACACACACACACACACACACACACATTGTGTTCCAGGTCCCACTTCATGTCAGTTCAGCCTCCTGGGTCCCCGGCCTCTTCTGAAACTGATTTTTGTCTCCTATTTTGTTAACCTCGCTCGCAATTAACCCCACGCTGCGAGCCAGCCACACATGGGCCAATAGAGGCTAACCTACAGTATGTGAGTGCCCAGCCCGGTGTGAATCACTGCATTGTGTCATCTGTCCTGCAAAAGAAAGGACTGGGGAGAAAGGAGAATGAGACACAGAGAGGGAGAAAGAGTGCTGTTTTTTGGGGGTCCGCTATTCTTGGAAGGATACCCCCGGGGGCGATGACAGCAGTGGAGGGTGGAGGGTTTGTTTCTGCGTCTGTGTGTGCGTGCAGTGAGGGAGGGAGGGTCCCATCCTGACAGGTTCTTTTGTAAGGGGTTGGGGATGGTGGGGGGGGGGGGGGGGTGTGGGGGCAGAAAAGAGGGGGGGGAGGGGGGGGGAGGGGGTGCGTAGGTGAGGGCATGTTTTGTGGTGCCGTCAGGAGCGTTGGAGATGGCGTGAGTCGCCACCGACGGGGGGTCATTGTACCCACTCCATTCTGTCTCCACACTCTGCCACTGCTCAATGGACGGATTAAATAATACGCCTGAGTCTTAATCTTTGAACTGCGCAGACACAGATGCACAAACACTCACACACGCAGCTGAACCGAGTCCGCCAAGGTTGGATCCCACGCAGCGTGTGTGTGCATGTGTGTGTGTGCGGTTTCGCTAAACGTCCACATCGATGGTTACGCCACAATCCATAGGTCTCATTTGCATCGCCGAATACACCGTAATGATGTTACCCACGCCACGGCTCATACTGTAAGGCTTCTTTTTATAGATCCCTTCTTGCTTTTTTTTTCACCTCATAATGAGAGAAAAAGGTCAGTGTCTGGTGAGAGGGAGGAGGGGGAGGGTATTAAGACAGGATCCTTGGTTTCTTTACAGTTCTCCAAGTTCACCAACTCCAGCAAATGAGTGTGTACAACAAGCCAAGGGGCCTTTTATTGCAAATCTAATTCATTTCTCTAGACAACTGTGAAATTTGCCATTGACATTAGTCATTACCCCAAGGCTAACGAAAAGATGATCTCAGTTAATAAATGATCCCTAACAAGGAGCGCTCTCTTTCTCTCTCCCATTGTGTTAATGGCAGGGGCAGCTGTTAACGCCATGCAGTTACAGAACAACACTGCTAACACCGACTCTGGCTCCACTTCCTTCTCAGGCCGTCTGCTTTCATTTGGCTGCTGGGTACCCTCGCTCCCCCCTCCTGTATTATCATCATCATCATCGTCACCTTCACCCCTGCAGATCCTGCATTATGCAGTGCCATCATTAGAGCCTCGATTTCAGACGCTTCCGGCACCATTGCTGGATTGTGACCTGGCTCCTTCTTCTTCTTCTTCTTCTTCTTCTTCTTCTTCTTCTTCTTCTTCTTCTTCATGGGTTCTGGTCGGCTCGGATTCCAAGACAAGCTTAGCAAGCTGTTGGGAACGGATGTGAGTGATAGAAATTGGAAATGCGGAGAAAGGGTGAAGAGATTGCAGCAGGATTTGGGGGGAAACTAATCATCTGCAAATGACTCTGACCCTCCAGCTGGCCTTGGCCATCACTGATACTTAACAATAGTTGTTCAAAGCACCATGAGCAGGAGCACAACGCGTTCAGTATGGGCCCTTCTACAAGACAAAGAAAAAGGTCACCAACTGTAATCAAACCCTTTTGTTCCTGTCAATTTACATAATTTGAAAATAAAACATCACCACTGTGCTGTTTTACTTCTAGACCCCTCATAATTGTTTCTTGAGAAGTGAAATCCATTATTAGGGTGCTGGGGCATCAGCGTTTGTCTGCCTCTGAAATGAAAAAGTCACATTTCCTCATCGGAGGAAAATGGAATTGTTCAAATTGTGTTTGCAAGAGAGGGCTGCGCACGTGTAGCGGGGAATGGGGAGCACATAATACGATATTCCCGTTTTTTTTCCCTACTCGGAGTTCCAATTTATTGAAGTAACCGAGCAGAAAATGCACTGACAGCTGTAGCACTTTATTGCGAATTAGTATATACATTCTACACCCCGCGAGAAAAGCCAAGCCTCATTGTATTTCTGTAATTGCTGGAGCCCGGGAGAACGAAGGGCCAACGGCAAGTCGAGCAATTACAAGCTAAAGATGACAGGGTATACTTTTAGCTTCAGATCCCATTTGAAACTGGGAGTGAAAGTTGGGAGGAGATGGCGTCAGAAAGGTCTGTTAGGTGGCACGAGTGGGAGAGAGCAGGTGTTTAACAAATGAAATGCAAATACGTGCTGGTCAACGTAGCTGGTCATCACTGTTGTCATGGTTATTGTGATTGCTGGGTACTTTTAGAAGTTGTGTTTAACAGAAGGAGAAAAAAAACACCTCTTTTCCTAAAATCTGCTGGCTAATTAATGTTTTTGGTTTTACTTTTTACTGACAACCCATCAGATGATGAGTATTTATTTTCAGGAATTTGTTCCCAGGTAAGCAGCTTTCTGCTGGTATTGTTGTGGCAGAATTACCAGCAAATCTACATGGAGAGGTGTGTTCCTGGATCTCACTGTGTGTGTGCAGTCATGTTTGTAAACCTGTCTATAGGAATGTGCTAACGTATATTTAGAATCCATGCGTAAATATATATATATATATATAGTATATAAATATATACTTACAAAATATAATTGTGCATATGTAAAAAATATATAAATGTGCACACAGGTATTAATTAGTGTCAGAAATTTTACACAGTTTACATTTTTCTCCACACATTTATGAATCACAGCACACCCAAATTTGAACATCTTCTTTTATAGATTTACGATCCCAATTAAAAAAAATGGGAACCAGTATGAAATGTAACTAACAAAGTTTCTGCAGTGATTTCCAAATCACTGCAGAAACTTTGTCTAGTAAGTTGTGGAGACATTCTCATCATCTACAGTACAAAATAGCATCAAAAGAGTCTGAATATCTGGAGAAATCTCTGTGTGCAAGAGACAATGCCAAAAATCTACACCTGATGCCTCCGATCTTTTGGGAATGCTTCAAAGTGGAAAACTCTTCTGTGGTTAGACAAATAAAATATGAAATTGTTTTTGGAAAACATGGCTACCGTGTCCTCAGGTCTCAAGTGGAGAGGGACCATCCAGCTTCTTATTATCTCTGAGGTCAAAAGCCTGCCTTTCTAATGGTATGACAACCTATGGAACTGGCACCTTGCACATGTGGAAAGACACCAGCAATATGGAAAGGCATTTACAGGTTTTAGGGCTCCCATGCAGATGCTGTCTTTTTTTAGGGAAGACCAGGGCTGTAAAAGAACTTTGTTAGCTTGTACCACTAATGGTACAAAAGTTGCTAGCTTTGTAGCACAGACCAAAAAGTCTTATGCTTTATGCTTGTGCTACCAAAACGTAACACAAGCATAATATTCTCTCTTTTAAATATCTTGCTTCCCACAACGTAAGGATCGTCTAATTTACTCTTTTTTGCTGCTTCTGAGCAGTATTGAAAAAAATTAAAGTTGCTTCTTAATCAGCCAACTTTTACTTTCTTGTCACACATACCCTCAACTGGAAGGTTGTGTTTTAGTTTCATCCTGATGAGCCTGTTTTCCTTTAAAGGTTTAAAACATCACTTGAAACAGTCAAAGTACAGCTTTTAAATTCCATTAGATTCTCTGAGCGGCTACCCTACCCTAACCTATCTACCAGTGGATTGGAGATAAACATAAAAGGGATTGTGGGAATTTTTTTAGAAGTTAAGGCTAATAACACTGACATGATAACAATTTACTACCACAACACACTACATTGCTACTACTCTGTAGCATTGTGACGTACCATGGCTTCACAATAAAACTAAGTGAGTAGCAAAGGTGTTGCGCGAGCGTATGCAAGACCATTTATGGCACAGACAGTTTTTTTCATCACATATGCAATGTATATATTGCACTGTACAGCCCTGAGGAAGATGATGTTAAACTGAATACTAAGTTGTTTACAATAGCGTGGCTTCATAGTAGGAAACTCTAGTTGGTGAACTGGCTTGCCTGGTGTCCAGACCTTTCACCAGTTGAGGACATTTGGAGCATCATGAAACCAAAAATACGACCTAGAAGATCCAGGAATGTCGAGCTAGGATCCTCTACCAGAAAAGAATGGGACAAAATTCCTCTCCCAAAAGTCCATCAGCTGCTCACCTCAGTTCCCAGATGTTCACAGACTGTTGTTAAAAGTAGAGCGGATGCTCTAGAAGACCTTTCTTTAAAACTTTCTCAGTTTACATGTTTGATATGTTTTTTTCTACTCTGAATAAAATCTGGTTTTATGAGATTAGCAAATTGTTTTCTTTTTTTATTTACATTTTACACAGTGTCCCAACTTTTTGGCGGTCTGGGTTGTAATCGCGCACACTCTGAATACATATTTACACACTTTTTGTACACATCCACAAATCTCAGAGCATATTTAGAGAATCCTTTACACGTTTAAAAATCTAATTACACAGAGAGAGAGACAGAGATTGCAAAAAACCCACATAGCTCATCATACACATCCACAAATACAATATTTCTTTACATTAGCAGCACCGGCATCTTCATAACCAGTAATATGTATTTATTACAAATGGATAGTGAGACTCTTACACTTGTTTTAATTGTGTATTTATGTTTGCCTTCATAAAAGTCTGTATGTAAGCCTGTGTAACCAGAATGATCCTTTTCAGGAGATTCAGGAAGTCACTGCTTGCCAGTGCATTTCTAAAAATCTATAAATGACCTTAAATGACTTTTACAAGTGAAAAGGATAGACATACCCTACAGTCATGACTTTTATTCTTTTTATTCATTTAGATATAGAAATACACAGGATTTTACACATCTTTGATTAAGGTTCAAATAAGTTTAGACCAAGCAGAAACTTATAAACCAGGTTAAAAATGAAAAAAGGGCTTCAAAAGTGAGTTAACCCCCATAGGCACCCATGTTAATGCCTGATTTAATAGCACAAATAAATGTGTTTACCACCTGATACCAAGCCTGGTTTGGTCAATAGAACTCTCTGGGTGTTAAAAATCATATTAACCTGAATGCCACTGGTCACCACATCTAATTGCTGGACTGATCGCCCCTTTATGTTTGTGGTGTTTTTGGAGCATTTTGAATGCAGTTGTTTGGAAAGGGTTAGGGTTAGTATTTCTAGTATTTTATTCGTATGATAGCCAATATTAGCTGGTATCTGTGTCCATGCAAAGGACCGTCTATCCCCTACTTCCTTTAACTGTTTGCTTACACAGCCATCGAGCTAGACCTTGGATGTGAGTGTTTGTGGGTAAAGGGTTAGCTGTTCATCTGTTTGGTTAAAGTGTAGGAAAACTATTAGAGGGAATTAAAATGAGACAATGTGTATTTTCATAACTGGAAAAGTTAGTTCATTGTAAAAATGCTGGGTGTTTTAAAAGACTATTTTCATTCTTTGACAAAGAATCCATTTTGTTTCTTTCAGTGCTGATAGTCTTCACGATTAAAGGCGTTGCATCAATCCATATTAATCACTTTTTTTCGCTGTCAAGTAGCTTTTGTCATTTTGTGAATCAACTCCATTAACACAAATGTCTGTGGCAGCAGCTGCCACAAAAAAGCCATAGATAAGCGTTCATGGCTTCACTGAACATGTCCACAGCCACATGTATACAGTTATAAGAAAATGACTATAACACATTCTCCTTTGATTGCTTCCATCAGTCTGCTCCACTTCTCTTTTCTTCAACAAAGAAACGCAGAGAGATCTCTGGCCTGAGCTGATCCCAGACCTGCAGGGGATTTCAGCTACCTCCGAGCTCCCCAGACGCCTCCTTTCATGATTCCAGGTAACTCCTCCATGCGGTCTTGCAGCTCTGTTGCTCACTTGCAGCGTGCTAGGAGACACAGAGGAGAACATGCTGTTTTATCACTCTTCTGTATTTGTCAGGCTGATGTGCTGTTTGGTGTGCAGAGCTGCTGAACTGTGAAGTGCCGGGGGCGTTGAGAATAAAGAAGGACCTGGCAGTATATGAACCAGCCAGCCTGTCCTGTGTGCAGGTGAACTGCCCAGGGCCTTTGAGGGCTGCCTGGAGAATTGATGTCAAATGAGAGTGACTTGAGAGGTTGGTCAGGTGCATGAAATATGTATCGAGGTGTATTCCAGCTTCAGCGAGAAGAGTCTTCCTTTCCTCGGGTGATTGATGGATTGATTTAGACTCTCAAACTGGAACCAACTGTACTGCCCCGGGAGGAAAGCCACACCCAGCAGGCCATCCCTGTGCAAAATCAACCAGACACAGTCAAAACGAGAACAGTGAGGCTTATAAAGTTGCAGTTTTTTCTCCATCAGATCAGGCTGTTTTATTTGCCATGCTGGAACTGCGACTGTGCCTCCACTCTGCTGCTCTGCCACCAGTGAGAGCAGCCCTGGGGATGCTAACAAAGAGACGGAGAGTACTTAGGATGTAAAACGTACAAAGCCGCAATGTAAACACTTGTCTTCCTTCATATTAGATTTTCCATCATCTTCATTGCTCCGTCTTTTGCCGAGAAGCACATCTCACACTCCGGCATTTCAATTTGCAACGCCGCCTCTCCAAAGTACATGTTCATTTATTGCTGTTATTACTTTGTCATGTTGGATAAATTGATAACATGACATAACTTGTTTGCTGCCTTGTTGCGCTGGCAGTCTGATTATGAGGTCAAGTGCGTTAACAAATGACAAATGCGAGAGATGGGAGAGTTGCCATCCGTTCGCTTCGAGTCACTTCTTTTTCCTCTCCTAAAATTAAGACTGCTGCTCTGCCAGGGGTGAGGCAGATTGCAGGTTTCTCTTTGCAGAAATAATTCACTCTAACATATCAAGCTGTGGAAACTAAAGTCTAATCAGTAGCAGAAGAAACAAGAAAGCCTGATAGTCGATGCCTTTGGGTTGTTTTTGTGGTATAAAGCATATTGAACAGTTTGACTCTTTAAACTGCAGCATATGTAGCATTTTTCATGTTTTAAAAGATGTTTTATTGCCAACGCCTGGTTAGACCGTAACCTAACTGTAAAAATTAGAACCCCGCGATCCAGAGGATCTAGCCTCAGTATCCTTCTTACATTCTCGCACAATGCTAACAGCAAGCAACAGCTAACTTTAGCCTGGATATGTAGCTCGCTGATCGCAACAGACGACCTCCTCCTGAAATTCTGGACCACAACACCGACTCCACATTAGGACAAAAATCCAAACCTCGGCTACTTCTCTTAAGCACCTTTTTCATTAGTACCTACTCAGATCGATCGACTACAACCGAGTACTAGCTTGTGTGTGTGCTTGCATCTTAGGTGTTAATGCATTAAGATGTTTTAGGTGAGAATGTAATGGCGTAAACTTCAAATCTGTGGCCGATTTGTCAGGTTGTTTTCCAAGGTGTCCACTCCTGCTAGTGTAACAGCCAGAACGCCTCGTCAGCTATCATCTGTTTGAACCTGTGATGTTCTGCTTCTCGGCCCGTTGCTCTTTAAAAACCCCTGCTGGCCTTCGCACAGTGATGGAAGTTCAACACAATTAGCTTACGTTGCTTTGAACTGGTTAAATTTGGGTCCATAGCTAACCGGTTTTGGCTGAGATTAAAGTTAAGCTTCAAAACTGAATAATTTTATTCAACCTTACTGGAATGCTGTCGGTGTGTTTTGAACTGAGTCATTCACGCATCTCTATCTCCTGATGTCCATATCTGTCATCCTTGTTTTACCATCTTATTTTGAATTAAAACTGACATTAAAGTATTTTAATCCAGGAAGGTAAGTGAGAGTGTTTCCACCAGGAGCAGAAACATCTGGACCAGCATGTTGATGCTGTTCATGGACAGAACCTCCAGAAATCTTAAAATTATGTGTTTTGAGAAATTATTCAACTGCATTCTCAACACCAGCTGTCTGCTGTAAGTGTGGGGAATCCACTAGAATAAAAAAATAAAATCATTGTAACATCTGTAACATGTGACCTGTTTGAGAGATGAAGCTTGTGCGTCACTGTGGTTATTTTATTGTTCACGCCTTGAAAAACACCATTTAGAAGACAACTAAAAATATTAATTACGATTAATAAAACAGTGGTAGGTGTCTCTAAGCTTATATCCTTTGATTACTAAGTATAATATATAAATATATATCAGTATAGAGGTGTATAGTTTCAACCTCCTAACATTATTCCAATGTGCGTTAAAAAACAAATCAGTGACACTTTTACTGCAGTTTTTACTAATTATTTCACAGCGATGGTCCTTTTAAAGTCGAGCATTTTTCCAATGTGCTTAAAATTAATGCTGTGCAGATAAACAGAGAATGTTCACTTTCAGAGTAAAAGTTGCACCTTTGAAACACACTGGTTAAATTGGTAAGACACAGCGTTTACTTTGAAGGCAAACATTTCACTTTTTCAGCATTTACTACAGCTAAAGAGTAAAAGGAGAGTATGTGCGCACTACATTTAACCAAATTAGTCGCACTGAAAAACAAATGTTTCCCCAGAATTCTGACTTTAATTCGTTTACATGTAAATTATTTTGTTATTTTGATTATAATGTAAAACTTAACTGATCAAATGAAATTAATGCATCTGGCATGAAGTTATTTAATCCAAGCGTATTTTACTTTACACAACAACAGTCTCCCCCTTTATATTGTAAGGTAAAGACCCTAATATTATTATATTATATTATTATAATAATAACAATATTTTATTTTCTTTGCATGGAGATTTTTGATGACATCCATCAACCTCCAACTGGTGTTTGGGGGATACACACTTTAACCAAGCAACTGAAGGTTTCCAGGGGGTCACCACCCAGTCTCTAGGCCTCCATGACTGAGCCCTACTGTCACTCAGGTATACCTACAATATAAAAGCGATATACAGTGCACTGGTTTCCCAGTCGCTGTACTTGCATATGTTCAACGTTACAGTACAGGACGTTTTGGACCCCGCTAGCTCATGCACAGAATGGAAAAACAAGCACCAAACGCAAACATAAAACACTTCTGGTGATTATTCGTCTAAATGTGTGATAATGTTCACATTTTCTTGTAGCTCAGGCAGAAAAGATGTCAGAAATGTTAAGTTCAACAAGGCCAGAGAGGTCATTAGTTTAATGGCATGATTGGGTAAATACAGAGTTCAAATTTGGCTCCAAGATTCCTAACGATGGTCCAATTCCTGAGGAATTGGCAGTGATTAAGAGGAGGCCGAAGCAGGAGGAAAAGCCCTGTCAAGGTCAAAGAGGGCTCGTGATAAAGGTTGCTAAGCTACAATCTGTGACAGGCAGAGAAACCTGAATGTGTGTGTGACTCAAGAAACTACAACACACTTTACCTCCAGGTCTTAATTTACAGTGAGCTGTCTTTAAAAAAGAAAAAAAGGGAGAGCTGTACGTGGCCTTTCTCTCCCACACTGGTTTTTCAGGCTACTCAGAAGGTTACATTTAACTCCAAATTAGCTCTCAGGCAGCATCTAAAGGTTTCACGAGGATCGGAGCTGAGCTACAGTAGGACCAAAGATAACACAGAACCGAGAAACAGTTGAAAATGTGAGCCTGTGACCCCAAATATTTCTTCGGCAACATTCGTATAATTGATTTAAATTCCATTTACTGCTAAGAGGTGTGCAGATTGAAGTGACCTCTGCCTAGGAATAGAAGTGGAAACAATAAAAAAAAGTACTGAAAAAAGCGCTCGATGAAGCGCTCAAACAGCTGCGAATGACGCCCTGGCAACACCATACCTTCAGGGGCCCAAGTGTACCGCCTGTCCTCAGGGGGACGACTGTACTGTCAAAGAATTCCCATTATGCATTATCACAAAGTCAGACAGCAAAATCTTCAAAACCAGTGTCTGTGATGGGCTAAGAAAGAGCTGACAAGAGAGCGCTAGCCGCCCCCCTCCTCCCCGCCACCCCCTCCGTCTGAGTCACTTTGAAAACTTAGCAGATCCACCTTTTAACAATCCTATGGGGATGAATCAACCTTGCGCTCCTATCTAAGACGGTACAACCAGCACACCTAGAATTACAATGGAAGCACATCAAGGGACGGCCAAGCCTGACTGACAAGCGCTTCCCCCCCTCCATAAAAGAGCTGGGCTGCCTTCATTTGCATGACGGGGTTTTGGACTGGTGGTGAGAGTTAATCAGGGCTTTCCACTGTGCCATAGCAGGGGCTCTCTACCCCCACCACCACTGCTGCCATCACCCACCACCACCACTCTTTCCCCTCTAACCGAAGCACCCTTCCCCACGAGGGCCCGCCGGTGAAATCCTCTTAGTGGCAGTAGGCTAAAAGAGGAGTTTGCACCCACCTTGCCTCCTGGGATGGCTTTTTTTTGTGGGGGTGGGTGTAGCGCGAGGCTGGCCGTTCTGGGGGCTTCATCTCCATCGGGACTGACCTCCCTTCCACTGCCTGGTACCTCCTATTAAAGCAGCTTTAATTACAGAGATGATTCCTCCACTTCCTCTGCTCCTCCAACTAACACCCCTCCACCCTCCCCACCACACCCCACGCCTATCTCTCCCTCTCCACAGGGGAGCACTCCTTGTCTCCTCTCCATTAAGATTGAGAGAGTGAAGGGGAGAGGAGCCCGCAGAGCCTACCACTTCCACACATTCAGCGGGGAGCAAATACCATTTTCAGCTTCAAATGTCTTTTCACAGATTGGGTTTATTTATTTATTTTATTATTTTTCTCCATAGATTTTTTTTTTGATCTATGAAGCAAATTAAAAATGATTCATGTGTTTGAGCGTACTTGGGGTGCGTGTGATAGTGTATGAAAAAGAAATGCGTGTGGGAAAGTGGGTGTGCTTTCAACAAAGTTGGACAGATTGAATCGGGAGCTCAGATGTCAAAAACGTAGCACCAACTGTGGTTCTCGCCGTCCCAGGGATGATTAGAAAGTAAAGATTGCAATGTTATCTCCGTCCTTTGGCCCCAAGTAGAAGCAAAAGACTTCTTAATCTACATCGTACAAGAGGAATGTGATAAAATCACCTTTGTTGTCCACTTTATACCCTTCCACGTCCAGCCTCTATTACACCGGGATGGTACCTGAGCGCGGGAGAACTCGGGAACCATTTTTTTCCCTCCATTTCACAAACAGCTAACTGTTATCAGTTAATTCCAGCGAGGGATGCTTGATTTATGCTTCCTTGGATAATAAAGTACAGTATCGCTAACATGTGTAAAGTGTTCCCCAAGCGCCACCTCTGTCTCCTTGATTAATGCCGATTTAATTAAGCAGCGTGCTAATTAAGCAATAAATAATGACAAGGTGCGCATTTATGCAAAGATAATAGCAAACCCTGGGTGAAGTGATACCCCGGAGAAGTTGCCCAATCAGATCATTTCTTTGGACAACAATGGGGTGAGATTAAATGCATCAAGCAGACATGTTTGACCATTGTTATGCAGTGCATTATACACGTCCGATAATCATCGCAATGTCTATTTGCCCTGAATGTATTTAGAATTATAATTAATAGAGCAATAATCACCAGGCTATTATTGAACATGCTACCGGGTGGGGGGGTGGGGGGGGCTGTGCTGGAAGTGCATTTTCAGTGCTGACTGAACTTTCTGCAACTACTTTGGCTGCACTCCTGTACCAAAAGTTAAATATTAAACCCATCCATATTTTTGAAAGTAAGATGCCGTCCTTAACGTGGGCGAAATCCGATAGAGCCATTAATCAAAATCACGCCCCACTGTCCCGAACTCCACAATCTGAGCGGCAAAATAAAATACCAATTTCCTCTTGTTTAGCATCAGCAGCAAAAGTCCTCGAGCTCCTCGCCACCGTACGTCCCCGCGTCACTTTTCTGATCATCCGCTCACACGCCTATTTGCGGTAAATATCCTCCCACCCCCTTCCATGTCAAATGTCTCCACGTACAGACTCCTGATATGTGTATAAGAAGAGCGTTATTTACACTGATTAATGGTCCCCAGCTTCAGCGGGGTGTAAGCCGCTCGCGTCCAGACAGCAGTGACAAATAAATCTATCAATCATAAGAGGGATTTTCTAATCCCCGAGCCATCAGACAGAGTTGCAGCCTAAACACTTTGTCACCGAGCGAGCTGCCCTCCGCTCACTGTAAACATGCGCTTATACAGCGAACACAGCGCTTTGAGCGACACAGCAGCCTCCAGGTCGCTACGTATTGAAGCATTTTCATATTTAGCATGATTCAGCAAGAAACCCCTCAATGAGGGATTTCTGAAATTCAAGAATGGTGGAAAAAACTGCAAATATTTCACTTATATTGCAAGTTTTGGCCATAAAAAGGCAACCTCACCCTTAAAAGATGTATGTTATGGAACATTTCCACAATGTCCTTCATGGTGAGAATGTTTAAGAAAGCGTAGGCTAGAAAAACATCTCCAGCTGACATTTTGGCACTTTATAAGTCTATTTGAGCCAAAAGAGAGGAGTTTAGGTACACTGCACAATGCTAAGTAGAGACATCAATCGGCATCCGAAGTCCTCATGGGTCTATCAGCTCCAGTGTAACAGCATGGCTGTCTATTGCAGAACAAGCCCCTGGTTGCTCTCAACCATCTGTGACTGAAAACAAAGACTGTGATCACATTAAAACACCATGGAGGGAAGAGGGAAAATGTATCAAACTGCAGCACTTTCCATAATCTGCTCACAGGTCTCAGCCATTATACAAACACAGGGCAAATTCAATAAACCTACAACTGCCATTTAATTAAACATTTGGCAGCCAAAATTCAATTAGGCAATAATAGCTAATTTCCAGAGATGGCTAATATGTTAGACACAGATAGGAAACTCCGGGTTGATATCCTGTGTCAATTCCAATTATTTGGAGCTCTCCTTTTAAAGCTGCTTTGGCAGATTACGCAATGCCTATTTTCAAAACAGTGTGACTGCGAGGCAGCGTGTGTCCCTCAGGTGGCACAAGGCAATGTTATTATTTTTTCCTCCATCCAAGAATGCAAATTAATAGTTGCCATCTAGTTGTGGTTGTTGCGGCGACGTCCGTGCCGCCATTCGGTCCCACGTGGAAGTCAAAGTAAGTAATGCTAAGGGAAACCTAATAAGATCTTGCAGGGGGGGAAAAATGATGATTATCTTTAATCACTAACCTGCCTCTAGTGGCAGCACCGCATTATCCAGCACCTTCACTCCTTATAAAAATATCTATCACACACAATACAGGGGCGATGAAAAGAAGCAGCGGTGACGATGGGAGTGGAATGCCAATGGCCTCATTACTTGTCATAGCACATTGTAACTGGAAATTGCTTCTTTCAGGTTTTGTTTGCTCAGGCAATTACAATAAACTCTCGGCTTGACACGTTGTTTGCACAGATGTAGGACATTAATAAACATGAGCTCTAATCTGAATTATTGAACTGCTCGCCATAATTCTGACAATGGATTTGGAGCCCCTAACGGATGGAGGGACAGGAGGAAAGGGGACGGCAGGGATCCCCAGGATACTGCCCCGCTGGTTGTCTCTTATCACCTGAGAAATCCCCTAATTGAATGTTGGAGTGTGCTGCACAGCCCTGCAGGTATTCCTAAACTTGGTTCAGCCTCCTTGCTTGTCAGACACTGGCGACTGCCAAAACACACATGAGCTGCATGGATCTGACATTTCCTGTGGAAACTGATCATAGGCAAAAAGGAAACAAGAAGGAGAAAGACACCGGAAAACAATCCAAGAAACTGACAGGGGGAATATAGAGAAATTCCAGACCTCTTATTTTTCTGCTTCTAAATCAGAGTTACAAGTGGCCCAGGGGGTAAATCTGCAGCAGCCAGTAGATACATGGACAAATTACCTCAACTAATTTGACTTTGACCAAAAGATTAATAGTTAACTAAACAGTAAATGTTAACAGATGTCACGTACAGAATAATTATTTAATTATTTGTGTCACGTGCACAAATAATTAAAGCAGAGGCATTAACAGAAATCATTAAATCTGCTTGGTAAATGTTTGGCTAACAATTAAAACTGTTGGATCATACTGGACATTATTGGGTAATCAAAAATCAACTGAAATTTACTAGCTGAAATTATTGCTTGCAGATGAAATAGCTAAAGAAAATGCATAAACAGCTAAATGGACAGCTAAAACTAAAAAGACATGGCTAGCTAACAGGATGGCTAAAGCAATTAAACCATTATTTAAAAATAGATAAATACCTAAAGGCATGCCTAGATAAACAGAATGGATAAACTAGATAGCTAATACAAAAAAGCCCAAGGATGAAAAAAATAATTTAATTATTTAAACTCAATTGGAAACTAATTTCAACAAAAAGCAAATATTTAAGCTAAAAGGTTAGAAAGGTGCTAACTTGCTAGCTAGATGCTAGCGACAGTTTTAGCTAATAATTTCAATGTTTATTTTTAGCTTGCTTTTTCAGCAGTTTATCTTTTATCTTTAACTAATACAGTAGTTAAACAAAAATGCTAAATAAACAGCTGAAAGTAATCAGTAAATATAAGAAATAGTTATTAATTAGGGTAACATCTAAAACTGATACATGTTATCATTTCTTAATTTGAAAAGCAAACTTTCTTCTTTCTTGTTTTCTAGTTTTCACAGTTTCGCTACAGCTTGGTAAGTAGTTTGCGAATGGCTGTAGACAAGTCAGCGTCTTTCACACAAACTACTTGGGAGTAGTCCAAAATGCTAACAACTAAAGCAAATCAAAAAGTTGTAAAGTTGTACCCCTTTGCGACCAGTTTTAAATCAGCGACTGCCAGCAACCACTCTCAACCGGTCGGGGGATATACATTTCGCCATCAGGTCTCTATAGCCCAAAGTCCAGTTCCAAGTTAGTACAACAAAACATGACATTGCGTTACACCCAACTGGTCTCGCTGCCAGAGGTTTCTTCCGGTTAAAAGGCACTTTATTCATCCCACTGTCGCCAAGTTTGCACAGAGGGGGATAGTTTGATTGTCTGGGTCTTTACCTTACAATATAAGGTAAAGCCTTGAGGCAACTGCTGTTGTGATTTGATGCTATATAAATAAAACTGTGGTGTGAAGAAAGGGTTATTGAGTTCACTAGAGCATCCCATATGAAACTTTTTAAAGCAATGCAAATATATTTAGTATATTATTGTTAGTATTAAAATAGCATTCAGAGTTTAACTGTAGGCAATCAGAGATGATTTTATACTCAGACTAGATTCTGTTCCTCTCACCACTGCTGTACATATTGCACTTGAACAAATATATAGGCAAAGCACAGGTTTCATTCCTCCAGAAGCTGCTTGTCCTTTACTTTCCTTCAAAGTTTCACCAAAAAATGCTGGACAACCAGCTTCCCAGGCAAGCGTGTAGTGGGAATATCTACAAGAAGAATGCAGGAATAGCATTTTTTGTCCTCCTTTTTTGTCTGAGGAATCTTAAGATGTTCAAAAGGCATAGCAGAGGGAGGGCCTGGCTATTCTAGATAATCAAAAAGACTATGCGGACTTTGATCACCTGCATCTCATTCAGTGCAAAATTACTGCGGTGGGGTCCTTGGCTTCTCGACATGTGAGCAAGATGGAAGCTTATTATACTGTACACAGAGGCAGACAGTGAAATGAAAGAGGTCTTTTGTCAGTTCTTTGATTACAGTAAGGCATTGTGACTGTTAAGCAGACTACCAGCAATTATGAGAGCCTGAGCAAGTGCCGATGGAGAGTTTAGGATGGAGATGTAGCCAGACAAAGGGATGAGGGGATAAATAGAAATGTGGTAAAAGAGACAGAGGAGGGAAAAAAGTGACAGACTGGACTGACAGAGCTGAACGTCCCAGCCCTTTTTTGCAGATACAACTGCAATCAGCTGTAAATGATGATACAAGCACATATGGGTCATGAGAACGTCAATGAAAATACCTTCGGGAACACTGTTGTGCCTGATTGTTTTGCCTGTTTGGATGATATAAGCATCTGAAAGCACATCTCGGTTGTTTGCTGTGGGTAAACTCGGCTGTTTTATACCCTTTGATTCCCTACAACAGGCAGTATTAGGTGAGAAGTATGAGGCCCTGCATTTCCATGTTGAGCCCTCCCATCCTCCCTCTTTGCAATAAATATTGACAAAGAACGTGAGCCATCGCCCCGTCACAGGTTGTTAAAAGCAAAGTTTATTGTGTGTTTGCTGTCTGCGAGCATACACTATGTGTGTGCGGGTATTTGTGTGTATTTGCACACACATTAGCATATCAGTGTTTACTCCAGAAGTTACTGTGAAGCGCCCGTTTCTCCTTGGGGAGAGCTGCTTGGCAAACACCTCGGAGTAAACAAGACAACCAGTGACAATATGCTAATGGGTCGATTCATTATTCCCCTCCAACAAGCTCCGCCTCGCAGAAGACACCTCAGATCTCCAACATCTCCATCACATTTCGCATTTAAGATCCACGCGCAACAGCGCTGCTCCACCCCTCCCGCCGCCGCCTGATTAATATCTCATCAAGCGCTCCACTTTTCCTCCAAACGGCCCATCAGTCATGTGGCTCAACAATGTTTCACTTCTGACATTGTCAATCTTCTGAGATTGCACAGAGGTGATGCTCTAAATAAAGTTGTTCACTTTTTAATGCTGCGTAGATTGATGCCCGGCTCGTCAGGGGTGCCCTCAAAAAAAAGATGAATCATTGCCAAAAACCTGCACCAATCTCCCGCATTCACGTACACAATCTTCTTGATGAAGACGTTTCAAGCAACCACCTTGAGCTGCACTATACAAGTCAATAAGCAGCCGGACGAACCAGCTGGAGGGCTAAGCCTGCAATAAGGTTTCCCTTTAATTGAATTGGACAATGGATTGGATTTATTAACTCCACAAATATTTACTTTGTTGCCAGCGGCCTAAACTTATTACTCTCCTATGGATTTCTCCTCCTACACATTTACTGTTGTACCTTGCATCGCTCCGAATCATATCCACAAGCCAAAGGAAGACCTCTTAACGATGCATGAGGAAAAGGCCTCATATATGGCACAAGCACCGCATGCTTCTATTGATTTGCCAACAGAAACATATAGACTGGGTACAGATGTGTAAACATGGATGTGTGACTAAGCTACTGCCAAACGGTATTTGTGCTGCACGCCCAAATTACCCCCAAAATGTCAATATAATTCCTGACGCTATAAATAGGGTCAAAGTCACATTTCAAGCTTCTTTGAGATGTAAATATCTAAATATCTATCTGTAGCGCTAGCTATGACTGAGCATTCATCTCGGGTTTAATCAACAGCCTTGGTGAGAAGAAACTCTCATTTTGTGTTAATTTAAACCTGCTACTTCGATAGTTAGTTCCTCTGTTTACTCTTCTGGGAGCAGTGCGAGCTCAGGAGTGGTTCTAGCTCCTCGAAACTCTTTGTAGTGCCAGGTTTTATAGTAATGTGGCACTCCATTTATGAAACAAAAAGCTCTTGCGCACTAGCACCTGTAACTATCGAGGTTTTTCCATGAACTTTTCAGCTCCAGCTGTGTGTGCGTTTGGAGCTTTCTCTGTTTGATTTGAATGCAGATATATATTATTTTTTGGGGTTTTTTGGGGGGATTTAGACCCAAAGATTAGTAGAAAATGCAATTATTACCCACAAATCTGAGGAGTCTGTAGGGAGGAAGAAAAATCAGGTGATGCTCACCATATTCCAAAGAAGATTTCCAAGTTATGAAGCGTTGCGAGCTCCTGAGACACAACTCATAATTCATCAGCGCACTGGGGTAATTTATTTCCCTTGGTTTTAATATGTTACAGACGAGTGCTCGTGTGTCTTTCTGCCATCAGAGCTTTACTACATAGAGGCCAGGCATGTAGCGGGGACTGCCGCCGTTGCTGCTGCGCACCATACACCCCAATACCTGTGGTGCCTTTCATGGTTCAGGGCCCCCTAATTTCAGTGGGAAGTTGCACATATTTCATGGACACATCCCTGCTACAGAGGAAGACGAGGAGGGAGGGATGGATAAGAGTAGCGGGTTGGTCTCGCACAGAAGGAGGCTGATGATGGACTGTGCCTCTTCCTCCTGTGCATTGCAGGCCATCCACTTTACAACAGAAGGTTCTGGATCATTTGGTCCAGCCGCTGGCTGCTCTACAGCTCACACAGTTTGAGGTCACCTGACTGTTTGATTGGATGAAGGGTAAGAAAGCTCAGTGTGGGGTTCAGGCTGTTTAGAATGTGGATGACACGTAGTCAGTATTTCTCCCTGGAAAATTCACAACTTATATCCTTCAAAGTGAGCAGCTCTGGTAAGGTGCTGGGTTCACAACTCTGTTCAAATAAATATGCAGCTACTTTGGTTTTCTTTTAAAAGCATAAGTATGTTCATAATAACTTTCACATCTGTTATTCCAGGACTCAAATGTACACATGACGTCTTTGGCGATGTATTTTCGAGCAACACCCACCTTATTAGTATGCCAGTGGACCTTCGTTTAGTAGTTAAGTTTACCTAGCTGTAAACTGGATGTTAACCGCTTCTCCATTGTAAGGTTACATGACAGGCTTGCCTTGCACACACCCTGCTCCCTAAAGATCCTTTTCAATGTGATTTAAATGGCTTGAGTCTGTCCTGATGCTTGAAAAGCCAAACTTTTCTCACCTCTCCGCCAGAAGTAGAACATACAATTTTACTCAGTTGTTAGTTCTCAAAAAGGGGGTGTGGGGATGCTAGAAGTCTGAAATAGTCCTTCAAACAATTGGCTGTATCATTAGAAAGTGTATATTTACAGATGGTGGCTATTTGAATAACACATTAGTTTGTCCCTGCAATCGTATTTTTGGCAGATAATTGTGACAAATCACAGCAGTCTGCCATCAGCTGCCACCATTCACTTCTCAGTGCAACAACTCCATCCAGCTTTTGCATAGTTTGGCTTATTAGCCACTTAGATAGCTGGTAAGCATTTCAAAATATCAGGGGAAAACCTTTCCTCCTATGTAAAGTGTCCTTGGCCTCAAAATGTGTCAGAATCTCTGAGTTAGGCAATGCAACGTGTGACCCTGTGCAATATGACTGAGGAGGGAGGCAGCTGAAGCCTGAAACTTTAATGTGTGAGTCCAGCCAAACAGTGAAATAATGAGTTCGAGAGGCACTACAAATGTACTGAATGTCATAGAGTACAACACTGACCAACAACATCTCTAATCAGTGAGCAGATAGATATTTTAAAAAAGAACAGAAACACAAACCGAAAGCTTCCCAAAAGGGATGTTTTTGCAGCAATCACTTCAACATGCACTTTCTGAAATGCAAATCAAATAATTCTGATCAAAAGGTTTAAAATAAAAGAACTGAACGGATATTTAACACGGATTTAGTGTGTTGTGTTACTAACTAAATGTCTAAATCCAGGGCACCAAGGAGACTGCAGTGTACAAAGCAAAAATGGCAAAATCAACAAAAAGTCAGCAAAGATTCATGCTACAGTCACAGTAGGGAAATAATGGTTGAAGACTGTAGCATGACCAAACTTATTGCAACTGTGTGGAATAAATAAATAAACTTTCAAAGACAGGGCGACTACACTTCATCATCATCATCATCATCATCATCATCATCATCATCATCATCATTTATTTATTTATATAGCACTTTAAAAACACACCTGGTAGACCAAAGTGCTGTACAATACTAATATGCACATAAAACCAGACATAGCAATAAAGTTAAAAAACAATAAAAAAAAATAAAAAAAATAAAAAAATAAAAAAAAATAAAAAAATGTCAGTTACCCACAGAGTTAAAAGCCAGGGAATAAAAATAGGTTTTTAATAAAGACTTAAAAACGGGCACTGATGTAGCCTGTCTAATGTGGAGAGGAAGGTTATTCCAAAGCATCGGCGCGGCAACAGAGAACGCTCGGTCTCCTTTAAGTTTCAGCCGTGACTTTGGGACCGAAAGCAGCAACTGCTCAGCTGACCGAAGGGAACGAGTGGGGACGTGGGGCTTCAACAAGTCAGACAGATAAACAGGTGCCAGACCATTTAGAGATTTAAAAGCCAATAAAAGACACTTCACTTCATTGAAACAATAAAGCAGGACTGCAGAGATAATTTGATCTTTTAATGTAATCTGTTTGTGATAAATGGTCAAAAATTTCAAATCTGCTGCTGAATATACTTGAAAACTGAAACTCAGATATACTTCTACTATATTTGCATATAGCCAGAAAACATCCAGTTGGCAGCCGGTTGTATTGCAATACGTCACAGACAAGTTTATACTCATTGGACAGATTGAATCACAACGTGTTGGCAATCTGTTTGTGTTTATAAGTGAGACAGTGTTTGCTAACCTTCTTGGACCATGATAGGTTGGCAACAGGTTGCTTCCTATTAGGCAATCTGTGCGATCACATTGTGACCAAAAACGGTTGTGCAGAAGTTGAGGTTGTTGTGTTGCCACAACTACTGGCAATCGGGAGAGAATGGTAACAAGGCACAGTTTAACTCAATCGGACAATAAAAAGTGTGGGAAAAGAACAAAGGCAGGAAGTGAAAACAGCAGTCACATTAGAAAATACCCTTCAAAATAAAAGCGGACATGAAATATGGATACATAAGAAAAGAAAGATGTAAAAGATCAGATGACACGTGACAAAAGACACTTAACATGAGAGAAAACTAAACATCAGTGGCACGAGTCCAGCTCATTTATGATTAACAACAACAATTAAATGATCTTATGGAGATTACACAAAAACTTTTTTCCCCCCAATATCCAAGTAAGAGTAAATCTATTCCCAACACCACTGTTTTTGTTTCAGCAGCTAATACTCACCAGGTGTGCCAGCTGGTTGCTTAGTAACATGAATTAGGATAATGGTGCCATAGACTCAGACACAGGTGATTGGTGAGGAAGAAATATCAACATATTAATCAAATTGTAACATTTGCAAATGTAGTTAAACTTGTGAACATTTTAGAATCAAGATTATGGTTAAAAAAAAAGGCAAATGTTTGTTTTAACACTGGGTCACTGGGATGTTTTGGTTGCTACTCTGTATATTGTTCCTAAATCATCCTGTTTTTTTAGCTTTATTAATGTAATTGATGTTACTGAGTGATGAACTGGCAAGCCTGGCTTGTATTAGCTTTTATTTTGAGCATTTATGAGGCAATGATGTTTTTCCAAGCTTAAATCATGAAACATTCCCATGTCGTTTTCAGGGTTTATCCTTTTTTTAAGAAAAAAAGAAAAACACGTGTCGAATCCTCGTAGCTAAACCTGACTCGGAGAAGATTTTCTGAAGCACAAAATCGGGACACCTGATGGAAATGGATGCACTCTGCACTCCCGCGCAGCCATTAAACAGCCCATTTTATGCATGTGAGATTATCAGTTCCACTGTATCATTCCCCAGGTGTGCTGGAGTAGGGACCTCGAGTGTTGTCCCAGCTGTTTGGATTGCCTCTCCTCGGGGCTGCAATAATGTGGTAGATTCTAATCAATACTCAGCGCCTGAAGAAGAATAGATCGCGGAGCTACAGCTGGACTCCACCTCACTGTCCATCCCCCTGCTGGTTATGAATCAGCATCCTCTCCCTCCAGAGGACAAGAAAGCAGTGTCTACACACATGCATATAAACACAGTCTCCAAGAGAAGCTGAACCTTGACCCCTGACATTTGACCCTTGACCCGTCTGTCTGATGGCCTATTGATTACGTCTGGCCTCGCCTGGGTAATTGTTGCCTCACAATTACTTCACATGTTGTGTTGGGGTCTGCGTAACGGCGATTTGGCCGTGTGAATATTGCACGAGAGCACTCGAGACCGCGGGACACAAGTCTCGCCTCATTTCAGGAGATTACACCGCACACTGGACAGACAATTGCTGACAGAGTTCTTGTGGCTTCAATGAAAAATAATTGCTTTCCATACAAAAAACTGTAATGTTTCAGATTGAAGGGTGAGGCTGAAATAAAGAAAAGTAATCAGGGACATTTCTGGCTTCTCTAAAGGAGAAGGGTCTGAGGCATGTCATGTGGTACACTGAGGGGCTGCCTCCTACTGTCCAATTTCCTGGCCTCATTGCGTGCGTAACCATGAGGAAATGAGAAGCCAGCCCCTCTCTGGGTTTGCAGAGTCACGGGTGGCATTTCAGAGGAGGGGCGCCTGTTTTGGTATGAAATGGATTTGAGTGTCTTTCAGATAAATTCACAATAAAGATCTTGCACCCCATTTCATACATGATATGACATGAGCAGCTTCTTTAAAAAAGAAACAAAAAAACATTTAGAATATTTGAATTGCGACGAGGCAGGCGACCCTGAAACAATGATGTAAATGAAAGCGCGGTCCTCTCCCCTCGGCGCCTCAGAAGGACGACTCGATGTGACTCGACCGTTGCCGTGGCATTACAAATGAAAGAAAAGGATCTTTTTGTTGTCTGTCGTCGACACATCCCGCGAAAGATCTCAAAATCGCCTCGGCAAATTGAGTTTGTTGTGTATACAAGTACCTGCCAGATTTAATATCGAATGGATGATCCAAAATGGATTTTTGATCCGGGGAAAATGAGGGGAGATGTCTGTAACAACAAAAAGCGGGAAGGAGTAAAAAAAATCCATAACCCTCTCAAGCTAAAACCCCGCTCCTGGGCGCGGAATATATTATCCTCTTCCTTGCTCTGTCTCTGTCCCTTTTACGAGTTGTTTTCATGTAAAGAAAAACCTATAGGCTTGACCTCCGCGTCAGTTTGCCTTTGGCAATCCACGGATTGCAAGTTTTCAATGCTTGATCCTCAGGGAGGGATCCAAGTCAAACCCTATAAATATTTCAAGACTATTTCTTGCTCCCTAGACCTCTTACTAACACACTTGCCTCTGTTGGCAAGCAAATTCTGCCTGTTTACATTCGCCACTAACTTGTCATCACTTTAAATTCAGCCTTGTGCAGTGGCTTAATGAGAGAGGCAGATACTACCATATTGCATGTTTAAATGTTTTGCCAACAATCAGACCCTCTCGCTCAAAAGGATTCATGGATACCGATCAATATTTTTCGAGTCTAAAGGGTCCTTCGCTGAAGAGACGAAGGCGGAGGAAAAAAAAGAAAAACAACATAAGATGGAGCTTAAAACTGATTCCATGCTTTTCTCCCCCTCGTGTTTGAATGACAGATTCACATGTTGAGAGAAGAATCCCCTAAAAATTAAGTGTTGGGAGTCTTTAGAGATACGTCTCGACATCTGGTCGCCATCTGAGGGAACCTGGAGCAAGGCCAAGGATACTCCAAAAAATGAAAATGACTTCATTATGAGGGAATTATCACTGGATAGTGACTGAATAGCTGGAACTATCTCACAAGCTGAGTGGGGTGATTATAAACCGCTGCAGGAAACTTTATATTTATGCTGTAAATGAATGAATTAGGCTCTTTTGGTGTAGACGGAGTGAGACGTTGAGGTGCGCGGTCTGCGTGAGGCTAAAATAAAGGCAGAACCACACAGCTCAGTTGCACCTTGCTACTTACAGCACTCCCCTTCCCCTGCTCATAATATAAAGTGACATTATTTGCTCACATAAAAATGAGTGCTGTTGAAATATGGTATTTTTATCAAGGCTCTTAAACTCTTTGAAGTGATAAAAAATGCTCTTAGAGGGAAAAAATACAACAGTGGCTGGCTTAACAGTTTTAATTGTTGCTTTAAACAAAGGGATTGAGGCAGTATAAGAGGATCAGTGTGACAAACAGTCCCAGCGGTCCCTCTATCATACACAATACTCGAAAGGTAACAAAAGCGAGAACAAAACAGTGCTGGAAAACTTCCAGGAATCCATTTTAACATCAGCTCTGGGTGAATCAAACACTTTAGAGTAGGACACATCAGGTGCTCGTGAAACTAGCACGCAACCTTTCCAGTCGCTGAAAGGAAAAGCAAAAAAAACCCCAACAACAACAACAAAAAGCCCATAGAGTCGATATGGATTCAAATAAGATCTCATATCGAGGTTTGTTTAGTTATTTATTTATTTTTAATAATATTGTTCCCAAGCAGCCGCAAATCCAAGTTTAAGAGACGATGAATAACAAGCTCCCCCTTGGAGCAGATGACTAATTGTCAGCCTCATTATTTTGTTGTTGCTGGGTAAAATCCTCACAACTCCAGCTCTGTTGATTTGTTGACGCTTCTGCGAATCTGGCATCAAATATTCATTCATTATTGCATCAGAAGCACCTCTATGGAGGAGAACGAAGAAATCTTTTAAAGGGGACCTCGTGTGCTTATTTCTAGTCTCTTATCTTCACTGTCAGACTTTGCATGATGCACACTTCAGAATAATAGAATCATCTTATACCGGGCCTCGATGCAATCCTTCAGGTGAATTTCTGTCCAAAGCAAGTTGTTTTAGTTCCCTTTGCACTACTATAGGTTGGAGATGATTGGCTGGCTGCCCCTCGTAAACAAGTTTGAACCACATGTGGACAGGGCTTTTGTGTCCTTAAATGAATGAACATCATTATACACTTGGTGTGCCATCATGTAGAGTACGAACAGTATGAAGGACAAGCTTCTTGATGTGAAAAGTGCATTAATGCAGAAAAGCTTAAGCCTGCATTACTTTTTCAGAGCCAGCAGGGGGCGACTCTCGTGGTTGTAAAAAGACTTCCCAGCAAATGGTTGAAATGGCGTCATCTTATTGGTTGTAACTACTTTGATACAATGAACAGATGTCAGACCATCTCTTCAGCCTGGACTCACGGACGTTTGTGAAATAGTCACAGGAAAAGTAATCTATGTTTTCATGTTCATTACGGGGTTTTTTTCATATTATTAAGCATTAACTTGCAAGTAATGGATCTGAATGGGACATAGATTTCGTGCCAGCTAGCTGTTATTTCAAACAAACAATGATGTTTTTGTAAAGCTAATCAAGTAGTGTTTGAGTTCTTACCCTAAATCAGTACTTTTTAATTCCTTAACCCTAACACAGTAGGGTTTGGATTGGTGTATAACGCTAACCAAACAGCATATTGGTAATTAACAACGTATTTAAAAACCGTGTGTGAAAAATTGTAAGAGGTAGGACTCAACTTTTTTTTTTAAATGAATAAAATCATATTCAGAAATACTAAATAATGCCAAGAAAGACATGTTGAGGAACACGAATCAATGGATTATAGGTCATGACATTATCACAAACTGCTTTGTGAACTCAAGTAGAAAAACAGCCAGAAACAGAGTTTTCAGCAGGGTGAAGCATGACTTTTTGGTCCTTTTTGCTTGCATTGAAGCTTTGGCCAAGTGCTTCATAACAACAGTAAAAATATTGTCTTGACCTGCTCTTAAAAAGTTAATGTAGAGTCCACAGATCTCAGTTGTAACGGCACTGTATTACAGTTACGGAGCGGCAACCTCAAATTCACTGTCTTCTTTAGTTTTCGGTCTGGAACGAGGAACCATCACAAGGTGAACAGCCTTCCGGTTGTACACAAATGCAAGAGTCTGTTTATGCAGATGTGTGACCATGCAGAGCTCTGAGAGTGATCTCCAAAAGTTCTTAAAGTCTGAACCATATGGGGGGCCAATATGAAGATGACAAAATAGGTGTAGCCTCGCAGCCACATTTTGGACTACTTGTAAGCAATCCAAAGAGAAACATTTTGATGCTGTTTAGATATTTTCTGAAAAGGCATTCGAACTTTTAAATCGGCAACCATGATTTGTTGGTTAACAGCCAGCAAACCCAGAGACAAGTGGTACAAATGGCTTACATAATCCTGTGTGACAACTCTGACATAAATTTGGTCGACGTGCTAAGCCTATTGACAGGCACAAAGGTTTGGGATGGATGGCCCACTAAGTTGTGTTTTAGTGCTACTGTAAACAGGATTAGCATTGGCAGGTATCGGGCTACGAGGGATACAAACAGCTTGGCACTCCGTAGGGAATGGACTGATGCAAATACCAGCTAATGAACTCGGCTGCTGTTTGTAACAAGGCAAAGAGATGAGCGGTGGTGGGGGGGGCAAAAAAAAAAGTTGAGGACGAGTGAATGGGCACAAGATTGATTAGTTTGGAAAATGGCCAGCGGGTCAGTTTTTAATAGCTTATGGTGGATTTCCAAGCGTGCTCAAGCGCCGCATATCATCCCGGACTCTACCTTTGTTTTAGCTCGTCCCAAGTTAACATCGAGGAGGCTGATCTACTGTATCCCCCATTCGGATCAGAAGGTGCTGCATCAAGCTGTCTCTTCTAAAGACGGGACTTTATTGGGCCGTCTAAATCTGTCCTGTACGCAGAGCCAAACAATGAGGCCTGGAGAAAAATGGACGCCACCTGGCAGTTTGAAAGAAGGACAGCCGTTTCCCGCTGTAATCCATTCAGTGTAATCACCTGGGGGGCTTGCTGGAGAAGCCCCACCCACCCCTCCCTCCGCTCCCTAAACACCATTCAGCAGCGACACGGTGATGAAGTGCAGGGTGAGGAGAAAGCCAAGTGTCCCTTTTAGAGATGATCAACTATCATGTTTTTACAACCGC
>NW_005187519.1:634237-647232 GCF_000239375.1 Pundamilia nyererei
TGGCTCTTCTGGCTTTTTTTTTTTATTTCTTCAGCTGCTTGAGCATGACAACAAACTCTAATACATTTTTCCTTCCTTGTCCCTCCTCTTCCACATACACACATGCTATGCACACAAAATATTTGGTGTCACCTATTCAGGGGAAGAGGCGCTGTAAATCGCATGTCTGCGGGGAGAGATCGAAAGCAATTACCATTAGATGGCGGCTATCGTGAGCCAAGTGTGCATCGGCCTAGCAGCTGACTCTCAATGCTCCCTCTCCACTAACTCTGTGTGCATGCAATTTAACCGGCGGATCAATAGCTAAAGGCAGTTAGTGGCCTTGCAGCACTCCCTTCAACTGGGAGCGCTACAGCATCAGGCAGCGGGCAAATGTCAAAATGTTACGCCGTGCCAGACAAAAAAGGAGAAACAGCCACAGAAATTGTTCTTCTGAAACATTATTGACACCCTTTAACTCACATTTCCACCCTGCACACAGCAGCAAAGTCAATTCTCATTTAGGAAGGTGGTGCAGCAGCTGTGGGGACCAGTAGGTGAGGGGGTGGTGGCGACCAGAGGGTCAGCAGGAGCGAGGCTGGAGGGATCAAAAGGATCAGAGGTCAGGGATTGGCCCAAGGTCAAGGTGACAACAGCAGGGTATGAGTGCAGGGAGGCCTTCATCACCACCGTGGCCTTGGACAGGATCAATACCATTAAAGATTCTGTCTGATCCACCACTCCCCTCCCTCCTGCTGTTTTCAGTCTCACTCCTCCTCCTTTACTTCTCCCCGTACAGTTCTCACTTTCTAAAATATCTCCTGTTTTCACTTCCTTTTTCTTGCCCTCTTTGCTTTCTTTCTTTCTTTCTTTCTTTCTTTCTTTCTTTCTTTCTTTCTTTCTTTCTTTCTTTCTTTCTTTCTTTCTTTTACAGCGGATTCATTTAATCAGCTGCCGCCTCGCTCCCCTTCGTTTGCGCCGTCACTTATGGAGGAGCAGGTCCAATCTTGATACTGACCCCCCGTCTCCCCTCGCACAACCCCTAGACGCACGGGCCCCGCTGAAAAACGGACAGGAGATAACTCGGGCCCCCATATTGTTTGAACAGCATTTTATTAAGCCGAGCGCTCTCTTTAATATTTACATTGGCGCATCGGAGGCTTCAGAAACGCTTTAGGCAATTACACACATGACCAAGTCGATAGCCACAGAAACAGCAAAAAAGCCTTTATCACGCCGCCAGGAGAGTATTGCCAATTCCGCCGCCTAGCCGTTGATGTAGTTTGCATTTCAATTAAAAAAAGGCTGCAATACTGGTCTTTTATTCAAAGTCATTGTCGTAAGAGGGATCCACAAAATGCGGCCAGAATAGAGTATTTTGTGTATGTATGTGTAATAATGCAGGAACATCACACAAGCTGGTGTTTGGAATCACAAAGAAGCAGAGGTGCAGTATTCAAGTGCAAAAGGGATGTATGCGACTGAACGTAGGAATTGTGGAAGAGGCTGATGATGCCGAGTTTGAGATTTTGACGAGGCGTTCATGGCCCCGTGTTACATTGGGATTGTTCTGTAAAAGCATGGGGGTGTTGGTAAATTTTGCTAATTTTCTGGAGAAATTACAGCTGAATTTGGCTCTATTGTTTGTCTCAAATAGTGAAGCCTTACAGGCAAAAACTAATTTTTTTGTGCAACGGTTAATTTTGAGATTTACGAAATACATTTTTCTCTCCTGTCGCGTTTTATTTTAGACGAACAATTAAAAGACACAAAAGAAAATATACATTTAGACATTTATATTATGTATTTATATAAATGCATACTCAAACACAAGATTTCAAGTTTCACAGCTACAACTATAACTACACTAACTACAACTAATTATTAACTACAACAGCAGTTAATAATTTTACCTATTAATGGTTATTTATATTAAACTGGGATTTTTACAGAAATCTCTACTTCACTGCTTTCCAGTCTTACTCATGTTGATATTCAGAGGGGTTTGTTCCTCCCTGTGAGGAAGTTTCAATAATATCTATTGGTCTGATTTTATTATGCACAGTAAACGCTTTAGTTTAATTAAATGAAAAGGCCAAAACCTGAATCAGAAATCCAAACCAGGCTGGCAAAAGATGGGCAAAAGTCCTAGGCTCCATTTAGATTACACCTACATCACCTGCTGAGCCATGGAAACCCATGCTACGAAGCTCCCAGCTCACTAACCGATTAAACCTTGATTGTCGATGATCTAAGATAAAAGAAGTCCTATTACAACATCAGTGATTTCAAAGACAGTTTGTATGGCTAGCTGCTTGATTTTATACACCTGTGGGAACCGGGCTGAAAACACCTACATTCAAATATTTATAGTGCTATGGACGTGTATAGTTCATGTGGAAAGCATGAAAAGGTAACACACAAGGACTGAGTGAAGACACAAAGGCTGAATATGAACCAAGGAAAAGAATAATAAGGCACTAGTGACCTCAATCAGGAAATGACAATGGTGGGGAAAAGAACAAAGACAGGAAGTAAATAAACTTTAAACTTCTGAAATTCATGAAGAAAGAACTCAAACCAGCATGAAACATGCTTAGAAATACAACAACACTCATTTGTATGACATTGCTGAAGAAAACACAGAAATCACAAGAAAAGCTTGGAAAGAGTCTTTTTCATTCATAACCCCTGAATTGCACTGACTACAACTTAAAGTTATATCTAAAGCTGCATACAGGCCATTCCCTCCTTTGATTGCGGTGGAAAAGCCACTGAAAAGCAAAACACTTCAACCTAAACACACATTTTCACATCAGCCTCCTCAATTGCAAATCAAAAGCCCGAGTCTGCAGTGTAGGTGTGTGCCATTTCCACCGTTCAGTTTCTCCTTGTGTTTTGCATTGTTAGTGGCAGCTGTGCTGAAAATGACCCCCTGCATTTGAAAAGCCTTTGCTCGCTGGCAGCCCAAGAAACAAACAGATAAACAATAGCAACAGAGGGGTTTGGCAATCAGGGGATTCTAATAAGGTATATGAGGTTGAGCAAGGAAGCGAGCTTTGCTTTGAAGTGCTCCCAGCCCTATCTCTGTACCCCCCGGTGGTCTTGCCTGCACAAGCGTCCATCAACAGAGAAGCAAGGCAGCGAGTGTGTATGCTTGGAGGATCATAGGTGGCTTTGATAATCACTCACATACTCCTAAAACAAATGCAATTACTAAGTTAATTGTGTTCAAAGTGGAGGCTGGCAGTGGAAGGAGAAGTCAGCAATCATGACTGTGCTGACGGTGCAGCCAGCATGGAGAATAATGGATGCATGCGGGGCAAATGCCGGGGGGGTTGTGGCGGTGGTGGTGTTAGTGGTGGTGGGAGGGGGGTCTGTGATTGCAGAATGGGCTTAAGGGGTGGAGGGGGCTGAGAGGGGTTTGAGTAAAGGGAGCGAGGGGGTTTGATGAGCGGTCGGGAGTACGGGTGACATGGTGCTGAGAGATGTGGTGCTGAGCGCCACCCGACTTGACCTGCCATTTATCAGAGGATAAACAGCGGGTCACCTGACCAGGAATGCAAAGGCGTGATTGGTTGGCGAGGCTATTTAGTATGCAGGTGCCATTGTGCGGTGGGCGCTCGCCACGCACAGACCACGTCTGCTCCATCACAATGAATTATTGGTCAGAGGAATGATCAATTTGAATCGGCTGCATCCTAAGCCACGGTCAGAGGGAGAGGAAAGGTGAGGAGAAAAGAGGGTCAGAAAGTTGTGCGTTTTTTCTGTTACTCCAGGGTTCACTTCCTGAGCTACTCTCTCTTCTTACTTGGAATTTTTTCTCAATCCAGAGATGGCAAAAATAAGGGAGAGGGAGGGAGGGGATTGGAGGGGTGACAACAGATGTGCTCCCTCCTTCAGAGAGCTGCTTGTTTGATGGTGACAGTGGAGCGTATCATGTAGCCTGAGGTGCTAACAGTAAATATTACAATACCACAAGATGCTCACTGCAAACACCATTTCTTGCTCTCTGCCAGTCAATTTCTCCTTTTTACCCCTGTGGTGCTGCTCTGCTGATGGAACCAAGTCTGAGAGAAATTCAGTCTGTGTGAGCGTCAGTATATACAAATACACACACTCATATATATATATATATATATATATATATATCTTTGTCTGTGGCATAAGAGTGTACAAGGCCAGATATTCAAACATGAAATTCAACTGTGAGTGTCTTTCTGACACATTACGAACAACTTAAATCATGATGGAAAAGAAAGTAAATCAACAAGGCACCATCAGCGAGAAAAAATGGCACTTTAAAAGGGCTTTCTGCAGAATAATAGGCGAGCCCGGGATTCATGGGATTGCATTTGGCTTCCTGTGGTGCTGGGGTGTCTTTGGCTCGCTCAGTCATTTCAGACAGAGCAGTGGTGCCGTCCCACCCTGGGCGCTGTACAGATGGGCTCATGTGTGGAGAAATGAGCCGCGAGCAATCATTCTCTCCTTCTCTTTCTTCCCCCCCTCTGTCTCTCTGTGTTTGTCGACTTCTCCTTGCTTTCTGTTTACCTCTTTCTGCTTCCCCTCCCCTCGCTCCCCTCTGTCTCATGTCTGTCCCTTCATCTTCTCTACCTCTCATTATCACCCCCCAACCCTTCATGCATCTTTTTCCTCTCTTCTTTTCTCCATCGCTCTTCCTTCCCCTCCCTCTATTCCTACCCCCTTCTTTCCCCCCGTAGTGACTGTGTCCTGGGGCTGCAAAGTCTCGTCTCCCTGCAGTGGCAGTAGGAAGACTCGGCAGGAGGCCTGGCGAAACGAGCTTACCGAGACGCAGGAGCACATCTCAGGCTTGTGCTACCGGAAAATCTACCCGTTCACGCTCTCCCGCGCAGCCAGACGTGCTGATGGAGGCCGTGTGATGGGGAGATGTTGCAGAAGGAGCACATAGCCTCTGCTATTGTTTAGGTTGACACTTTCTTTACAGTAGCTCCAGCACAGTTAAGGTGTATGAACACAGTTAGCATTTCCACCCAAACTGACCTGTAGTTTCTGTCTTGTCAAAGAGCATTTTTTTACCCAGTGTTGAGCCTAAACAGTCGTTCTGGATTTATTACAGAGTGTGCTAACCATGTAAAGGTTTTCAACCCAAAGAGGCAAAATAAGATAGTAATTTACAAGGAAATAAGTGTATACTCCACTTGTCAGGCTTATGCTAGCATTTTTGCTGTTTAGCTAACTAAGACTTGATTCAGGCTATCTGACAGCAACATGTCAATTACTAACCTCTAACACTGTAATCTCAAACTCACTGTGGCTGCAGTTTCTTCCATTTCCCCTTGTCTTCTTTGTGACATAATATTGTGGAGATACTGCAACTGATTGTCAATATGTAAGCTAACCAGGGCTAGCATTAGCAGATGACTTCCCTACATGGCCCCATCATCCAAATATGTTGACAATCGCCAAAACATACACTTTACAAAAATTTGACTCTCATCCTAAAACCTAAACACATTAACTGGACCACTGTCTTTAGAGTATATTAGCATAACAATACATCTGTAGCTAGCCATACCGTTACAGGTACACAGTTTCATAGGCACATTTTTATGGTGTATCTATCATTGTATGACTGAAGTGCAGCCTTTGAGCTTTATTTCACGAGGTTGTACAATTTTTTTTTTGCATATTTAGAATTTATAAATTTTTTATTTTATGCAATTCATAAACAGTTGACACAATACTTTGGCAACTAAAAATGAAAGTCTGATTTTAAGTCCCATATTGATTGTTTGATTTAAAATATACTGTGGTAGTGTAGAGAGGGAAAACTAAAAACAACAAATATGTTTTTGTCCAAAAATTATGGACCTGTTTATAATTCACTATAGATATTCACTAACCTTCAAAACCTTGCTGCTTTTTTTATTTTTACATTTGTAATTTAAGAAGCCCTGTATATTTTTTTTATTTTTGAAATGCTTAACCAGAACACGGATTATCATCTGTAAAGGTCAACTGATGAGCTTACCACTAACCTCTAATGCCAATCAATGTTACAAGTCTGATGTGTGGTCTACACTTAATTATGACACCTGGGAAAACGGCTACACTCAACTATTTTTTTAACAGTTGAAAGAATTTGGAATTTTTCACGTTCCCAATAGTGATTATATGCTTGTTACATTGTTTGGGGAACAGAAGGAGCATCTGGACCTAGAAATGGCCATTATGTCACACTAAAAAGTAGATAATATTTATCTGACTATATCCATATTAAAGTATATTCATGTATTGGGTGTTTGCTCAAAGCACTGACAGTTAATTTTTAGCTCCTCTGTGTTTTCTAGCTCTTAGTCAGCACTCAAGTCATCTATGTTTTCTTAATCTTTTCTCAGTATTTGAATATTTGGTCCCTGTTGGTGCCCCCCGTCTAATGCTGAGGCAGAATTCTTCATTTCTTCTGCCACATCTCCCTCGATGATAAGTTCGGCATCTGAATCAATCGCAGGCAGCAGGAGTTCAGCGAGACGCCAGAGGCCTCCGAGGGTCAGCCAGTTAGAGTTTCACTTGAGGAAATAGGAGCGCTGTCAGCATTCTCCACTCTCATCCTCCAGCAGGCTGCAGCGGTGCTCCTATCAGGTTCACATGCTTCCTGGTTTAAATTACAAATAGGCTTTGGAGGAAGTGAACAATAAACAGCAAGCCATAAAAGAACAGCGAGGGACAAAAAGGGCTCGTTTGGTTTGATTAAATAATGTATTGATTAGGCAATGTGTAATTAGTATGGTCAGCAAATGTGTGTGGAGGGTGGATTGTTTTAACATAATGATGTGATTCTTGGTTTCCTGAGGTCATTATGGACAGATCAAAGACTCCACCTTTTGTCTTGGTCATGCGCGGTATGGCTGCCTCTCATCATGTTTGTGCGTATTTGTGCTGACTTTGCCAAAGGGGACACACATGCAATTCAACACATGGAATTTCTACACTTGTGAGGACAGTGGGGAAACAAATGCAAAGGTTTCTTGCAAACCCTAAGCAGAAGCATCCAAACCAAAGGTTTAAATGCTCAAAACTGTTTGGCTCATTTTCACCATAAAAATCATGGAACCATTGATTGGTAGGTGCAGCCTGCAGATTCTGTCCACAGTTTTCTTTCCAATGAAATTTTCCCAGCCTACTGTATGTGAAACCAGGTTTTCTAACCTTTGAAATTGTGGGCTGATCCTCAAAAGGCATCAAGTCAGAACTGACTCAAGTACCAGCACCGCATCAGTGGAAGGAAAAGAAGCATGCAGACTGAAGCCAATCACAGTGGTGCCAGAGTTAAAGGCAGGGTACACACTGGACACGTCAATAATCTATCACAGGGTATTATTTAAAAGATAATACAGTGGAGTTTGTTTTCTTATTTGAGTGTAGATAGATGCTTCTATCTGGCTAGATGTTGTTAAAAAATACTGCTAAAAGTGAGATACAATAGTTGTTCAGTCTGTTTTCAAAGGCATTTGTGTTGTTCTATATGCTAAAAAGTAGAATAGTTATTAGATAACTGGTTAGCTATTTTTGGAAAAACTTTCCATATTTGTTGCACTTACATGATTCAGATCTTTAAAAAAATATTAATAGTACAAAATAGAAAATCCAAGTTAATACAAAATGCAGTTTTTCATAGATGAAGATTTCATTTATTATGGGAAGAACGTTATCCAAACCTATCTGGCCCTGTGGTGAAAGTAATTGAACCCCTGTGTTACATCACAAATTAATTGTAATTAAGGACATTTTTTGAAAGCTGAGTTCAGTTTCATGAACCACATCCAGACCTGACAACTGCCAGACCTGCTGAATCAACAAATCAGATAAATAGAACCTGTGAAGCAGGCTTAAAGATCTCAAAAAGCAACACGTCATGCCACAATCTAAGGAAACAGCTGAGAAACAGTGTGGAAAGGGGTCTGGAAAGGGTTACAAAACCATTTCAGAGTCTTTGGAGCTACAGTGGACCACAGTGAGAGACATTAGCCACACATGGAGAAAACTTGGATCAGTGGTGAAGCGAGAGGACATCGACGACTCATCCAGGAAGTCACGAAAGAACCACAACATCTAAAGAACTGCAGGCCTCACTTGCCTCAGTTAAGGTCACAGTTCATGATTCAACAATAAGACAGAGACTGGGCAAAAATGTCATCCATGGGAGAGCTCAAGGAGAAAACCACTGCTGACCAAAAGGATCACAAAGGCTCATCTGACGTTTACCAAAAACATCTAGATCAGGGGTGTCAAACTCATTTTCACTGAGGGCCACATGAGCATAATGGTTGACCTCAAAAGGCCAGATGTAACTGTAAAATAGTATAAATGTAATTCAATGTAACCAAATATAACATAAAATAAATGTAACTACTTCATAACATATTGACAAATGTATTTATTACTCATTCAAGTTACAAATATTACTGTGCATTTAAAAAGAGTTTGCTTGTTGTTCTGTTACTGTAACATACATCTAATCTAATTTGTCAAGTTAAGAAACCCACATTACTCCACTACTCAACAATCAAACTATTTAAGCAAATAAAGAAAAACATTTAAACAAGTTATGATAATAACTTTGGTCTCGTTTGAGAGGGTCAGAATAACATACGACCATAAATAGCGAGCTACCAAGAAAATGTGACAGATGTAGAATTTCACAAAAGCAAAGACTGCCCATACCCTTCAGGAGTAAACATTTGTCTGCATAAACCTGTAAACAACAAAAACATTATTGCACATAAAGTAGTATAATATGTCTCAAAATAACAAATAAACATTGTCTCAGCTCACAACTAAGAGTTCAAAATGACAAGCTGCCTGTCCTTGAACACATCAAGTGGATCCGGTCTCCACCAACCTTATCCATTGATCATGTTCTGAAAACAACAAACACAAAAAAACATGTAAGTGCTGTCATTAAATTGCACTTGGTTGCAATACATTTTATTATATTTTAAATTGGTTTTTAAAGTTACTTACCTATGTGTTTTCTGGCCTGATGTCTGACACTGTTTTCCTTTGGTCAGCGTGTCAATGTCTGGTTTTAGTTCTTGTGCTGTTGCAATCCGCAAAACAGCGTGGAGGTTGTCACCAGTGATGCGTGACCTGTGCTTGGTTTTGTTCAGATTCATTGTTGAAAACATCTGTTCGCACAAATAGGTGCTCCCAAACATGGACAAAACACGGGCAGCATGAAGTCGAAGCTGTGGCATTACAGCAGGGGACAGTAGACGGTAAAAGTCCACGACTGCAGCATCCTGGAACTTTGCTTTCAGGCCGCTGTCGCCTTGAAGCTCGATTAACTCGAGCTGAAGGTGATGGGGGGGGGCTTTGCTGACATCAGTGGTGAAAGGACTGGTAAAGATGGCAAAGCCCGAGTGTTGTGCTCTGAAGTCCGAGAAGCACCGATCAAACTCATTCATTAACCGGCTGAGTTTTGTAGCCAAACGAGCACGTGAAAAAACACCCGGAAATGAGGCTGAGATCCTATGACAAACAGAAAAGTGGACAAGATTGCCCTGTTCACTTGGCTCTTCCATAGATCCAGTTTATGCTGGAAACATGTGATCATATCGGACATCTGTGTGATGACTTGTTTGCGTCTCTGCAGCTTCTGATTCAGTTGCGTGAGATGCTCAGTTATGTCACATAAGATGGCAAAATCACACAGCCAGTTTGGATCTGACAGTTCAGACAGGAGTTTTCCTTTATTCTGCTTGAAAAGAGCAATGTCCTCCTTAAGCTCAAAAAAGTTGTTCGAGGACTTTGCTCCTACTCAGCCACCTCACTTCTGAATGAAATTTACAGTTTTCATGACCGTGTTCATTACATGATTCATCTCCAGCACCTTTCCGCACAAAGCTTCTTGATGGGTAATGCAGTGATACATTATCAGTGGTGTGTGACAGTTACTTTTTAGCAACCAGTCCTGCTTTTCCCCCACACATAGCAGGAGCGCCATCTGTAGTTAACGACACCAACTTTTCCCAGGGCAATCCAGTTTTACTTATGGATTTCTCCACCGCATTATAAATGTCCCGTCCCGTTGTGGTCCCATGCATGGCAGCTACATCCGAGAGCTCCTCGGTGACAGAAAGGTCCGGCTTAACGCCTCTAATAAAAATGGATAGCTGCGCCGTATCCGTGTTGTCTGTGCTTTCATCAACAGCTAATGAGAAAGCTGTGTAACTGCGAGACTCTTCAGTTAGCTGTGTTGAAAGGTTCCCTGCTAGCTCTGTGACTCGGTCGGCGATGGTGTTTCTTGACAAACTGACAGTTTGAAAAGTCTGTATCTGGTCGGGGCACACCTGCACACACACCTTCAGCATGCACTGCTTCAAAAACGTTCCCTCTGAAAAACATTTTGAAGCGCGGGCGATTTCTTCAGCCACAATAAAGCTAGCTCTCACTGCCATATCATTTTTGGCTTTGGCTTTTGTGAAAACATTCTGCTGCCATCACAGTTTGTCTTTTAATTCTTTGATTTTTTGGCTTATTTTACCATGCTTGGCTCCGTGTTTGGTGTCAAAATGCCAACGTATATTGTACTCTTTAACTACCGACAATGCCTCATGACACAAAAGACATACTGGTTTTTCTCCTTGAAGCATAAACATGTATTCACCTTCCCATCTTTCTTGAAACATCCTTCCGTCTGCATCAATCTTTCTCTTCCTGGACATTTTGGGATCATTTGTGGATAGCTCTTATCACTTGTCGCATTAATTAAACACAGATATGGATAAACTGCGACCTAGTGGCGGAATACTGTCACTGCACTGGTAACACAATGGACATATTGACATATAGACCTATTATAGACCTATTATAAGACACATTAACCACTCACCTTGAGTTTGACACATGTGATTTAGATGATCCCCAAGAAAATATTCTGTGGACTGACGAGACAAAAGCTGAACTTTCTGGAAGGTTTAAGTCCCGTTACATCTGACATAAAACTAACAGCATTTCATAAAAAGAACATCACAGCAACAGTCAAACATGGTGGTGGTAGTGTGATGGGGCTGCTTTGCTATTTCAGGACGACTTGCTGTAACTGATGGAACCACGAATTCTGCTCTCTAGCAGAAAAACCTGAAGGAGGATGTCCGAACATCAGTTCATGGCCTGAAGCTCAAGAGCACTTGGGTTATACAGCAAGTTTATCTTTAAAACATGTAACCTCTTGGTACCAAAAATCTCATCACTTGCCTTCAGATTCAGTACACAGATGAGTTACATAAACTGGTGTCTGAGATGTAGACTTACTTACTTACTCATGGATTAAGCTGAAGTTAATTTTAACCTTAAGCTGTTACATGTATTAAAAGTGGTGTAAATGCATTTGACGGACAGTTTTGGTGCATTTTATAAAGGACACTGAGGGGATACAGCTGACTGCTTTAACCCAGCGAGTTTTCTGCTAATAAGTAGGACAAAACTGGGACTCAGTCCAGTTAGTAACTGAATTATAATTGCATGTAAAGCATGCCAAAAAATTTCTGTATGCCACACATGAAATTACAAAAGTAAATAGCCAACAGAAAAGAAAGCAATGAGTGACATTGTTCCTATATGTCCAATGAATTCAGGTTTCTCCAAGTTTCTAGCTAACTTTTTCAGAGTGTAAAGATCAGAAGATGAGAAAGTAGAACAGCCTAAACTTGCCTTGCTTTCCAAAAAAAAATGTCCTCACTTTTCAGGTTCTAACTCTAACTGGCTCTCACAAAGACACAAACACACCCACACAGTCACACACGTACGGCGCTGAGCGACTTCTTGGTCTCATTTCTCCACTTCGCTTTATAATTCACACCCTCTTACCCTTCAGCGTACAAGACCATCACCTTGTTCACTTTTATTTCAAACTGCAGCCCTCGTACATGTTACAATTCGCCTCTCCCATTCTGCTGCTCTCAGCTGTCTCGCTGTATTACGCTGTGTTGTAGGCCTGTCCTAACCCGGGGTGTCTTATCGTCTCTGCTTATAGTCTTTTCGTCAGTTTTCTACTAATTCTAGCCAATTTTCAGTTAGGTGCTATGAAAGCCTGATATAGTGTATGAGAGAAGAGAAGCTGGTGAAGGTTTGGGCTACAGTTTGTCCTTCTCCCTCACACTCCCCCACCCCCATCTTCCCCTATCTGGAAAATTCAATAGACTAACCTTAAGAATTTAATTGATGCTGCCAACGGGATTACAAAAGGGCCGGCCGGCACAGGCCGGGGACAGCTGATTAGCAGCAGGGGTAATTGTTAATTGATTGATGTATCTCCTTACCTCTCTCGCTCTATGGGTCTTTTAAAGAGTGTTTTGTTTGCCACAGTGGCAGCGCCAGTGCAGCCGAACATGGCATTACCATATATCTTGGCTTTTTCCCCCTCCTGTTCCGTCTTTTAAAAACTACAGTCTCCTGGACATCTTTGTGTGCTGAGACAAAAGGCGGCTAAATATGCTGGGTTTAAGGTCACTGATAAGTGCGTAAAGGGCAGTGATTCCCATTTGGAGCTGACAAAGGCAACTGACAACCTGCAGCTATGTATGGTAGGTATTGGAGCGCCGCTCCAAAATCTCTTTCCTGCTGTGTTTTATTTAGTGATCTGATTTTTTGCTAACCTATGCTTTCTATTTTCAGAAATTAGCTCAGCCAAGATAAAAGCCTGGTGATTCTAATGATTCTGAGGAGAAAAAACAGGAGGTATGTAATAGCAAATAAGACAGAAAGAAACCAAGAGGAACACAGCGAGAGATTTGGATGTGTGTGAGCGTGAAGTGATGCTTTTGGGGTAACACAATCCTTCGCGGGTTCAGCAAACAGAAACAATCTGTCCATTATGCTGTCTTTTCTCTGACAACAAGGCTCTTTTTCATTCTGATCCCTCTCAGTGTGAAAACCCCGGGCTGTGACTGTCCGATCGGCGACTCCGAAAGCTTCCGCTGCAGCTATTTCTGCTCGCCCTTGTCCAAGCCAACACCAAAGCGACTGCCAAG
>NW_005187519.1:647252-674041 GCF_000239375.1 Pundamilia nyererei
CCCCCCCAGCTTTGGCACAGCAACGGGCTGACCATCAAGCAATTACACGGGAACTTGGCAATCGGGAGGAAATCCAGTCATTAAAAGGGCTTAACACTGGCAGAGGGTCTCGTTGGTGGCGAGCCGAAGCGCCCGCTGCTCCCCGTGCTGAATGGGACCACTGGGTGTGGGGGGGACTTGGTAGGGGGGAGGTGGGGGTTTCATATACCAAAGATTTGGCAGGGACTGACTGGGTTTGTGTCATTGTGTACATGAACACGCATCTGTTCACAAACACACAGTCTCTGCATCTTAGGCCAGATGTTCTCATTCATAGAGCAGGCTTCCACAGCAGGATACTATGTCATTGCTTTAGGGTAAAAGCCTTGTACTTCTAAAATGTCAACTTTTCAGCAACTCTGAGAAGCAGCCTCAGTTTTAGCGTGATGACAGTGTGTTTTCCACGTTCCCTGATTGGCTTTGAAGCCGTTTCATAAGCCAGAGACTGTTAGAGACGTTTCTCAACCCACAGCAAAGCTTTTCAGCCGAGGTGAGAACATAAAAACTTGACAGAATTGCAGCTGTGAGGTTGTTGCACTACGACAGTGGTGATGTGAAGGCAAGCACAGCATCCATGACCAAGGTTACAGGCTATCGACTGCAGCAGACATAAACAGCATTGGATTAGAGGCACTGGTTGAAGTTTCAACACATTGATTTGGCTTTTCATCAAGGCTTCTGGACCAAAGGCAAGGCCAGCATACTGTGGTTTGGCACCAGACAAGCATGTTTGGTATGCATAGTATGGCGAATGTACAGTATTCAGTGAAATATTAATTAGTTAAACCAATAAAGCACTGCATATATATTTTTCACAAAGCTGATTTGCATATTATTTAGAGCCCTGACAGCTGTTCCTGCATATTGAAAATATATCCATCCATATTCTCTATCTTTTGTCCAATTGACAATATTGCAGCATTTCATCTCAAGCCAAATCTGGCAGCCATGGCTGCTTGCAGCCCAATTTATTTCCCACATTGCTAACAAGGAACATTAAACTTTCAGAAACTTTAGGCCTTCAGATAACAGAGGGAAATCAGTTGAGTTTACACAGCTGAATCTCATCCACCTTAATAATGAACTTGTTGTTTTTAACACTGACAGCCACAAAAGTATGCATCCCCTGAATTTGTCAAATTATATGTTGATTAATATATGTTGGTTTATAATGACACATCTGGTTGACCTTAAAAGATAAGACGAGAAGTTTGTATTCTGTATGGTGCTTAATAAGATTCAAAGTTCAAAGAGGAAACAAGAAGCAATGCGAGAGTACAAACCTTCACCAGGCAGCTCAATGTCTTTTTATTTACTTTTAAGGGAATATTATTGTATTATGTTTACATTCATTTGTTTTTCTTTAAATGCAGTAAGAGTCAGATAAGGTTAGCATGACAGATGTTTACTTTGATTACAAAAACTTTATGTAGGAGTAGGTATTAAGTAATTGTAACTAACTGGACATGAATAACTTGAGTTTATTATATAATATTATACTACAGTATATTTTTAAGTAGCTAGGCAACTCATTCTTTTTCTCTTTACAGCACTTTCTTTGAAATAAAAAAACAGATGCAGAATGCAGATGTGAAATTTAAAAGTGAGGTCAGAGGTCAAGTATGACACGATATATGGATGCAAACTATGACGTGACATTTAGAATCCACATAAACCAATGTATCATTCACTAAATGTTGCAAATAATAATAACCAAAGGCAGCAGAATTTTAAGCATTCTTTTAAAAATAAGCTGCCAGCAGAAACAGTCGCAGTAAGAAACATGTATTTAAATGGCGCTATCGATCAATCAGTGAAATGTAGTATAATTTTTTAAACCTTCATATGGGACATCACCCTTGTAAGAATCACAGTTTTTAAGTTATAGGACACTTTTTGACCAATAAATCATTAAGTTCACCTTGAAGACCTCTGTGGATGTGATCCAAATTTTAACAGATTGTTAACATGACCCCACTCTGCACCTCTACAAAGTTTTATTAGAATTCATTTAAAACTTTTTGAGCTATCGTGTTTATGGACAGAATGACGCATAACTTAAAAACTTAACATCCAAACTAAATTTAAACGTACACTGTAAATAAATATTACTAAGCAATTAAAAAACTAATTGAAAGTCTGGCTTACCAATACGCCGGTTTACATGCTTGTGCACTTCTGCACATAAAGCTTTAACAAGTATGTCTTAGTAATAAAAGGAAGCTCTGTAACGTGTTTTCTGTTAATATCAGTGGAAATGGAAATTTTGTCAATAGCTCATCATCAAAAGTCACAACCCTCTAAAGCAACTGTCAATGACTGCTCTGCGGACATGATTGTCCATCGCTCCGTGCCGAGGCCTTGGGAAGTGCACTCCACGTTGAACTGCCATTGAACTCCTCACAATTAGTTTCAATATTTTCTCTTTCTTTCCAGCAGAGGCTCTGAGCAGCGAGCTGAGCACATTTCAGATGAAGGTATCCCTTAGAGATATTTAAACTCCCTACGTGCCGGCGCTGCCTCCGGGAGTGTGGTTGGGATGGTTATTAATGCATTATTTACACATGCTTCCCGCTGTCTCCTATTGTGGCTTGGCTTGATTAAAAGGGATATTGCTAAGGAGGCACTTTTTGCACACTCTGATAGGAGAAAGAGAAGTTACTTTGTTATGAAGGACTTTTCTTTGTTCTTTTTTTTCTTTTTCTTTTTAAGTACTGCAGGTTTTGTGGGCTCCTCAGATTAGACTAAAGAGGATCTGAAATGGACTCTTGTGTTAGAAATGAGCACTTCCAGGTCTTAATATAGCTCTCTATTTCAGAAAGAATCAATCTTCAAGATAGAAATCATACCTGAGGTAAGGCAAGATTCCCCTATTTCAGGTTAAAATGACATGACATGAAATAAACATGTTTTTGGTTTGCTTGCGCCAGTTAGCCAAAAAACACCCTAAATAGAAAACTGATGTTAGCCCAAAGAATATAACTAGGTATTGGCTTCTTAAGAGTGACCTCTAGCCTGAATATAAAGGAAGAACACACTTAATGTGAATTGATCCATTGTTTTGGGCCTATTTCTGGGCCTTAATACTCAGTGCTAGCTTGTTTTTCTGCAGCCAGAAGTGATCATGTTTAGACAAGATGGCGCTATGCTGTCGGCTAATGTTAGCTACCTTGGTTCACAAAGTGCATCTATAAACTGTATGGGCACGGATAGTTGCTAAAAAGAAAGCACTATAATTTCCTTTACCAGAACTAGAGCACATCCCAAAGGCGCTAATACCACAAACAAGTTGAAAAGGTCCAACTCTTCACTCATATTAGACAGCTATTAGCTTTACATAAAGAACGGAGGGATTTTTTCATTCCATATCAAGAGTTGATTGACAATATCTATAAATGTATTAAAACTGGGCATTTTAAAATATAAATATACCCTTACAGAAGGTGTTGCCCTATATCCTAAGCTGCCAAAGGCCTAATGCGTGTGGAATGTATGCTCTTCATCTATAATTATCTCGATGTTTCTAATAGGCCTTCAGTGTTTTACAGGCTTTCTTTAATTAGAACATTGCCTTCTAGTGTGATGACAAAGGATGAAACGAGGCCTCGTCGTCCCCCAATAATAATTCCCCAGCTAAATAAATAAAGTCCTCCTTATATTGGACGGTCATGGAGGACCATGTTTTAGTGGTATTCTAATTGAAATACATGATTCAGACAGCTTGTTTCTGCACTTACTCGCAATGAACCATATCTGATTCGTCATTAAGTAATTATGAATGCTAATGCAAATAAAGCACCTTTCAAACGGAGCTCTCCCTCTCGCTCTCCCCCCGCTGTATCTCTCCTTACAAGGAAATTAATCACTCGCTCCTCGACGGAGGGGAAGACGACGAAGCAAGGCAGCCAGCTGCGGGACGGTCACTTCACTCCCTTTCTGTCGAGATATGAAAGAGAGGAGAGACATTAATGATGTCTTGGGGATTCCACCAGGGAAAGTGAAAGGACTCTGAGGGAAAATGAGAGCACCACTCGTTTCTTTTTTTTTTCTTTCCCCGTTCCTTGTTGCTTTAATAAAGCAAGGAAAGGAATGAGAGAGTGAGAAGGGGGGGAGAGTCACTTAGAAGTCGCCCATAAAGCACAAGCCGGAGCATTTTGCAGCAATTACAGACAGATTGGGGATTTAGATATTAGTGCCCGGTGGTCCATTAGCTGGTAATTTGCCTGTCTTTTTTCTCCACTCTCAGCAGAGGAGTGTTCGTGCTAAGATCTCTACCACTCTAATCCTGTAAATAATAGCTGCATGGAAGCGAGAGGGGAGAGCAGGACTCTGATCGCTGAGTGACACTGAAGATAGCTGAGTGGAAGGTTAGAAGGATGGGTTCGTGGCAAATGTGCACAGTTAAAAGTAGTATCTCCAGACATGAGCACAATGATAAAATAACTGTGACAACATGGGCTAATTGCTTGGAATAAGAAAGCTCGTGTTTCGGCATTCGCATTCTGCAGAAACTTCGTTGCCTTCAAGCACCGAATGCAAAGTTCTTCGCTGTTTTCATTGACTGAAGAAGATGAGGATGTTGGACGTGATTCCCACATTTGATTCAGCACGTGTTCTGATAAGAATCCCAGAAAACATCCTTGCAATATAGAGAAAATAGTCATATTAGACCACTCTGTAAAACCCTGAATCACTTTTACTTGCTAACTATCTGTTTGCACTCTTTCATTCTAGAGGAGGGATGTCAAATTCATTGGGACCAGTGAGACTTTCCTTTCAGTCACTGTAAAGAAGTTTAACCACATATTTAATCCCTGAGATATCTTAATGTAGAAAAAAAAAGTCATTTTAACAGTTTGTCTCAGTTTTTCTACGTGATAAAGAAATCCTGCCGTAGTAAATGAAAGAAATCTGTGAGCACAACTCTTTGGGCTTAAATTGGAAGGAATAAATGTGATTGGTCATTGCCCATCCTTCACATTTTACAAAACTGTCCAGTGGCCCAGACTGGAGTCTTTGCCGGCCGATACTGGTCCCCAGGCCTTATGTTTGACACGCCTGTGAAACCATGGTGGAAGTTATGGATCTGTTGAGTTATGCATTTACTAATTACCAAAACATGTCTGGACACAAACTCAATCCGTTCGTGCACCTCCACAAGCCATCACACTCTGGCAATCACTCGGATTGCCTCTCAGGCAATCCGAGTGATTGCCTCTATCACTCGGAGCAGCTCAGTTTGTTTCTTTTTAAATCTCCTGATGCTCCCCTTGTATTGGGCTATCCCTGGCTGCAACAACATAATCCGCAGATCGACTGGGCCACGGGCCGTATTTCGGGGTGGAGCGGTCGGTGTCACGCTGTGTGCTTGCGCTCCGCGACTTTTGGTGCGACGGTCGCTGGCCCCGCGGAGCCTGTTGCGCCTCCTGATTTGTCCGGTGTTCCGCCTGAGTATCATGACCTGGCCCAGGTTTTTAGCAAGGACAAAGCCTCTTCGCTTCCACCCCATCGCCTGTACGACTGTGGCATTGATTTGATTCCCGGCGCCCCCTTGCCCACCAGTCGGCTTTATAACATCTCCAAGCCCGAGCGGGAGTCGATGGAATGGTACATTAATGACTCCTTGGCGGCCGGCATCATTCGACCCTCCACTTCCCCTTTGGGAGCGGGCTTTTTCTTTGTCGCGAAGAAGGACAGGTCGCTCCGGCCTTGTATCGATTTCCGGGGTTTGAATAAGATCACAATCAAGAACAAGTACCCCTTGCCCTTGCTGGCGTCCGCCTTTGAGCTTCTCCAGGGCGCCACGGTTTTTTCCAAATTGGACCTCCGCGGTGCTTACCACCTGGTGCGGATTCGCGAGGGGGATGAATGGAAGACAGCGTTCAACACTCACCTTGGGCATTTCGAGTACCTGGTGATGCCTTTTGGGCTCGCTAATGCCCCTGCTGTTTTCCAGGCTATGATTAATGATGTTCTGCGTGATCTCATTAACCACTGTGTTTTTGTCTACCTAGACGACATCCTTGTGTTTTCCCCGGAGCCCAGCGGAACATGTGGAGCATGTGAGGCTCGTCCTGCAGCGCTTGTTGGAGAATCGCCTGTTTGTGAAGGCTGAGAAGTGTGAGTTCCATGTTCCGACTGTGTCTTTCCTGGGCTTTGTGGTGGAACAGGGGCGGCTGCGTGCGGACCCAGCTAAGGTCAAGGCGGTGGTTGAGTGGCCGGTGCCTAGGAATCGCAGGGAGTTGCAGCAGTTTCTGGGTTTTACCAACTTCTACAGGCGCTTCATTCGCAACTTTAGCAGGATTGCCTTGCCTCTGACTGCCCTTACCTCTCCCAAGTTGTCGTTTCAGTGGTCTCTGGACGCTCAGCGGGCTTTCGCTCAACTGAAGACTCTGTTTTCGTCTGCGCCTGTGCTGGTGCAGGCTGACCTGGAGCTCCCATTCTTCGTGGAGGTGGATGCTTCTGACTCGGGGGTGGGGGCCGTTCTCTCGCAGCGGGTGGCCGGTAAGATGCATCCCTGTGCCTTTTTTTCTCGCCGATTGTCGCCCGCAGAGCGGAATTATGATGTTGGTGACCGGGAGCTTCTCGCTGTTAAAATGGCCCTGGAGGAATGGCGTCACTGGCTGCAGGGGAGCAGTTATCCAGTGGTGGTGTGGACTGACCACAGGAATTTGGCGTACCTCCGGGCTGCGAAGCGCCTTAACGCCCGACAGGCCAGGTGGGCCCTGTTCTTCGCTCGCTTTGACCTTTCCATCACTTACAGGCCCGGATCTCGCAACGCCAAGGCTGATGCGCTGTCTCGACAGTTTGCGCCTGAGGCCGGGGGCGATAGGGAGGACTTGCCCATCTTCCCTCCCTCTTGTTTCGTCGGCGCTTTGACCTGGGAGATTGAGCGGGTTGTGCGGGACGCCCAGCGGCGGGAGCCGGATCCTGGCACGGGCCCGGGGGGCAAGCTGTTTGTTCCTGCGTCGGCCCGCGGTAAGGTGCTTCAGTGGGCTCACACCGCCCGTTTTGCCTGCCATCCGGGTAAGAACCGCACCGTCTCTTTCCTGCGCCGGATGTTTTGGTGGCCCTCTCTGTTGCGGGATGCTGGGGAATACGTGGCACCTGTCCTGTGTGTGCTGCGAACAAGATGCCGACCGTGCCGCTGCTGGCCTCCTGCGCCCTTTGCCTGTTCCCATGCGTCCCTGGTCGCATATTGCTCTGGACTTTGTTACGGGACTGCCTCTGTCCTCGGGCAACACTGCTGTGCTCACTGTTGTTGACCGTTTTTCCAAGGCTGCCCACTTTGTAGCCCTGCCGCAGCTTCCTTCTGCTCTGGAGACGGCTCGCCTTCTCACCCAGAATGTTTTTCGGCTCCAAGGCATTCCTCGGGACATCGTGTCTGATCGTGGTCCCCAGTTCACGTCCCGGGTGTGGCGGGAGTTCTGTGCGGAGCTGGGGGCTCAGGTCAGCCTGTCCTCGGGTTTCCATCCCCACACCAACGGCCAGACGGAACAGGCTAATCAGGCACTGGAGGCTATGCTGCGCTGTGTGATCTCCTCCAACCAATCGACGTGGAGCGGGCAGCTCGCCTGGGTGGAATATGCGTACAACTCCAGTACGTCGGCGGCCACCGGTGTGTCCCCGTTCGAGGCGTCCTTGGGTTATCAGCCACCGCTTTTTTCCGTCTCTGAGGGGGAGTTGGCCGTTCCTTCGGTCCAGCTCCACATGCGGAGATCTGTCGGAGAGCGTGGCGCGCCACCAGGGCGGCCCTCTTGAGGACGGCGGCACTGAACAAGAGGCTGGCCGATCGCCGCCGCGTCCCGGCACCGGACTACCAGGTGGGCCAGCGGGTGTGGCTCTCGACCAAGCATGTTTCTCTCAGGACTGAATCTAAGAAGCTTGCTCCTCAGTTCATTGGCCCGTTTCCTGTCCAGTCTGTGTTGAATCCGGTGACTGTCCGGTTGAGCCTGCCTCGTAACATGCGAACTCACAATGTTTTTCATGTCTCGCAGGTGAGGCCTGTTCGGACCAGCCCACTGTGCCCGCCTCCCGGGCCCCCGCCACCCGCCCGGATTATCGACGGCGCCCCGGCGTACTCCATCACCCGCATTATGGATGCCCAGCGCCGCGGTAGGGGCTTTCAGTTTTTGGTGGATTGGGACGGGTATGGTCCGGAAGAGCGTTCCTGTGTGCCGCGGTCTGCGATTCTCGATGATGCCATGGTGAGGGAGTTCTGCCGCCGGCACCCTGACAAGTTTGGTAGGTCGCCGGGTGGCTCCCATTAGAGTGGGGATACTGTCAGGATCTGACGATGCCCTGACCGGTCGACCTGCCGGTGTGTGTATGTGTATATCTGTGTGCGTGTGTATGTGTCTCTCCTGTCGCTCTGTCTTCCCCTCCGGCTCCGCTGTGATGTGTTGGGCGGTAGCCTAGCAACGGGCTACCTTCGACCCGGAGGTGCTGTCGCCCGGACCTGCCACACCTACAGTCAAGCCACCAGCTGCTGCCAATCAACTTCCATCTTCAGCAGGACTACTTAATGGTGTGGCTGAGCGACAGACAGCGCTGGAGTATTGCACTAAGCCTGGTAGTGTCGTTGAGTCGCTAAACATTATTGTAGTGCTGTCCGATCGTCATACTCATTCTGCTGTCGTGTGTGTGTGTTCACCCAGGGATTGACGGAGGATTCACGGACACAAGGGAAGCACCTGGAGGAGAGACGGGCACTCATTACTACGCACGGGCTTACACGGAAGGAGGGACGCACTATCACCACTGTCGCACATTTGAACTGTTGTCACCTTGCTGCACTGTAAATAAATGCACTGTCATTATTTCTGAGCTCCGCGCCTGAGTCTACTCTCTAACCACCGTGACAGCCTGACTTCTTTACTCTGCCTTGTTTACACAATACCCACTGCGCTGCTCTGGCACTGAGCCGGGCATGTTGTCTAATAGCCACAGTTTGTACAAAGTGAATTCAATTATACAAAATATTTTGCGAAACTGTATCCAAGTTTTTGATGCCCTGCTGCTCTGTGGCACCAAGAACAGATCTGCCTGCTTTGATGGTGAGGATTAAAAGATGAAGATTTAGTTTCAGCAGTTCTCAAACAACAGTTAACTCTTTATGTTTAGTGTTGTAAAGAAATTTAGAATATTACCAGATATTTTTAACTCTGTTTAGTACAGGAATTACAGTACTATGCAAAAATCTTGAGCCATCAATCATCTGTTTGTATTTTGTTTTCAAGGAGCCAGATACATGACTTTTATTTTTATTTTCATTAAAGGAGCAAGACTGTGTCCTGCAAAGAAACAACTGTATTATGCTGCTAACACAACTTTGGCTCTTTTGCAAGCATCTGCACAGACAGCGTGCTAACACGGCTCTAATGAAGAGCCCAGAGAGACGTTAAAGCTGAGCGAATGCCGACCCCATCTCAGCAGCTATGGCTGCTGAGCTTCAACAGGTAACAACCCCAGTGATGAGCAGTCAGGCTTGTAGCAGTGAAGTGTGGAAACCACTTTGAAGTCTTTTTGGGCTGGTTTTCAACTACTTTGTGCTGTTGGATTTTTATTAACATTTAAACATGAAAGATCGTATGTGTGTCCTCACTAGGACAGCGATTTTTGTTCATGTGTGGGACTGTTTACAATATGGACTTGTAATTAAGTCACAATGCATTTCAGGTTAAAAGCAATAATAATAATAATAATAATAATACATTTTATTTGAGGGCGCCTTTCAGAAACCCAAGGTCACCTTACAAAAAACACAATTAATAAAAGGAACAGTAGTCATAAAATACATAAAATAAGTTAAAATTACAAAACAGAGCGTTACAACAGATAAAATCAGCATTAAAGCGAATAAGCCAGTTTAAACAGATGTGTTTTGAGCTGTGACTTAAATACGGAGAGGGAGTCAATATTTCTTAGTGCAGGAGGAAGAGAGTTCCAGAGCCGAGGAGCAGAGCGACTGAAAGCTCTGTTCCCCATAGTGATAAGGTGTGAGGACGAAACAGTAAGATGAATAGCAGATGATGATCTGAGAGGGCGGGAAACAGTGGTGATATGGAGCAGGTCACACAAATATGAAGAAGCAGATTTATGGACACACTTGTATGTAAGAAGTAAGATTTTAAAATTTATCCTGGCTTCTACGGGCAACCAGTGAAGCTGCTGAAGAACTGGGGTAATATGAGCTCTTAACGGAGTACGAGTTATGACCCGAGCTGCAGAATTTTGAAGAAGTTGGAGTTTATGAAGGGACCTTTCAGGGAGACCAAATAGGAGGGAATTGCAGTAATCAATACGGGACATAATAAGACTATGGACAAGGATGGCAGCAGCATGGGGAGTAAGGAAGGGACGGAGTCGGCAATGTAATGAGTCATGTCACAAATTCCTTATTTTAGTGGCTAGTGATGTTATTAATTGCTTTTAGGAAAATTAATGAGTAATGTGTGATATATACTTTATTTTTTTAGTAAAACTGATGAAAAGTGATGAAATTATCAAAGTATCGTTAGATTTTGATCCAACACACAATACCATCTGGAAAGCATGTGATTCATTTTCCAGCATGACAATGATCCCACACACACTGCCCAATGCAGTAAAATCATACCTGGATAGAAAAACATAAAGTGGAACACTATCAGTCATGGATTGGCCTCCACAGAGCCCGGACCTCAACATCCTTGAACATTATTGTCTCTTATTTTTTGTGACATAAAAGCAATTTACATTTTTCTTGACAAAGCAAAGTGTGCCTTTTGTTGTTTATATTTTTTTTATCAGGTTCCTGAGGTCTGTTACTGCTGCTAAGACCAATTTTTCTTGACTTTATTGTAGTGTACACCAATTTAGCCAATTTCCACAGCATAGGTCAAGCACACATAATTAAACTCATTTCTCAAATTAATTTAAAGTGCAATAGTTCCGAAAAGAACTGCAGTTACAATAAGAGCATACCGGTAAATGAATACTCAAAGAAATATTACACAGCCATTATGAAGAGATCCAAAAAGAGTCTCGATGTAAATCGCTACCATAGAACAACCGTAATTGGCTTGTCCACAAAGCTTGTTATGAGCCGCTGTGGGCAGTGTATTGAAAGGGGATGGTAGGTAGTCCCTGTGGCCTGGCCCTGGGATGCTCAAGCTTGGGGTGACATTAATCACGGTCCCCACTTTATCGATTGCCTGGATAATGGTTCCGCTTATCACCTCACTGGTTTCTAAAGGGGCAAAAGCCAGAACTATTCAGGGACATCCTCGCTATTTTTCTAATTTTTTTCTCTTCCTGTTTTGCTTATTAAGATTAGTGCATTCAGGATTATTGTCATCAATGTCGTCATCATTAGTGCTACAGAGTCCAATTCATATTTTAAACAAATTAATAAAACCCAAGAGCACAGTGGACACTTATGAAAAAACATTTTTCCCGTGTTTACATACTGGATCTGTTGCGTTAGGTGCTTACTATATCAGCAGTGGCATAAAGAGTACCCATCCATCTTTCACGTCTCCTCCTCTTTTCTCACCTCTAATCTGTGCTCTCTCATCTCTCTCTGCAAGAGGAAGAAGGTTAGCCGAAATCTCCACAGATCAATTAGGAAAAGGGACCTGCCCTTCAGAGCGAGGGAGGGGCAGGGAGAAGGAGTAAATGACGAGAGTACGAGTGAGGCAGAGGAGCAGGAGAGGTCACAAAGGGAGGGAAGAGGAGGGGCAAAGGGAGGGAGAAGAGAACGGAGAAGATGAGGGTTGCAGGACTGGAATGGGTGAAGGGAGAAGAGGAAGGCGTGACATATGAATATCAGCACAGCACCCCGCAGTGGCGCCAACTCGCCAATCTCACTAATAAGTCAGCCACTAGTTGGCCACTTTCCTGGTCTCCCCTCGGCTCTGTGCCCTAATAGGCCGTCTCTATGGGATGAGAGGCATCCACGCTATTAGTATCTGTCAATCTGGCTGAAAGAGCCGAACTCTGGGGACCTTCTGGATCAGTGGCCCTCTTGGGGGGACTTGGCATCCCTTCTTAAGCCACAGGAGGGATGGCCCCTAGAAGCTGTAAAACCTAAAACTCTAATCTTGGAGGATCTGGGGTTCAAGACGTAGAGAAGAGAAGAAGCAAGGCAAGAAAGGATGGAGGCTGGAGAGGATACTGACAAGAATGCTCCTAATGAACCTCTGCTGATTCCTTTCAACAACAAACACACTGAAAAGAAAAAGCCTGTGCATCTTTTCTAATTCAAAGGACTCAAATGTTTCAAAATTTGGGAACTTGAATCCAGTGTGTGGGTAATACACATAATATAGGTGAAGTCAGGTTTACAGATAAATTAAATACTGATGTTAAAATTTCCCCATAAAAAGCTTCTTAGCTGAATTTGGACTGATGGTGGACAAAACTCCAGATCAAAGAATAAAAGCCCATCCGAGACATCTGGAATTCTACTTCATGTGAAAAAATCCCATTTGATTTTTGGAATTTATGCACATGCAAAATTACAGGTGAAACTGGTCTTTGCACGTGTGATTTCTGAGAAGTCTCAAGGGAAATGAAAACCATACTTTTTATCAAACCCATTTTCTTACCAGGGCGTCAAATACTGCTGCTTTGTCAGACACTGCTGGAGTCACGGGGATATGCACAAAGTGTCCTTTGGCGCTGGTACAGTGACATGATCTGGGATCATAATGTCGCTCTTTTAAAAAGCAAGAAAGTCTAAATTGGGGGGCTGAAGAGGTGCTGGTCACAGGTTTAGGCACTAAAAGCTACTCGAATCGGGTCAGGACAAGATCATATTTTAGGTTAAATTCATTCCTTCAAAAACATAACCTTAACATTTTCACCAAGGAGCTGAATACAGCTGTTCTTCCTGATTGTGCTGGTGGCGATTACTGTGGTTGGAAAAAGACTTCCAGTCTTATAGAAAGTCTGACTCAAATAAACAGTGAAATGTTAAATTAATTAAACTGTTATAATTTCAGGACCATGGACAGCGTGCAAGGTTTTATACTGTTTTTAATGGCGGATCTACACAAATTCAGGTATTTCAATAGATCACAGATAAAAGCACACAGATAATTAAGGCAACTAAATTCTTTTAGTTAACTAAATATTTTATAGTGGACTACATCTGAAGTTTTCTGAAGAAACAGAGAGTTAGTTGTGCTATTTCGTGTACGTGTCTCACCTTGCTGCACAATTTGCACTTCCAAACTTTTGTTGTCTTTCTACACAACTTAATTAATTCTGATTGGATCTCATCTCCCAGGAATATTTGAATCTCTTTTTTTCTTCCTTAACGAAGTCGTCACTAAATTTAATCGTAGTTTGTGTCCTTGCGCATCAGTTTTTAATTACTTATCATCTTTTTATTGAAAGAAAAAACAGGAAAACTATGAAGAGTTGAAATGAAACTGCATTTTTTTTAAGACTAAACAAATCCGGCAAAGAAAAATTGTAGTGTTACTCTTAAAACCACCAGTTGCTGTTACAGATAAAAAGTTTTTTCAGTCAGGTATTTTAATAATTCATTTCTTTTTTTTCTTTTTCTTTTTTTTTTGTGTCCTGTTTGGATCTTTAGCCATCACAATTGTTGTCTTAAGGCCAAGAAAGATGCCAAGCGGATTTATTTTACCAAGTGGATCATCATGGCCTTGCCATATTGGTCCATTTGATTGACCTTTATTATAATTATGAATTTATTTTATTTTCAGTAGCAAACGGGAAAGACATAACTGGGGGATAGGAGAAAGAGAGGGAGAGAAAGAAAACCAAAGGGGAGAAGAGACGGTGAGAAGGGGAAAAGAGAGGAAAAAAACAAACAAACAAACAAACAAACACCTGGATCACCTGTATGGAGAAAAAAAACAGAAGAGACAGCAAACAACAAAGAGCAACATAATACAAAAACAGCACCATCACAATAAACTAGCTAGCAGTAGATAACAGTAGATACTCGATAATAAACGATATTGTGCAGCACGCAAGATAGACAGCGCACAATGTGCTTTGAGGCAGCAGCCAAGAAAGCTGTAGTCCGCGTCTGTGAACACCCGTGTGTACACCTGTGTGGATCAGCATGCTTGTATTCCAAAGGTTTCTCCATGTAACGATCTGCTAGGGAGTGTGGGGAGCCACAGCCCCGTCCACCAGGGTATGAAGCAGGTATGGAGGAGATCCAGGCCCCAGATATCCAGAGGCCCCAGAGTACAAGGACCCGAGGAGGACCACCAAAAGGGGGGGGGGACCGTGCCATCCTCCTGGGAAGAGCTGAGTAGAGCCTCAAAGGAGAGGTCACCCCACAGCTACGGAGCAGAGGCCAGAGGGGGTTGCAGTGGCGTGCCCGCGGGCTCTGCCGGCAGCCAGCTGTGCCAGAGAGGACCGAGCTTCAGGCCCAGAGGCCAGAGGCCTGAGGGCATCCCATCCCCAGAAGGAGCCCAACCAGGCCACAGGCGCCTGGCCCCGCCAATCGGCCACCAGGAGTGAGCCGGTTCATACATGAGCGCCCAGCCCCAGACGACAAGGACCACCAACACACCAACATCTGAGCGCATCAACCACCGGCAGGGAGTGTGGTGAGGGGAGATAGGCCTCCGTACTTTGGAGGGCCTGAGATGTACCCAGAGAGGTTGAGTCTAAGACCCAACCTGACATATAGACACAGACGAACAGGCACACGCGGACACAGACGTGCATTCCCACCCCATATGCACAACCAAATACTCGGCACTCACCCAACTTGTAGACAGACACAAATAGACACTGCACAGACAGTCGCACTCCCCAAACATACTCTATATCCCAGGTCCAGGTACCCCCGCCCTCAGAGGGGCAAGCTGCACCTAGACCCAGGAGATGTAACCCTTCTCTCTGGGGTGGAGGCAAGCGGACCACCTCCTTATCTGCAGTAGAAGGGAGGCCCCGCATCCCAGACCCCAGTCTGACAGCCAGCACCTCCTCCCAGCCCCCCAGCCCTGACGGCTAACAGAACCGGGGTGAGTGAAGACCTCAAACCTCTTTACGCCCGCTCATATGTAGTGTTGCTGTGTGCTGTTCTAAAGTGCATTTAAAACACAAGAGAGCATGGTACTAGCTTCCTCTCAGAGAGCAGCACGGCTCTTCCCGAAAACCCTTAGTGTCTAAATGCATTTAAAATTGAGGGTAGGGCACCAGCGCCAGAGGTGGGTTGGAATACACCGACCATCCTCTGGATGCTGTAAAACGTGCCCACCCCCAAGGCCCTTTATGTATGTATTATGTGAGAGTGTGAGTAATGTGGATGTCTAGGTTGCAGAATAAAATTGAGGCACAGGTGGCCAGAAGGGGGCAGAGGGGGAGTGCCTCCCCTGCACCCTGGTGACATACCTGCACCCCAAGCCCAGCGTGAGTGGGTGGGTGTGGTAGAGCGGGAATAGGGAGGCAGCTGAGGATGGGGAGGGAAGAAAGGGAGGGGCAAGCGGCCCCTCCCTGGGGCCAGCTCCCCCACTGACCCCAGTAGGCACCCCCACACTCTGGAACCCACCAGGGCAAGGGGGCCCAGGCCCATCCGGACCAGGGCCCGCAGCAGCAGCACCGCCCAGCCCCACAGAGTCCGGGGCAGCCCACCCGACTCCACCCCAGAGAAAACTGCACCCACCCCGTCATCCAATCAACTCCCAAACTACACAAGACAATAGACACCCAGGTTGAGTTCATTCTCCACCTCTCCTATATCTCTCCCCCCACCTGCAGAGTGAGCTCCTGTAGTGAGGAGACCACCTGCAAAGATATAACAACCTCCCCACCAGTTACAGAGCCCCATTGTAGGGCCGATGCACCAGAGGTCCCCTGCACTGGGGCTGAGCCCCCCTGCACCCACCCGCCCACTGCTCCGGCGACACAACAGCCAGCCGTCCCGGACCCGCCCAGGGGCAGCCAGGCTGCCAGGCCAGTAACCAACGTCCGCCAGCACAGACCCTCCCCCATCTCCGCTGTATGCAGCCACAAGGAAAACACCATCCAAGAGCCCCAGAGCTCCTAACCAGGTCATGGCCACATCCTCCAGGTTAGTCCCTCTAGTCCCTTGAAGGGATAAAAAAACGCTACAGCTAGTGTCGAAATATCATTGCATACATTCCTGCACTGGTGTCAGTTACTAAAGCCTGTTTCCATCATACCAACTGTGTCTGCCAGGCTGCAAAGCTAGGCCTACATTTAACGTACACGTGTTTTCGCTTTATTCAAACGCTTATAGCTGGTATTAAACTACTTGTAGCTGAACACCACCTTAGTTTGCGAACTTGGGCCAAATTGCACGGCTATTGAAATGAAATGACTCTGCCTCTGTCTGGAAAACAACTTTTGTAAATCAAACGTAAAATCTGTACTATAAAACCACACATTTATTATGTCTGTGAAGGTTCTCAGTCACACATTTATTAGCTAACAAGCTGCCAATCACAAGTCATTAGCTAATGAGAGTGTGGTTTCACAGTCAGACCCACTGATCCTCATTGAGGGAAAATGTTTCTCTCTAAGCTTCAGAAACCAGTAACTGACACAGTGGTAGCTACATCCATCTTTTAAATGTCTTTGGTTGCTGTTTAGCATTGTCACCTTTAAATGATATTGGTTGCCAGGAGATAATGGTCCTGGGTGAATTAATCCCTGAGTCTGTCATTAGACCAGGGGTGGGCAATAATTGCCCCAAGGGGCCACATGAGAACCTGTGACTGTTCTAAGGGGGGGGGGGGGGGGCACCAATAAGTGTAACTCTGCTCACAGTTAATTTAATCTCTTTATAAACTGTTACTGCTAAAAGTAGATGCTACAGTTAGCCCTAACTGTGGCCCTAATTGATCACCCCTGCACTAGACCATGGTTTGTAGGCTTTACTCACTGATTTGTACTCACTTGTTGGTTCAGGCCCCAAAAATTACTTGGCTATGTTTAGTAAAAGATCACAGCTTGGGTCAAATCACAGCATTAACCAATGAGTTCTCACATCTGGGTGTTAAATACTGCTGTTTAGTGAAATAGAGGTGGTGTCTCTACATTGGTGTTTTGTAGAAAGTTTAAAGGGTCGTGGTAGCAGATGTTCTAAGTTTATCAGCCAGGAGAATGTGTTTTATTTGGGATGTTGATGTTTTGCACTTTGCTTCACTTGGTTTTTGTCACTAATGACTCTCAGTTTGGTTAGGTTAAAACACCCCCGACTAAAAGTTAAACCTGCAAACTGAAAAATTTGTGGTTACAGCTACACATTACAGTACATTCAAATGCAGTGGGTCCTCATGTCCATCGGTGAGAAGCTGTTTCATTTTTTCCCAAAGGGAGAGAGAATGTTCTCATCTCTGTTGGTTTGTCTGTCTGTTTGTCAGCAGTCTAGCATTCAGTTTTCAAGATATCACTTTTAAATTTTGTGTGATGGTAGAAACCAATAACAGCTGGAGCTGATTTCATTTTGGTGAAAAATTGGTCATTGTCACACCAAATGTGGAAATCAGTAAAACGTTATATTGCCCACAGTTTTTTTTATGGATGTTCTACTAACTTCACAACAATATGCAAGGTCTTGGAGGACACGGGTACCTTCACTGGGTGACCTTGACCTTCATTGTTGGCGCCCAAGGTCAAAGCTGACCTTGAAATTATTTTTTCAAGAAACCATATTGAGTAACATATCATATGAAAGCGCATGGAGAGAGCTGTACCACACACTTTTTTTTCCCAGTATGTCAGTTTTTCAATTGCAAGTAAAATAAAAAGAAGCATTATTTCTGTCCCACCCACACAGTTTAATAGATATGATCTCCGTGGTTTAACCATTTTTAGAGTATTTTCCCCTTTGTGAGCAGTGATTGCTTTCATTTCCACCGCACACTCTGCCTGTGTCTGTTAAGATATAGATGATGATGTTTCATTTCAAACAATATTCACCAAATCCCTGCAATTAAGTAAGCTCGTTCCCCTGCTCCAAAAAAAGAGCCATTTTTAGACCTGTGCCATAATAATATGGTGAAGCCCGCTCAGGAAGGGAACATCTTGCCCTTGCATCATTTTATACTGAGAGAGACATTTTTAATCTTGTGCATGAGTGGTGAATATTTCTGCCCCAAGATAAATAATCTGTGATTTTATTTTATTTTTTTCGATATGCACTCTAATGTTGCTGCAGATTTGTTCAAATATGTTCTCCTCTCCTCAGGCAAAGTGTGGATGACACCAGACAGTTTTCATATATGAATAGAGTGGCATTAAGTTAGGGATAATCATGTTCTGCCGCTAATTTAAGGTAATGACAGTATGAGTATGTGAGTGCATACTGTCTCCATCACTTTCTCCCCCCACAGCCCTCCCTCATGCATCGGTAATGAGGCGTAGGCTTATTGACTGAGGGTGGAGATATGATTATCTCTCCTCTATGCCTTTGCCTCCCTCTTCCACATTCTCTTACTCTCTCCAGTCCCCGGCCATTCATCAGAGGCGGATAAGGCATGTTTGTTGCATGTATATTGATTTGTGCTGATTGTAAAAAAAAGAAGCAGGGAGACTCATCAAAGATGGAGGCACAGGCAGAGAGAGCCTACTGGGGGCCCGGTGGTGTCTCTGCAGGCCTGCATGCTCTCCAGCTTAGCTGATTCAGTGGGACTTCCTCTAACATGAAGGATCAGCTCTCAGAAGATTTGGAATAATATCCTATAAAGTGGTTGTTTTTTTCTCTCCAAGGTTGCTGCAATTTTCAGCTTTCACATTTAAGGAGCTGGTGCAAAGTGGAGAAGCAAGTTTCACCATTTGTTTCAGTGTCACTATGCTCCAAAACTGACTTTACCCCAAAGCTTAAAAACTTTTCAAAACCATTGTTCTTCAGAAAGCTGTAGTTCTTCATAACGTCTTTATTTTAGAAGCTATCAGGCTCATGTCACTTTCAAACAAGAATCGGGGTTGAAAATTTCTGTTAAATGAAGTGAAAGATTGACACTGGCTCCAGAACCAGGCCAGTGCTCATACCCTGCCATGTTAAAATGTCCAACTTTACAGGTTAAATGAACATAATTCCAGCATGTTTTGTTAACAGGTGTCCTGACACAAGCAAATGTTGTCACTTCTGATATGCTTTACTTTCATTGCCTAGAGTCGCTGAACTGTTGTTGGTCTTTTGGAGCATTTGGGCTATTATTGATTTTTATCTCTCTCCATGCTCAGATGCCTCCATATATGAATGAACTACTGTAGCTACATATAACGTCTAGATCTCTGACCTCCACTGAACAAAGCAGGTTGGCTGTATCTTGATCCAGTTTAAAGACAAATGGTGACTGTGCTTTTGAGGTTGGTTGGTTGGTTGCCAAATGGTCACCAACCAGTCTTTAGGCTTCTTTGACTGAGCCCAAACCAGCTTGATCGCCTCATTAAAACCTCATTCCCAGGCTCTTGGAACCATGCTAGGCTCCAGTTGCCTCGCTAACCTTCTAAAGTATTTACTGCCGGGTCATATGTCAAGATTATAAGAAGAGTTTTGGTTTTTCAATTTGTGGTCTAGGTGCTATTATGTGTACTTTGTTGGAGCAAGCACTGGTGAAATGCAGGAAAACCATTATGAATTTTTTTTATGTTATTTGTATTAATCAAGAAGAGCAGAAACAGAAAAATCAGGAGCTCTGAATTATTTGTCATTGTGAAAATTAAAGCCAAGCAGGGTTACATTAGATTACTGCTGAGAATGAAAGCAGGCTGTATTTTCAGGTTATACGCTGTTTGCTGACAGTGGTATGCACATCTCAATGAGGGTAAAAACATAGTAATATAAAGAGCACAGGTCCAAAAAAGTCAAGAATGGGAGAGTCTTACCAAACTGATGCTGTTCGCTCAGCAGGAAGATCCCACTCAGCAAGTTGTGACCTCTTTCTGCTAATCCAAAGAAAATCTATAGTTGGTAGCAAAAAAAAAACCAAACATTAGAAAAGAAAAAGAGAATTTAGCATCTTACATTAGCATTGCACTTCATGGTTGTAGTGCTTGTGAGAAGCCAGCCTACACAGCCAAACTGACTTGCGTAGGTGTAGTTAGGATAACAGGAACACATGTACACACCTGCCAACATTTAGGTTTGAGAGTATGGGAGGTTTTCCAAACTGACTGTCGCTGCCTAACCAAAAGATGTCGGGAGATCTGTGAAGTTAGTGAATTGTTTTTAACTGTGTTAAAAAACACATGTAAAGTGATTTTGGTGACACCCCATTGTGTAGACTGAATAAGTAGTAGTACTGAAGTATCTTTGTTTTTGTTTCAGGGTTGCACTTTGTAGACGGTCCCTGTTGCTTTGAAAAACCTGAGGTTTGCTCTTTTTTGATGGAATTTTAAAGTTTCATTTTATTATCTACTTTGATATGGTTGAAAAGAAGTGCTGTTTGTGGGGTTTTTTGTTTTTTTTACAATGGCTCACTTATCAGTTATTGATTAAAGAAGGTTGATCAATAAATATCTTTCCAACTTTAGTCTGGATTAGTTGCACATTAGTTTCATATTTTTTAACTCTTGACTTTAGACCATAGAAATAAATGGGAACAAAGTGGTGAAGCAACAACGAGGCTAAGGGAGTATGTTTTCGTGTTCTAACTGTGTCTGCTTTGGTTCTCCGGGTACTTAGGCTTCCTTCCACAGACATGTATTTAGTTGATTGGTTGTACTGGGTTGTTGTCCATACATGTGAATGTGAGTGTAACCTGCTAACAGGCTGCCGGACAGTCCATGTATCCTGCCTATTGCCCTGTGGTAAATGAGATAGGCTCCATGATGGAAGAGAATGGATGGGTGGATAATATGTGTGCCTGTGCAGGGATTTGTTGGTTATACATGAATTACACTGTAGGCTGCCAGGTTGTGGTCACATGTGGGGCTAAAATATATGTAGTGGGCTGTCTGAAGATGGTATTTCATAGAAGATCTTGAAACTTGGCTGATGTTAAACACACAGAGGCATGCACAGTACTGTGCACAAGTTTCAGATACTGTTAATCTAATGTAGATCGTTTTTTAGGTTTTAACAACACACTGTACATCATATTGAGATATACCAACTTTACAGTTAATAGCTTTTTGGGAATCTCCCTGTTGGTGCAAAAATACTATTGTTTGTCTGTCAAACTGTGTTATCTTCGGCATTTTTCATAGATTCAACTAAAGAAATGGAAACAAATTATGTGTTTTTGTGACAGACTGCTAGTAACAAAGAGCCTAAAGTAACAATTTAAAATTGGTTCTTTGCTAAGTTATCTGTCATATGTAGACACAACACCGGTTCATCCTTTGAGTTAAGAGACTTTTTTTTATGTTTCAGTGGGTTCATTCATAGGTCAGAGTTAAGTGGGTTGACAAACAACAACATTCCTCTGACAATGGTCAAGTACAAGGACAGGAAAACGAGTGAAAAAGCAGCCAGTGTCCAAAGAAACCATTTGAAAGACCCTCAGACAGTCTGGGGAACTATTGTTCATGAGCACTTTAAAAATGACAACAAAGGCAGGCTCCTTGGAAGCAAAATTTAAAGGTGTGAGGAGCGGCTGAAGAATTTATGCAAATGTAAATTTGTGCAAAGGATGGAGGAAACATCAAAACAGGAGAACATGGGTAGATGGAACAATGGGAGTGTTGTGTTGGCAGGCTTGCAAATGCACAAAGTTTCCAACATCTTGATGTTTCAGTTTGACAAAAGCCAGAAACTACTGATGATTATCCCTATAAAAAGCCTCACTTCACTGGATCTTCTGCGCAGCGCACCATCTGTATTGTCGGGCTTTTTCTGAACCTTTCCACGCCGAATGGCAGGCTACCACTTGGCATAATATGCAGCTCACTGTAGTCCTGTAATGCATGCTTCATCTTATCAATCTGACCCAATAACCCCCAACCTGAGAGGAATCACAGCACTCGAAAACTATCAACGCATCCTCTAGAAGTGCATTTGTTGCTTGTATTGTAGCTATATGAAGAGTTGGGGCACTTCCACTCGGGCTAATGAGTTTGCTGGCAGCGTCGCTCTCTGTCTAATGACATCATTGACACTGATGCTACATATTGTGTCACGGGCCTCTGGCAATCGCTCAGCAGCTGATGTCCTCACTTTGCCACCGGGGGCACGCCTGCCTGGCACCAGTGGAGTGACGGTTTTGGCAGGGCCGGCGGAGTAACCCCGCTGCTACTGTGGCACAGTTTGCAGGACACATCAATTTGTCCCCCGCTATTGTGAAAGACGATCTTCCTGGCGCCGATCCAGAGCTCGCCGCCTCGGCCTCATCTGCATATCTTTGTTATCCGGTGCTGGTTCTGAGGGAGAGAAAAGGTAGAGAGAGAGAGGAAGAAGACAGACAGAGGGATGACGTGTTGTGTGCCTCGCCATCTGGGCTCTGTTTCTTCAACGGCCACAAATTAAAACTCAAACCTGTATGAAGAGGATGAGGCAGAGGAGGAGGAGAGGTGGTGCTGGTGATGGGATAGAATTGTCAAAAGGCAACAATACTTCTAATCTCTTTCTCCCTCTGTGCATTTTCAAAAGATGGAGGGGAGAAGGAGGGGGGGAAGAAAGCGGCTTTAATAATTAGAGGGGTAGAAAGCTCAAACAGATGAAACAATGTCCCCCTCCTTTCTTCCCTCTCCCTATCGTCTGTAATGACTCGCGCGTTGATGGAGAGGGCTCTTTGAGGATGACATTCAAATGCTGACATTTGAATTATGTCTGTTTATCAGAGGGAGAATGGCCCGCCCGCTTTTGTTGTGCCTCCTTCGGCGCACAGATTCGCCAGTTGCAGGTACTCAAGCCGGCGGGTTCATTTTAATCACGCGAGCACGAACGTAGCGCACACCTCGAGTATTGGCTGACAGAAATCCTGAAGGGGGCAATTTTAGATGGTTTGGTAAAAGTGCGGGAGAATAGGGGGACAGGCTACACACACAAAAAAGAAAAAACTTTAATGGGTTTTATTTCAAGCGTTTACAGCAGAAGAGCCATCAAATTGTAACAACCAACATAAAATCACTCATCGTCACTAATCCCCGCCTGGATTGCCGGTTTATCTGCACGGCTTATTTCCTCACGAGGACGAGCGCGGACGCCGTTTTGCGGCCACAAAAATGCTGAATCCCATTGCAATCCATGTTAACCTTCAGGAAGCATCATGCACTTAAGGGGAGATAAAAATTTGCATGGGGAAGATTTATTGTCTATCACTAAATGGGCTGCAATGCAAAACAAAGGCCACTCCACAGCGGCGGTGTGGTCCCTCCTCGGATGCTTGTCAAAGTTGGGATCTAAAATCGGGGACGATCCATCACGTTGGCACATGAAAAATTATGGAATTCACCCCGAGGAAATGTATTCACGGGACACGGGTGCAAATGGCTGTTTAACAAAGGCGGTAAACGCAGGTCTGCAAGGTGTGCAAAACCAAGAGAGGAGAGGGGAAAGGAAACTACAGCCTCTGATTATCAAGCTCACTATCTGAGGGCTGTTTCACTGCTCTACACCCCCCCTCCCCCACATATTACATATCGCAAGTGAAAATTTTAAACATGCATATATATTGAAATGATCAGCCTGCTTTGATAGTGGAGAGTAGCTCTGCTGGGAGAGAAGAAGAAGAAGAAGAAGAAGAGGGCAATTATCTGCATTTTTCCATTAAATATGAGATGAGACTTTTAATGTTCTGTCAATGTAAAATATACAAGTGAGCTCATGTAGCATGAGTTATCATTTGTATTATAGCTGGTGTTAACATATATGGATATTTAATTGGGAACAGACAAATGTTGTTGTGTCAGTATGTGCAACGTAAGGCTTTCACTTTTTGAGCTCGATTTTATGCTTCACTCCTTCACCTGTGTCATAAAGTACCTAGCCCTCCAGCCCCCACCCTCCCCTAGCTTCCCTGTCTTCCACTAAAGGCCATATAAAAAGTGGATGCAGTGCATGTTTAACATTTTAGTCGCAGCCACCTTGATTTTTTGGGGAGTAAGGATCAATGCATATGTATATGTATGTTAGCTAAGGCTAGAGACCCATTGGCAACCCCCTTGATCTCTTGGATAGGGGAAAATATCTCTGACTGGCCAAGCAGATGCTGAGGTTTCTGGCTGGTTGCAGGTGAAATCCATCATGAAGAGTCTACTGGACTAAAATCTGCAAAGGAAATAATTTCTATTTTAGCACATAAACATCGACAAAGACACAGACCGTGGATTTGTACAAAAGGAACTGGCTGGTAATGGACAGATGTGAGGTTATCAATGGTTACACCCTCGCGCAATAAAGAGGATTATGTTGTCTCATAAGACAGCTGACCAATCTGTTTCACTACCTCATTAAATCTAAACAAGATATATTATCGAGGGTACAGCAACTGTGACCGTTTGTCTTGAAACAACAACGGTAATCTCAACATTTCAGCTTTTTTCTCAAAATGATCAACTATGTAGTTTTTTCTTAACGTGCCCCTAACATTCCATCGTAAAAATTCTCCTTATGATTGCTCTGGTTGGAAAACAGATTGCTACAGTTACCAACAAGATTCAAGGATGCCGACTTGTTTACAAACACTTGTCAACGACTCGCTAACAGATAGTGAAACTTAAAGAAGTGTGACTGATCTGGAAATAAAAAGGTAAAATGTTGCATGTTTGGTAAGACAGGTTTCAAAAGGTCCAGCTTTTACTTTGAAGCTAATGAGTGTCTGATTCCAGTTTATGTTATAGCTTCACGACCACTTAGCATGTAGTTGGCGAGTGTTTGCAAACAAGTCAGCATCCACTATGCAAACTGACAGTGGCAACTTGTTTCTGACCAGAGTCACAAAGTCACCATCACAATGCAGCATCATATACGTCTTCGCAAAAAATCCAATGCCAGCAGCCTCTAGCAACCACTGACCACCTGTTTGGGGAATACAATTTTTTTTCCTTGTAATCGGTGCTCACAGTCTTATGGTCTGTGTAAATGGGGCTTACAAACAGATTTCACAGCAACTGCTAGCCACTGTTTAGGGAATAACAACCGTTGGTAGCCAAAAGCCACCAATTGGCCTCTGTGAGGTCTTAGTTAGTAAGTGACATCTATATTCTGCATGAGTTCATAATAAAGCTGGATACATTCTAATTCATGTTACCATTCACACTGTAAAAGAAAGACGTGAAACCTCGCATTGATTTATGAGGCATTTTGAAGTTTCGCCATTAACAATTTGTTTGCTGCCATGTTGGATTTTTGATGCTGCAAGTGACCTTATAAGCCAGCATACTCCTAGTGCCGGTCAACAGCCTGGATAAATGGGGAGGGTTGTGGCATAAAATCTTGGCAAATCAGTCATGTGGATCATCAAAAATCTGACTTCCATATTAGGAACTTTAAATTGACATAGGAACTTTAAATTGAGGTAGTATGAGTGTTAAAGGGAGGGAAATCCCTGATTTGAGGACGAAAAGGAAGGTAGATATATTCATGGATGAATGGAAGAAGGACATGAAGAGGGTTGGTGTGCTTTTTTATATTATAACATGTCAATAATCTGATATATTGGTTTTCAGTGTCCCACTTGTGTAAATGACCTGCACTGCCTGCTATTATGACTTAACATTAGGAATATCTAGGACCCTATCCTAGATAAACCTGATGACATCTCTATGACATTTAAATGTAAAATCGTTGGAATGTACCTTTACTTTAAAACGAAAGTCGGATGAGAGCTAGATTTCTACATTTCAGTATACTGTGTTACTTATTTCTTGCATCTGCATAAGCAGTATGTTTTGTTTATAAGCCTGTGCAAGCAAACTGTATGTATCATCATAAAACAGTTGAAAAAACAAACACTGAATACACATTATGTCCCTGCATTGTGTTTTCAACCCCTGCACTGATTACAGTACAGTCTCATCATTCACCACGACATCCTGGATGCAAATCCCTCCCCCTGCCTGTGGATGAGCTGTATGATCACCATATCGGCATGTGAAAATAATATAGATTAGTAACGTGAGAGGGAGACCGAGTGGAAAATGAGATGATTGCTAAAGTATGTTCTAGCTGATAAAGTGAAATTGCATTTGTCTAAGTGCTTGCAGGAGCCGGTCCATGTGACGACTAGAAGTGGAAATGTCTTAAGGTGGAAGTTGAACAATCAGGGGGTATCGTTTTTGTAAGTACAGCCTTTTTCACAGCTGTTCTCTCATTATGGACTTGATTTACCACCTTTTTTTTTGTTGGTTATATTTTTTGTTTCTCCACCTTTAGCTGTTTGCACTTTTATTCCCCTGCTAAAGTGAGAAGGTCAGGCCTTTTGTGTGCCTGCCTCCTCTCTGGGGTGAAGAATTTACCATGTTTCCCAGCAGATCGGAAGACCCAGCATGCATTGAGTGCCGCCTCATGTTCAGGTCTTTCAGGACAGTGGGGGAGCTTTGCTTACCGGCATAGAGCAGGGCAATGGCTAAAAAACACTCACAATGTATTTACAGTTCAGCCGGGATGTCAGTCACAGAGGTGAGGTTAGAGTTTTTGCAAGGTAAAGGTGGTAATAAAGACTAAAAATGGCAATCTATTGAGTCTACTCACAAAATTGGACTGCTTTTGAGAGATGATAGATAAACCTGACAGATATCAGTGTTCATTAATTACCAAAAACACACATTGTGGTTTATTTCAATGCCACACACACACACACACACACACACACACACACACACACACACACACACACACACACACACACACACACACACAC
>NW_005187519.1:676183-704243 GCF_000239375.1 Pundamilia nyererei
GCTAAAACTAAAAACAAACTAAAAACTACTTCCAAAAACATTCAGCTTTGATATTAATGAGTTTTTTGGGTTCATTGAGAACATGGTTGTTGCTCAATAATAACATTATTCCTCAAAAATACAACTTGCCTAATAATTCTGCACTCTCTGTATGAAGAATTTAGGCTGCTGATGTAACGGTGTGGGAGATATTTTGTGCCATATATCTGCTGCCTGGTCAGAAACTGCTGATCTGCTGGGGTTTTCCCACACAACTATCTCTATGGTTTACAGAGAATGGTCTTATCTAGTCTGTAAAAAGTTGCCAGTACTGTTTAATTAAGAAAGCAAAGTTAGGTCAGAGTCTTTCACATTGCTGTGGAGGAATTGCGCTGGAGTCCACGTTTCTTTGCAGAATCGTCTTAATTCAGCCATATCTTCCAGCATGAATGACCCATGCAAAGCATTCTCCTTCAGGATTTTCTGGTAGAGAGCAGAATTCATGGCTCCATCAATTACAGCAAGTCATCCTGAAGCAACAAAGCAGCCCCAGACCATCACACTGTTGCTGTTATGTCGTTTTTATGAAATGCTGTTAGTTTTATGTCAGATGTAACGAGACTCAAACCTTCCACAAAGTTCCATTTTTGTCTCTTCAGTGCAGAGAATATTTTCTTGGTGTTCATCGAAATGTTTTTGGTAAATGTGAGACGAGCCTTTGTGATCTTGTTGGTCAGCAGTGGTTTTCTCCTTGATCTCTCACGTGGATGCCATTTTTGCCCAGTCTCTGTTTTACTGTTGAATCAAGTGAGGCCTGCAGTTCTTTAGATGTTGCTCTGGGTTCTTGTGTGACCTCCTGGATGAGCCATCGAAGCTCTTGGAGAAATGTTTTCAGGCTGGTCACTCCTGGGAATCTTCACCACTGTTCCAGGTTTCTTAAGTGTGGATAATGTTTCCCACTGTGGTTCACTGAAGTCCCACAGACTCAGAGATGGCTGTGTAACCCTTTCCAGACTGATAGATGTCAGTGGCTTTGTAATAAGAGAATAGTTTTCCAGCTCAATATAAACAGGAAAAAAATAGGTTGTGAGGCAACTACATAACAAAAAAAGAATAAAATCATCTACACGAATGAATGAGGTCTTTATTAAATTCTGCCTGAAAGTAAAACATCCTAACGTAGTGTCTAGGTTGAATTTACCAGCTTACGAGAATCGATCACGCCTGGAGTCACACCGCTGTGACTGACAGCAGCTTTGTTGTCCAACACATGAGGTGTAATGTGTCATTTCCAAACAAACAGCCGCTTCTCTTGCAGGTTGAGGTCAAGACCAGCTAAGGTCAAGGCCCCCGTACAACACCAGGGTTGCTGAAAACACACAACAGCCCCTTTGTTCTGGGGGGTTCCTGCTTGAGTGAACACGCTTTGGGCTGAGACTGCTGTTTTCATTTAGTTGTTGCTCCCGGGGCAGTTTTGTCTCTCTTCCTACTCCTCCCAGAGATTTCATCACCAATACGCTGGGAGATGATTTTGTGAATGAAGCCATGCATATCCTCACAGCTTTTATGATGGTAATGACTAGCAGTGCAGGAACAATGCCAGGAGAATGCTGGGATTCAGGGTCTATGCTTGTGGGAAACAGAGGAGATGAGGGTCTGGTTTTTGTTTCGTTTTTGTTTGTTTTTTTGAGGAAAAGCTCAAATCTCCATAATGTCTACTGATAAAAAAGAAACAAGTTTGACTTTTATCCTTTTTAATTTATTATATTTTCAATTATCTAACTTCAGGTGTCCTAAAACTTGCTCTATGGCAGTGTTTTGTTTCTGCACGTGCACTTAAGAGTTCAGAAGTCATCAGCACATGGCGTTCCCCATCCTCCTTAAAGAGGTTGTCACTACCCATCTGCCAGAGCCAACCCCTCCTCGACCACCACCACCTTCTTCATGACGTTTAAATCGCATAGCAGAAGATGTGTAAACACACACAACACATTTGGCAATGATCCCTTCACCATGGCAACGACAAACAAGGAAAAAATCCATTAGCGCGGCACAAAACGAGTGAGGAAGATAGATACTGAGAGAGAGAAAGAGAGAGAGTTGGCAGGAAGTCAAGAATGCCAAGCGTTCTGGCTGCCCCCCACCCAACCTGACAAAGGGCGCTGGCAATTAGGGTGAAAAATAAGCCCGCTGTCGGATGTTGTTGTCTGTTGGTTGTCATCCTTCACATACCCTCCACCAGAACTCTCCTCTCAGCCCACCTTAAAACACATCTTGAATTGAATCCTTGTCTTTTCCACAGCAGAGGAGTGAGCGTCATTGGCTGGTTGATTAACCTTCGTAGTTAAGATTTTGGCAGATTTACACAGAAATGTGTTTTTTTGCAATTCTTTATCATTGGCTTGAGATTCAACTTAGAGACTAGCTGCTCTTGAGTGCTTCCTTTGACATCAAATTTTAGTTTTAGTCAACTACATATGATGAGATAAAAGTAGACTAACGTTGGTTCAGTGGCTAAAACGTAAAAGTTTGTCATCTCAATGTGCGCACATGTCTGCTCTTCTCTTCCTCCTAAGTGTGGACATTGTGCCGTGTTTTCATGAGAAGCAGGGAGCATGGGAGCTTGTTGTACGGCTTCCCGGGGGGTGATCAAATGTGCACGTCTAGCCTTACTACGGGAGGAGATTACTCCTGATAGCATAATTTCAAAACTAGTACAACCTTTCTACGCAACTTAATTAGTTCTGATTGGATCTCGTTTCTCATTTTTAATCATTGACAAAAGCGCCAACGCATTTCATAACAGTTTTTGTCCTTGTGCAATAGTTTTTATTTGGTTATTATCTTATTTTTGTCCAAAACAAGGTCATTGAAAAAAACTATTGGCCAACGAGATTCAGACTGATCTTATTTGTGTCTTCTCCCAGCATCCAATCATGGATCTTTCACTTGTTGGGTGTCAGTGTAGCCACTGAGACTCAAATTATAGCATATATATATCCTCTCATGTATATACAAATACACCCAGAATACAACCAATTGGCAACCAGTTGGGTCAAGTCCTATATTGCACAGAAACACAAGGCAGACAACACTCAGTTAATTGCACCATGTTGGGATTCTGTCTGCTTTGATAAATTAGATGACTTACAAATCCTCACCGGTCTGTCTGAGAGAGTGAGAGAGTTGCAGGCAGTCCAAGTTGCACCGTGATTGTTCGGAGACAGGTTACATCCTACCAGGAATCCTGTGCAAATGCCTGGCATGTTGATAGTGGTTGTCCAGAGGTTGAAGGCGCTGATCTAAACCACTGAGGAACCAGTTGATCACCAAACGCAAAAACCTTCAATGCAATGACTCTCAGACAGGCTGTCTGGACCTATTTGTTCTCATTTTGGGTGTAAAATTTTTGGAACTTTCTCTTTAGCTCTGTAATGTGAAGCGCACATGGTTAAATCTAGGTTGAGCTGATTTTTCTGTCTGTGTTCAAACAGCAGTACCTGGTAAATGCTTTGTGCTATTGTCATCCACCAAATATCCCCATAAAGCTCATCTTCTCTTCTTTCTGAAACCATTGAAATTTTGTATCTAGCACAAACGGTAACAGAGTTGTGGTTATGTAAAGAGCCGCAGCCGAGCTGTTTGAACATAAAGGGTTAATTTAGTGGCATAAATGGTCCCCAACTCTAACACTGTAGCAATACATCCACATAAAACTAAATAAAATGAATAAGCCCATCTAAAAACTAAAAATGTATCAGTATGAAATCTAACAGGAGCCTGAAAGCACCCATATGAATGAGTGAAATGTGCCATCTGCTCAGTAGATTTCCTTTCTGAGATACACTAAAAAAATTCTGTTCTCAAATTTCTCAAATTTCAAAAGCACATAATTATTGTTGTATAGAAATAAATTTTTTTGCACTTAAGTTACATTACATCATAGGATCATACAATCAGATAACTACATGAATAAATGCTTTTTCCCCCAACATCCCTTTCTTATGTACAGACTCCAGCATCCAGACATCTGGCAGCGCTCCTTCTGCCAGACGGTTTTCCCCGTGACACCGAGTGTGGCTGAAAATTGAGGGGCCACAGCAGTTTAACTGTTATGTGATTGTTTGAGCATGTTCCAGCTTGTAGGCACATGGTTGCAGACCACACCGGCGGACCGAAACGGGTCTAATGTACACATGCAAACACGCATGCATGCATGCTCACAGGTGCGACATACTGTACGCGAGTGTGGCTGCACGGGGGGAGAAAGTTTTAACAGGCCTTGCAGGCCAATTAGAGTGATTCACCGCGTCATTGATTTTGACATGCAGGATTAACCGATCAGCAAGCTGTAAAACCATCAACAGTAGCCATGTGGTAGAGATACAAAAATACACGCAGACCTTTTATTGGTTTGTGTGAACCAAGTTTTTCAAACATATATCTTCAGTGTAAAGTTAGTCTGGCCTGTACGCGTGTGTGTAGACAACGCCAGTATTGGTGTAAGGCTGAAAGCGGGCCTCCTTAATCCCTCACAGTAGGTCAACCACTCAAAGAACTGCAGCCATTATCGGCTTTAGCTTCATTTTATTAAATCACTCACCACGTCCCTGTTGTGTGTTAATGGGCTAATTTGTACCGACACTGAGCAAAGGATACAATCAATGATATGGTTTTATAAGGAGGCTTAATCAGATAACAACTTTGTTCTAGCCGGTAATTAGAAACAGGAGTCAAGCTGAAGGAGGAGACCGAGCAGACCGTTCTCAGCCTTCGCCCCGGTGCACCGTGGGAATGGAGGTTGAAGGTCAATTTCAAAATTAGTTAAGCTTGACGGGCTGCCACTGACCTGCACAGGTGCTCCCACTTCCCCCGCTGCTCTGCACTTCCTACCACTGACCCCGCCATCCAGAGGTCACAGACATTGGGCCCCAGTCTCCCCGTTTCCCCCGTGCTGCACCCCAGGACCAGTCTGGATCCATTAGCAGAACCAGGACAAAGCCCAGGCCTGCTGAGAAGACCAAAGACCACCGCGGGGCTAATGCAAAGCTTAAGCACATTCAGCAGAAGAGCACATTTAGGCTAAGTGTTTGCACACCTTGTGGCTGTAGGTATGCACAGCTCACTGAGCTGTGCTGTTGCATAAAGCGTCTGCCTGCAAGGATATCTGCACTTTGCAACTGATCAAACATCAACTGTGCAGGACTTTAATAGTTAAATCTGCTGTTGCACATAAACATGAAAACAAATTTCCCTCCCTCCCTTCCCTTCACCTCCCCTAGGCCCGCCGTCTGTACTCTCAGTATGTTTTTTTGAGAGGGGTGTGGAGGGGCTGGTTGTTATTGGCGCGTCTGACCGAGAGAAGAGAAGCTAGTCCGTTGTTTTTGAGCCCCGCTGCGGTGTGGCCTCCCGCTGCTTGGCCTGCCATGTGTAATTAAACATTTGGCCTACACAATTACTCAGCAGTGTACACATGCCAGTGTTGGGCCTTGCAGAATATGCATTTCAAAGAGCACCAATTCCCTTAAAAGTGCTGTACTGACAGCGGAAAGGAGGGGAGAACCTTTTGGGTGGGGCAGGAACGGTTGAAGGGGAACAGGGGAGGAAGGAGGAGGGCGAGATGTGGGCTGGGTGGAAGGTCCACAGGGATGGACTGATTAGAAAATAAATTGAACCTGAAGCAGAACTTGAAAGTGGACCAGACCAAGGCAACCATTGTTTAGGAGGTATGGTTGGAAGAGCTAACACGTTAGCGATCCTCTCGTTTCCCTCTGCACGCTTTGTGCTATAAACAAAGACTGTTTTGGAGAATTTGACAACCTTATAGCACAGGAAAGTGAATAATTCATGCAATAATTTGAGACATTTCACTCAAACCAGAAAAGTTGACCTGATAATAGCCCTAGAACAAAAAAGTCAGTAGATCATCAAAGTCAGGGGGAGTCATAATCAGACTTCCACTGACCTCTGTGCAGAATCTAATAGTGATGAACCAACAAAATGTACCATCACAGGCTGCTATGGCTAACATGTTTCTAAAGATTCTGTGCACTGAGACCAGGACTGAGCGATTTGATGAGTATTGAGTACTTTTAGATACTAATAGCTTCATCTCTGAGGGAAGCTTGAATTTTTAACTTTTATTTTTCCTATTTAGTGGTTTGCCTTCTTGAGAATGTAACTTATATTATATAAGCACAATTATAAGCTGAACAGCAGGAGGGTGGTGCACGCTCCCTATTGTGTTTCAGTAAACTGAAAAGCAAAGCAATGCAAAGCAAAAAAAAAAAGGTCAGCCAGTCTGTTGAGATACTTTTCAGACATGTATGTTGCTTAGTGCATGGTGCACCTTCTCTAACAGACTGATTCAGCTAAGCTACCACAAGGACACATATGAGAAACCTTTCGTACAGCATGCTATCAATTCAATATATCTGTCAGGCAGAGAGGGATCTACCACATAATTTTCCCAAATGTGGAATAAATAAAGTATTTTTCATGTCATCTCATCTCATCATATAAACAATGTATACAGCCACCATGATGTCAAGCCCTGGTTTGGTAGCTTTTACTGGAACATTTTGTACATCACCATCTTTGAGTGATCTGATAATCTACTTGTGGATTTGACCAAGAAGCAGACTTGTGAGTTACAAGGCATCCACCTTTTTTATTGTCTATTTTACTCTTAATTAGACCGTCATTTATAAAAACAATCATTGTGTAGCACTGAATAAAACTGCAAACTAGTGCTCAGGACAATAAACACATTGAGAAAAGGTTTATTGAGGTGACAAACAAAGTGAGGAGTGTGTTCCTTCCTAATAGACTTCTATATGATAGGACTTCTTTTTGTTTCCCCCTGCTTGTCATAAGTGAGAATGCAGACTTAAAGGAACTTCTGCAATAAATGGAAAAAAAGTGAAACTTGGGGAGGAAAAAAGGTAAATAGCAGCAGCCTTTTCTGCCTTTTCTTAACCCTAATGTTGCAGCTCTACAGTCTATTTTCAGAAACTGTTTCTAACATGACCTTCAGCGACCTTGATGGTGCTGTCACACACGCTTCATCTTTGTGTAACCAAGTCAGAGCTTCCAGGAGACACTAAAGCTCCTTGCAAAATGACAAACCGGCAGCTCAGGCAGCGGCAAGAGCACCCAGTCAAATACGACATCCCTCTGCAAACACCGTATCATGACTTGAGAAATGGCACGCTGGCATCCAGCTGTCAGTCAGACTTGAAATTCCTCAGCATTCAGAAACTAAAGCCCCCTATTTCTTCCCCTGCAGTTTGCCAAAACATGTGAATCTGCCACTTCTTTCTTATTGATAAGCTTTGACAAAAGTCTAAAGTCAGTGCAATAATGCAATAAGCTGAGGCAAACAGAGAGCAGGAAGACAGAGAGGGGGAAGTGCTGGATTTCGAGGATGTGTGTGCGTGCACCTCTCTCCCTCACTCTCTTGCTCTTACCTCTCTTTCCTGAATTTGTGTGTGTGTGAGAATGAGAGGAGACTAAGCTCCCCATCTCTCAGAGAGAAAAACAGCACACAAACACTCATCCTCTAGAGTCCCCCTTGAACAATGTGGATTTTAAAAGAAGAAACCTCTCTGCCAGCCCCTTGTCAGCAATGAAAGCTACCAACACGTCGCCGAGACGTTGGCAGCACCACCTGCCTGTGAGGCCCCAGTATCCCCTCCTCAGCCTCTTGTGTGCCATAGAGGTGCCTGTGTCCATGTCCCTCTATTGTGGTGTGGACTAGAGGGGGTATTGTGAACCTTGTCAACGGCTCTGCCATCTCCGTGCCAGCTGGCCGGGTGTAAGCGGCGAAAGGGGGCGAGGAGGGAGCGAACAATGCAAAGATCTGTGCACAATGGGCGGCCGCGGAACGGCGGCATTGTTCCACCATCATCAGCCATGCCAGCTTCCCCCGTGCCGACTGCGACACAAAAGCAACAACTCGTTAAATTGGGCTACCTCAGATTAAATTTTTACCCCAGGAGGGGTAAAAAGAGTCCAACGCATACCGGTCTGCATTAGACGCAGAGCAAGGCTCTTCATCGACATGGTTTCCATTTTCGCATCCACATGTGCTCACAACCACGGATATCCCCGCAGCCCCACTTTTGAAATCAAAGAGCGAAGGAACGGGGGAGGAGCAGCTTTAAGGAAAAAGTCTGGAATCCATCTGAGATTGAGAAATCCAACCATCGTTGGTTGGATCCAATTGAATGAGGCAGGCCTGAGTAACACGCTCCGACACGGCCTTTCTCTTCCTCTAACACCCCGACCATGTGGTCCCGAGGCCTTGCCAGAAAAGCATGTCACAGCTCATCACAGTTGCAGATGAATATTCATGCAGTAGAGGGCGTCTGTGTGTAAAGTATTTACGTGTGCGCCTGATTTTAGTGCAGAAAAAGAAGAGTGAGAACGTGTGTGTGTGACAGAGAGAGAGAGAGAGAGCACTGTATATTTGTGAGGTGTTTTTTTGGTTTCACTTCCTCACAAAAGTGATTCCCCGGCAGACTCCCAGGATGCAGCCACAGGCCTCTGCTGCTGACATGGCCACCGCTTGTAACACGCGGCGCAGCTCCCAGTGGTTCAACGGCCAAACACAGCCTGAGTAAGAGTCGGTGTTGGCTGGAACGTGAGGTCTCACACACTGTCTGGACGCGAAGGCGCACACACTCACTCACACACACACTCACACACACACACACACACACACGTTCGGGCTGCCAAAACTCCACAGATGTCCTGGCTGTTGCCGCGTGTGAGTCAGCGCGGGCCGAGCTCTTTGATGGCGAGGTCTGGTGCGAGGTTTGGGGTGCGAGGATTGAAATGCAAGGCAGGTGCGCTGCCACGTTTGGCTTCCAGGACATTCTGATGCCCAGATTGGCCCCTGACCCCCTGAAAAAACAGCAGACCCGCCATGTCGAGTCCCAGAGGGTGACGCATTTCACTGAGAATTTTTTTCATTTTTTTTTAAAAAAAAGGAAAAAGAAAGGAAGAAAAATCTCGGTGAGAATTTCAAAAAGAAAAAAAGCCCCCCAAAACAAAACTGGGAAAATCAGATTTTGTCTGCCTGCTGCAACTTTTAGACATGTTGCAATACCAAATGACGACTCTGCTATCACTGGTCTGCTTGTCCCCACAGTGACTAGATTAGCATTGTGGGTAGCATCAAGAGTGCAACCAAGAAAGTGACATTTGTAACAAGATAACTTTCTACAAGCATGAATGTACTTTCGGCAGTTCACACAAACTTCAGTGATGACTGTACCATTCGATGCCATGCGGGTTTTTTGCAGTGAAACTTCTCTGAACTCTTTGAAAGTTGGTGCCCATTTTCAGAGCTGCACTAATATCTGTCATTACGTGGCATTAAAACCTTCCACACTGCCTGCTTTTTTGGAAAGCAGACATGATGACGATGATGACTGTGACAATAAAGTAATTGCCCATGCTTTTCATTTTTGGACAATTGATTTTTAAAGATACTTAGCAGAGCAGGTGAAGCATGAAGGAGCCAGTTATGTAGACATAAAACTCAGCACTCCCATGGGTTGGCACAAAGCCTCATCGCTTTCTCCTCGGGAATAATCTAATGTACATTGGAATGGATCGGCTTATTAATGATGGCGATTCATAATGCAGAGAGATGTTTGAGAGCAGACCCAGCTGTGGATCGCTTCCACAAGTGTTTTAAGTCAAAGTCTGGACAGTCCTTTCTCTGGGCGGTGTGGGGGTGTAGACACAGGCCTTGATTGACACCCTGTAAGAATGAGATTTATCAGAGAATTTATCATGATTAAGCAGCAACCGGGTCACAGGGCGCTATCCAGGAGAAACAATACTGGAGTTTTAGTGAGATGAAGTAATGACAGAACTAGCTGTAAGATCTGCCATGAGTCATTTTCCATTACAACTGAGTACCACCTCAATGCGATTGGGGTTGTTATAGCAAGGTGGCCCGAAAGTGCTGTAACATCATTTGTACACGACACAAACACAACACAACGGTGGAGGACATCAAACCGATGGCAAAAGTCCTCACCTCATCACCATGGTGTTGGTTTGTGTGCAGCCACTTCCCTTCAACAAAGGTGCGTTTGCTTGTTATGATGAAGTCCCTCTCCTTGTCCAGTGACATCAATGCAGTCTGTTGACATCACATTATCAGCTCAACTCAGTTAGTTTGGTACTAAAAAAAAGCATCAGTTGCTACCACCTAATGCAAAACCCTAAAAACAGAGACTTTAGACTGTCTATAGAACAAAGAAAGAAGTTAACTGTGGTTGGAAAGAGAGAAGGCAGAGCAGAAGTGGCTTAAACCTGAACTCTTTGAAACCCAAATGTAAAGCAAAATGACGTGAATCCATGAATGGAAACCATCAGCTGGGATTCTCCTGACACCAACAGCGTTGAAGGGGAAATGCTTGGTTAAACTTTCTCTTTAGATAGAGACAGGTGAAAGAAAAGGAAGAGTGCTCTTGTTGTCGGATATCCGTGGGCTTCAAGTGCAACTGAGTAAAGCTGGGCTTTGTTTGGGTTTGGTGTGAATGCACCATGATGGCTAGCAGAGGGTCATTACAATGATTTCATAGAACAGCCATCTGCTTGTTTAGCTGTGTCCCAGTTTGAAATCTGAAAATATCCAACTCTGATAAACAGACTATGGTGAACTTTTTCCTTTCTCTATGGTAAATGGACTGGCACTTGTATAATGCTCATGTTTGGTGAATAAAATGAAGGCGGATGAAAGAAGAACAACATGAGACTTAAATCACGGGAGTTTGTTTTATTAGTTCTGACTTCATTTTTGGTTGTTTTTAGAATTTAGTCATGTGGTTTACACATTTGTGTCTCCTTGAAGTTTGATTGCACAAATCTCTTGGGGTTACATTAGGAAGGACATCATAAACTTCCTCATAAGTTTATGGTCTCTGTCACTATTTTCAAGTCTTACTCAGTAATGCATGCCATGCATATTATACATGACAGGAGAACTGACGTTAAAGGGTCAGATTTGCCCCTGGTGTATGAATATCAGACAGAAAATGCAAAATGCTTAACTCAGGTTTTTTAAACGGGACAGTGGGGAATGGAATTGTGGTTATGTTCCTCTTTTTTTACAGCCTGTGTGTTGGACCTTGTGTTGCCTCTCAGAATGGAACCTCCACAGGGATTACAACAAAACAAACAGATTTAGAAAGAAAATGTTTAAAATTTGTTTTGAGTCCTGACCTGAATCAGTGGCTTGTTGTGGGTGGGGGAAAGAAAACTAAATGCCACAACTTCAGCAGCACGGCGCAAACAAAACAGATCACTCTTCTCTGTAGGCACAGCTGCTGTTTGATTAGCAGCAAATTACAATTCATTCCTGTCGCCCCGCATGCCTATACTTCTTCCAGAGCTCTTTACACTTAGATTAAACACAAATCATTACTGGTATGTTGGGTTTGGGGGAATACACCTGTACTTTTTCTTTATTTAAAGCCACCAAATAAACAATATTTTGCTGGTACTGATTTTGTCATCAATCCATCCACTGTGATGGTGGTAGCAGCCCATCCAGACCTAGCTCCCCTTACCAACCTCCTTCAGTTTATCCAGGGGGACATCAAGCCATTCCCAGGCCAGCTGAGAGATGTAATCTTAACCCTAAGGATGAGGGGGGTGCCTCATCCTTGTCATATGCCCAAACCACCTGAACTGTTTCCTTTTGATGTGGAAGAGTAGGAGCTCTACTCTGAGCTCCTCTTGAATGGCTGAACTCACCCTATCTCTAAGGGAGAGTCCAGCCGTCCTTCGGAGAAAGCTTATTTCCGCCACTCATATCCATATCCTCATTCATTCAGTCATTACCAAAATTTCTTGACTGTAGGTGCAGTCAGGAACATAGATAAAGCGGTAAATCAAGAGCTTGACTGTCTTGCTCACATCTCTCTTCACCAAGACCAACCGGTACAGCTTCCACACCACTGCAGTTGTGTCCTCAACCCATCTATGAATTTCCTGCTGCTCCCCTTACTTGTAAAAAGACCCTGAGATACTCATCTCAGGGTGGAGTGGGAACTCCAACGTGTTCCACTTGTGGATTTTGGTCTCAGACTTGGAGGTACTGATTCTCATTCCTGCCACTTCACATTCAGCTGTGAACCACTCCAGCGCGAGCTAAAGACCACCACCTGATGGAGTCAACAGAACCACATTATCCCGAAGCCACAAAAGAGGAAAACCTCCACCAACTGCTACAGCTAAATATTCTGCCCATAACAGTTATGAACAGAATCACTGACAAAGGGCACTCCTGGCAGAGTCCAACGCATACCGGGAAGAAGTCCGACGTGCTACCAGCATGCTCTTGCAACAACTTTACAGTCACCAAATGGCTCGTGGCAACGTGCTAGACATGCTATAGTCCCAAAGTACCCCTCACATGATACCCGGACGTGGTCGAATGCCTTCTCCAAGTCCACAAAGCACAGTTAGACTCAACAAACTTCCACGCAAGCCTTAAATATCCTCAATAGGATAAAGAGCTGTTCTAGCATTCTGCTTAAAGATGTGACCCACCACCTTAGTCTGCCAGTCCAGAGTTACCACTTCAGATCTCCATGCGAAGTTGAGGTGTGTCAGCCTGGAAGCCCCTTACTAAGATTTCTGTTAGATTCCATTAAATCTTCCATGAGGTCTGCATGCCACATCGGCATCGACAAGTAATGAAAAACCACACCCTCTGCACCGATTACCCAAAATTGATACCACCACGGTGGCAAATGCAGGTAAATAGACAAAAAAGGGAATAAACTAACAACACTCAAAAAAATACAGATTTTGGCTGCTAATAATGATTTAACATGACTTTTATTCAGTTTCACGTAACTTAATGAGGTAAGTGAGACCACCCTGACAGTCAAGAGCAGTTATTACAGCAGACAAGCTCTGAAAAATCCCAAATCTTTATTTTATTATAATGGGCATATTCATATACAGCAAGACAGCTTCGAGTAGGCTTATGTGATCTTTTTACTTCTCAATCACTCAAACAGCACCAAGATCCGTCATTTGATAGTTGACGGTAGGAAAAAAAAATCTCTCTGGTTCATGTTTCTTCAAGAAAAAGTGGAAATATAAAATTGCACATATCAAAGACCTGGCATCCTGGACTCTGTTTTGCAGCTTTCTGAGCCCTCTTAATGAGATGACAAAAATAACACTTTCAGATGTGCCTGCAGCACAGCCGTCGCAACCCGATTGGCAGAGAGTGAGAATGAAGCCCGGAGTACAGGTGTCAATGTGATTAATTACACCGGGGAGGAGAATTAGCAGTCTGCTAATCAGGTCGACCAAACAAGGAGGGAAAATTGAGTTGTTTTTTTTTTTAAGTGTTAGCTTTTCTCACGATCGTGGCCCGTTAGAAGAGCAGAGGGAAGTTTGTTAATGGCTCCCAAGTCCATCCCGGAGGACCAAATTATCCTGAAGGAAGCTCTCTGTTTGTGGAGTGCCGGCTCATATTTTGAACGCCCGCAGACGCGACTTGTAAAACTGACGGCCGATCCAAGAGTAGAAATTTATCTGAGGTTCAGAAATCCCGGTCAAAATTAGAAAATGACTTAACCCCAATAAAAGAAAAACAAACTCCGAGCTCTGGCCACACATAAAACAGGAAACGGGGATCACATCCAATCAGGTGGAACCATTAATTTTCATCTATGAAAACAACTGTGGATTAATGACTTTTGACATAAGGGTGATGAATGATAGAAAAACAAGAAAAACTGCTTTTTTTGGTTTCTGAAAAGCGTGTGTTGGTGCGAGATCGTAACATGTGTGTGGGAACATCTGGCATAGCCTGAAGAGACAGCCAGGACTGGACCTGCAGACATTTGGGGTCAGTGAAAATGGCCTCTATCCCTGACCCCTCCTCTCCATCCTCTGGCTCAATATTTACATTTTCACTTCCTCTGTTTGAGGGTTTTTTTTTTTCTTTCACACCTGCCAGTGGTTTCCCTTTGAATGAGGAAACATGATCAGCCACTTTGCTGCGCTTTTTTGGAAAGTCACAAACACTCAGCTCATGTGTAAAATTGGCTTCTGTAAAGAAGGTTTAGCTTTAACTTTATGCTGTTTTAGTTCAGTGTAATTTTGTTTAATTGATGTCTGTTTCTAATTTCCTCTTTTGTGATGACTGTTTGGTGGGATAATATTTATATGAGATGATGAGAAATATTGTACTACTCCCATATAATACGGAGAAGCTCTCCAAGTGCACAGAGCTCCACCTGAGGGTAATATTTAAGGCCTTTACAAGTAGTTCGTGTAAAATTTGCACAAATATTTCGTGTGTTATAAATATTTTTCTGTCTCATCTATTCTTAATGAATTTGCAGCATCTATAGTTCGATTTTTACACTTTTTAAAATGCGAACAAACAGATCTGACCAATCAGACTACTGCATTTGGTAACAAGTGCACTCATAGATATTGCTGAAGTAAAATTGTAATAGTTTTGCAGGTTATTTGACCTCATGGTGGCACGGCATAAAAAATGCTTCCCCCTAGCCTCCTATTAGATACACCTATCGTATCAATGCCATTGGTGTATCTAAGGTCAGAGCTCTCCAACCTCTGACCCTTGAGAACAAGGTCACCAGGGTTGGAACTCGTCCAAGATTTTTAGCAGACACACCCATGGCATCAATTTGAAAATCCTCCAAGTTTTCAACTCAAACTAAAGTCAAGTCAAAAACATATGAAACCAAAAATCCCACTAATTCTTATCTAGATCAGATATTTTGATGTCGTCATGTTGCCTAGTAACCACCTGACAATAGGCTTCAATGACCCACTTGTAGCATTTATGCACCTTTCTGACTTAAAGGGCGTCACATGAGTTTTATTTCACAACAATTAATTTATATCTGATAAACCTGAACCTTAAACAGAATTTCAGGTGGAAAAATGTCCCCTGCAGGAGTGCTACTATAGTCATCAACACAGGTCATTAGTAAATTCAGTAGGGCGAGGTATTTGTTGTTTTTTAGGTTAAGTGTTGACGCCAAAATAAAAACTAGGATCTCTAGAAATTATTTTTACTGTAACTCTCGTGAAGGCAATGTGCAGAGAGGAGCCCACTTTACGTTAATATTTGAAACTGTATCGACTGCAACAACTCAAAATGAATTTCAGGCCCTCAATCAGCCACCTCAAAGAAATTGATTATGTGAAATATGGATGCTTCATCAAGTGAGTGAAGGTTTATTGATGCTGTCTAAGGCTAAGGTGAGTTTTATGTTTTCTAAGAGCCATTTAAAATTCATTGAATAATTATTAAGAAAAGCATGTTTGGCTGTTTCTTTAATTCCTTCACCCTTCACCTTCATCAATCAGACACAATAAAGTGTCTATTTGAACTGACTTTCCAAAACTGTATTTGTTAAATTGAAGCCAGTAAGGCTAACAGTTGGGCTGAAGTGGTCAGCTACCTTTCATGGTACCTTTTTTTTTTATTATAAAGCAGAACTAACATGTAAAAGTTTACTTTAGTCCACTTGATTTAGAAGAAGATGAAGATTTTCTTAACCTCTTGCCCAATTCAGGGTCACAGGGCAAGTATACAATACAGGTTCCCAGTCTATCTATCATTTTAAAGTTTAAATATTGTGGTTTTTTAGAGAGTAGTTCTGAATGAAGGATACAACGCTGTCCTATAATATGTGTTTTCTTTTTTGTCCTGTGTCCCACCTCCTGCCTGAGCCTGGTCCTATCAAAGGTTTCTTTCTGTTTAAAAAGGAGTTCTTCCTTTCCACTCTCGCCAAATGCATGCTCATAAGGGTCATTTGATTGTTGGGGTTTCCTCTGTATCATTTCAGGGTTTTTACCTTGTAATATAAAGTGCTTTGAGGCAACATTTGCTGTGATTTGGTACTATATAAATAAATTGAAATAAATTAAATAGAAATATTGGTAACAGCTAACTTTCATAGTGCTTTTCTACCTAATTTAAGCACAAGTGTCATTTACACACACACACCCCAAAAAACACACACTGTCTAACATTTGCATGCATCTTCTGATTTGGTATCTTGAGTAAGATTACTTTAACATAGGAACTGGAGACGTGTGGGTCTACAAACATACAGAAATGCTCTAAAAGTCAGACACAAGCACTCCAAGGATTGTCCTTGGTCTCTCAGCGGTAACTGTTAAAATGTGGTCAGTGAGAAACATACGTGACACTCATTAAGTCAGAAAAATAGGACCTGGGGTGGGTTGCAAAGAGGCTTGCAGAGGTAGCAGCAACTGAAAATCAACTAATGCAACTTGAAAAAGTTGTTTATAAAGGTGTTTATAGTTCTTCCAAGCAAAAAGCTGGCCTGCCAGGAAATGAATGTTGCCTCAGAGCATGCTGATATGTTTCTATTTAAAGTTTGAGTTAGGCTGGACTTAATGACAGTAGGATACATTTGGCCCGAACTTTCGCCTCCAGGTAGTTTCTTCATTCTGCAGCCAGATGCAATGGCCACCCAGGAATTAACAGCTCTCTACACATAAAAAGAAAAGTCCACCCATTAGATTGTGTCACACCTTTCAAACATAACAGCATGCAGGCCATGAATGAACCTTCTCAATCCCTTCACCATCATTTGCTCCTCTTTTTTTTTGGCGACACTCCTCTCCAGCTCCGCCCCTTCTACTCTCCCAGCCTCCTTTTCTTTTCATTCACTTGGGGTTTCATGCCCCTCCAACCACCACCCTGCCACCCACCCATCCATCCAACCAAGCTGTTCATTAGAAGACAAGCAGTTCCCTTTCTTTCAGAGAAGAAAGTCCAGTGGGCAAAAAGGAAGTGAGAGCGCGCAGGCAGGACATGAAACCTCTTCCCAACCGTCTCGGCCACCCAGGCCAAAGCCTCTCAACTCACAAGCCCCTTCAAGCGGGCATTTTCCAGCGCTGTGAATTTTTGTGCAGGTAAAGATTAGCAAAGAGCCCACGGCAACAAAGCATTCAATCACATTCAAGTAGCGCCCTGTATCAAATGCGCCCTCCACCTCCACCTACTTTAGGAGTGCAGGTCTTTCTTCTCGTCTCCCTTTTTACTCTCTCTTCTTCTCTTGGTCAGACTGAATTGCCTTTGAATCAGGCATCTCTGGCCCACCCCTCCCTTCCTCACTCGCACATACCCCTTGCTCCTTCATCTCTTGTCAATCTGAGAAAGCCAGGAAATGAACGCTCTTTGTGGGATTAATTAATAGCGGGAGCTGGTCAGCGCGCTAGCAGAACTGTAATTGCTACTCAGCAGAGGGAGGAAGGAGAGGAGGCGGATGGGGAGGTGGGTGAAGAAAAAGTTTGGGTTGCAGTTTTTTTTTCTTTCTTTTTTTTTGAGCGCAGAGGGGTGGAGGTGAGGGGTGAGGTGGGGTGGGTTCCTGAGCGCTTTGAACTGAAGGGCTCTGCTGCAGTGGATTAAAGTGAGAAGAGAGAGATAGAAGAGGGAGGAGGGGGGGCTTTGAAGTCTGCTGAGAGGTCTAGGAGAAGAAGAAGAAGAAGTGAAGTTGGGTGGTAGAAATTCTGTCTGGCAACATCAAACGCCGTTATCGCCCACTTTCACCTGTTGACACTCAAGGGTGAAGACACTAGATTCGGCACCGTGAGCTGCGAGGCCAACGCGTTCCCTTCGTCTTCATTCCTGTATAAACATCTCCACTGAGGAAGATGCAGATTGGTTTTGTTTGCACCAGTTCGCACCGGGGTTGATTCGGCTGCTCGCATCTGAAGTCATCTGGTTTATTTCCAAAGAGAAACGCTGCAGCTTTTCCACCTGAACTCCAGGGTCAGCCTGAGTGCACGAGTACGAGCATTTGGATCATTAGAATATTCTTCTCCCCCACCCGACTCCCACACAGAGGCACATTTGAGCCGAGAGAACATACATGTAAATGGCTGAAAAAAAAAGGAGAAGAAGAAGAAAAAACTCTTAAGGTCATCTTCTGATTACTGAACAAGTTCACCTTCTGAATTTCAACACCAATGCGAGAGTTTAACTTATTAATTCTGCACAACTATATTCTTTAACGATCCAGCAAAAAGCTGTAAAGCATTCCCCGCCGCCGTGCAGTCAGGGTCTATCAGGTTTTTCTGCAAAGCTCAAGTGAAAACCCGTAAAATTTCCCTGAAATTTTTGGTAATTTTTTTATTCTTTGTTTATTTATGCAAATAAAAAAAAAGTTGAAAAAACATTTAATTTATTCATGAGACACAATTATTAAATCACCCTGTGTGTATACGTTTTACTATTTTTTTATTGACATTAAGCTGTATTTAACAAACAGCACACAAAAATGAAAATACAGATTTTTATTATAACCTTTATTCAAACAGGTCTCCATCAGCAGTGAAACAGACGTTCTAAAATTCCATAAAAGAACCCAGTGCTGGATTTCATGTTGTTTCACAAGGATTTTAAGGGGATTATCCATCAATGTTTTCAAGCTGTGTATGAAATAATCATCCCAAATATGGCAACAAGTGTTTCCCTTCGTGGCAGATGGCCGCCCAACCCTGAGCCTGGTTCTGCTGGAGGTTTTTTCTCCGACTGTTGTCAAGTGCTTGCTCAAAGGGGGTCGTTTTTGTAGAGTCTTTTTCTTACATTATAAAGCGCCGTCAGGTGACTCTTGTTGTGAAGTATAGTGAAGTTACTACTACAGACCCACGCTACTGCATTGTTTGATTTGTGATTTTAGACTGCTTTAGGTGCTTGCTTAGCAAACCACCTCCATAATGCATAATTCAGGTTTATCAGATTGTTGTGAAATAAAAATCATGTGACGCCCTTTAAGTCAGAAAGGTGCATAAATGCTACAAGTGGGTCATTGAAGCCTATTGTCAGGTGGTTACTAGGCAACATAACGACATCAAAATATCTGATCTAGATAAGAATCTTCGGCGGCCTACGGAGTACCAGTGTGTCCGGTTTGTGTGCTCAACTGCTGATTGTGCATCGCTTTTGAGCTGACACTCGGCCGTTGGCGGTCATTTCTGGCTCCAGTTGCCTTGGTAACCCCCTAATGTATTTGCTACCAGGTGAGGATATCCAGTGCTATCACTGGCAATCACTTCACTCGCTTGCCTCAAATTTTGATCTTATTTTGGGATCGGCCAACTTGCTTCGTCAGCATTTTTTTGGTCCACTGCTTGTAGTTGGTGAATGTCATTGGGCTAGTTTGGTTGCTGATCACCGCGTTACTGTGAATCGCTGTGTGCAAGCAGCTTGAGATGTTTATTTTTCCTTTATAATGGCTTACTGTCCTGTGGAAAGCCTCATCTGCTTTGCTAAAAATAAACTCTATAATGAGCACATCAGATGGATATTGATGTATTTACAGTGGGTTGTTACAGTAAAGTAGTAAGACAGGCAGCTCTCGGTTAATGGACTGATACTTGTATAGTGCATTTCTATTCAATCTGAGCATTCAAAGTGCTTTCTTACTATAAGCCTCATTCATTCACAACTTCTAACCTGACATTCACACAGGGAGATTCAGGGATCACTATCCCCAAGTTTGGAGGAACCAAGGATCAAAACACTGACGTGCCAATTGGTAGACGACTCACTCTACTTCCTGAGCCACATCCACAGCTGGAATGCCATAACCCCATAACATTGTGTTCACACATTTTGCATACATGTGTCATTAATTATCTTTGTTGATGTACAAATTACCCCACATGTGCTCAGTTCTTGTTTGTGCTCCTAAAAATTTTGTACCTAGTATTATGGAAAACTTGGGTCCACTTGCTACATTTGCAAAACCGTCTATCAGGAGCCTTGGTGTTAGTATTGACTCAGCTCTGACTTTGGATGCCCATGTCAAATCTTTGGTTCGCTCCTGTTTTTATCACTTGAGAAACATTCCTAAGCTGAGTCCCATTGTATCGCGCTCCGAATTAGAAATTGTCATTCATGCATTTGTTTCATCTCGTCTGGACTATTGTAATTCTTTGTTTACTTGTTTATGTGAAGCATCTTTGGAGCATCTACAAGTTGTTCAGAATGCTGCTGCAAAGCTTCTGACCACGTCCTCCAAGTTTTCCCATGTCGCACCACTGCTGATTCAGCTGCACTGGCTCCTGTTAAATTCAGAATCCAGTTTAAGGTTTTGACCTTGACTTTCAGGGCTCTGCATGGACAAGCACCAACATATATAAGTGAACTTTTACATCCATACATTCCCAGCAGGTCCCTGAGGTCATGTGACCAGGGCTTGCTTGCTGTCCAACACACGAGGCTGAAAACAAAAGGCGACAAAGCTTTTGGGACTGTGGCCCCCAGATTGTGGAACTCTCTCCCTTTGAGCCTGAGATCTGTGGACTCAGTGGTCGCTTTTAAAAAACAGCTAAAAACTCATCTTTTTAAACTTGCTTTTGGTTGATTTTTATTTTTAGCTTTTAGCTCCTGTGAAGCACTTTGTGATTTTTATCTTGAAAGGTGCTATATAAATAAGGTTTTACTTACTGTTAGAGTGTCAGCTGGTTTCAATATGCATTATTTTACTGTTTTGGATCAACCCAATATTTTATTATTCCTCTGTGACACAACGAGGCAATGATGCTTATGGACATGCAATAACTTTGATGTTAGGCTTTTGAAAGTCTAGAATTATAAAGAAAAGATGTTTTAAATTTCCTTAAGATGGGAGCTCTCACGGGTTTTTCCAAGGAAACCTTACTTAAACACGTTTGCCATCTTTTGTCGTCCTTAAAAATATTTAAAACTCACTTATCATTATGTGTCATCATATCACAGTTTTCATTAGCCCATCGATAAAGTGTCTGAGAGTGACCTCGGTCAGAGGAGATTTGCTCCTTTGCTGAAAATGCAATCAGTAGATCTAAATGTGTGCAGATATTTTGTGTTGCAGTGCGTTTCGGTGAGGTCAATAACCTCCAGAGTTTGAGCGATGCACTGTACGACATAATCTCTTTCCATTTAAAGCTTTCACTTAAACACACTCGCACACACTTCAGTCCACTCATGTTCACACCTCCTTGAAAAATGAGGGTTTATGTAAATTTCTTAAAAACTTTGCAGATTTTTTTTCCTTTTTTTTTTTTTTATATTCCAACCTCCCTGAACTGACAAATTAGTGCTGGAGCGCCCATGCGTACGGAGACTTAATCATCAATAATCTTTTCATTTCCGAGGGAGATTATTCAGTGGGGCCTTTTGGGTGACTGTGCTCTGACTCTGCACTTGCACACAACAAAACATTTTTATGGTGCAACTTCTGAGCGTTGAGGAAACTATTGTGACTCTAGCTTCAAAACACAGCCTTTCTAGAGGGAATAGTAAATAATTTAGATGCATAAGAATCACCTTTGGGTGACTGTGAATCTCTAAGTGGCCTATTTTTATGATTTGGTCCATTTAAGTAGTTCAAGCGAGCACTATTGCTTTCTTTTATTGAGCACAATATGGCTTCTTTGTGCTGTGGTTAATTAATTTAGGGTGTTCTGGTAGGTTTGGTCATTGATCTAATTTAAACAAAATTTTAAAAACCTTCATAACTCAATGAACTTGTTCTATTTAGTGGGAACATTTAGAGCAGGGATCGATCTTAATCGAGTCAGTGAAACTGCCCTTTCTGTCAGTGTGAAGATGTTTAACTACACATAACCCCTGAGATATTTTAATATAAGATAAATTATGGCAATTTTAAATGAAGGTCTCCATTTTTTATATGATAAATGTGTAAAATTACAGAAAAATGATCGTAGATCATTGCCCAGATTGTCCTGTATGCAAAAAATAAAGTTTTTGTTGTTGTTTTGGGGTTTTTTAACTGAAATTTCTATAGTAGATAATGATAAACGGCAACTTTTCTATCATTTAATTGTTTATCTTTTACATAATTACTTTGGTGTAGTATTAATGGCTGTGTGGGAGGTCTTTATCAGCTTTAAAACTAATATTAAAAATGTGTAAAAAAGCATTTTACAAAGTCTTCGCCAGGCCAATTCTGGTCCCCGGGCCTTGTGTTCGACACCCCTGATCTAGGCCTTTACAGCTCCATAGGTGGCTCGAGACTTCAAACAAACAACTTTAATTCACTTCTTTCTTTTTTTCCCCTTTTTTCTTTCTTCAAAGTAAACATGGATCGTGATCATGCTGCCGCTTGTCTGCAGAAAATAAATAGATCAACCGCGTGTAGCTCATGGGAGTGGACAAGTGCAAATGAATGCCCTTAAAGTCAAAAATATGCACTAGACGGAGAAATCGTATGCATATCCAGTGAAGTGAGCCCACAGTCACTCATCCATTATACTAGCTTGGACACACACATTTTAGACACACACATGCTGGACAGACAGTAGTATCAAAATTCTGGAAAGAGAGATGTAGTGAGGGGTGGAGGAGGAGGTGGAGGTGGGCAGTCAGAGGAACAGAGTGATCCTTGATTTTTATGCAACGCCTGTTCAAAATTCAACTATCCTTGAGGCACGCTTGTGCAACACTTTGCTGATGTCTGGAGGCCTGTAATTGTGCGCACACATCAATTATGGATCGCGGCTCTGGTACTCCTCGCCTCGTCCTCCGCCGGCTCCAATCAGAGCGGGGCCTGTAGCATGGTCACACTCCCCCCAGTGCTATTTTTTAAAAAATTTTTACCGTCTTCTTCTTCGGCCGGAGCCAGTTTGATTACAGGTGTAGTACAGGCGGCCTTGTTATAGACCAGGGGGCTGTTTGGGAGGACTGGTGGTCCCCTTCTCCCCCCCCCACCCCCTCCCCCCCTTCTTTTCCTGTCCGGCTATAGGGGGCACATTGGTGGGCGGGTGGAGGGAATTAGGGGAGGAAGCATGGGTGGAGGGAATAGTGGTGGTGGTAGCTAAGAGGAACGGGGGGGAGGCATCTGATTCGGCCATCACATCCCGCTAACAATTTCTGTCAGGTCCCTAGAGGTTCCCTAATGAGCCCCACCGACACGGCCGAAGGCGAGATCCCCGCACCGGCCCACTGAAGTGAGAAGCCAGAAGATCGGCACCTAGCAGCCTTGCAATTATTAATCAGACTTCTCGCTCTCTTTTTTTCACTCCACAGCTCTCTCTCTTTTCACTCACTCCCTCTTTTACTCCATTCATCTGTTAGTCTAACTGCTCCCCTCTTTGTCTCTGCCTTTACTCCCCCCCACCAGTGGGCTTTTTACATGCAGAGTAATATATAAAAAAAACACGCGAACGTATAGCGGAGCTGCACATGTCTTGTCCGCGGCTCAGCTCTGCATGTCCTTTAGTGTTTGATTGGCCTACATTCTATTCTGCTCGATGCCTTCAGTGTCCCGCGTTACAGTGTGGGGGAGCACCGAGACATGAAGATTTGCTGTGTACATTTAAAAAACTGACGCTCATGAATGAATGCAGCAGTGTTATTACACAGCAGAGGAGCGCTCTTGTGTAACAAGCAGTTTGGGTTTGTTTTGTTCGATTACTTTATGAGTTTTAATGCTGGGCTTTAACTTGATGTGTAAGACTGATCACTGTGTCAATGTTCATAATGTTGTCATCAGCCATCAGACGTCTTTTACACCGCTGTGATTTTTACCTCTTCCTTAATAAAAGCTTTCCCTCTCTCTCAGTTTCTTTCTATCAGTGCTTTAATTTATGTTTATTTCTTTAGTCTTAGCAATAATAGCGTCACACTGCACTCAAGTCAGTAAATCAGCTAATGACTGATTACACCGTGTGCTCATAACACACCTAAGCTCCAAAATAAAAAAGGTCTGCATTAGCTACTGAGAGGCTCATATCCACAACTGTGAGGGTTTTGAATTTTAACCTGAAGGTCTGGGAGAATATTTTTCAAAAAGCTTGGAAAATAAATACAAAACAGACATATAATTATCTTTTTTTTTTAAAGATGTTAACAAACCTATTTCTGTGTTTATTAAGTCAACTTAAATACCAACGCTCTTTAATTTATCCAAAAATGTGTCATATTGTTATGTCAAATTATATTTTTGTCACATGGAGAGGTTACCTGACCATAGCTGGTGCTACAGCTATTTATATTATTCTAAAGAGTTTTTAATTTGTTTTTGTTATACATAAAGATAACAGTAGGAAATAACTGATTTGATCCCTCAGCTTGTCACCAGCCTGTGCCTCATCAGATCTGCAGTCACTTTATTGCTTTTAGCTTTCATGGACACGTCATCGTCTTTTCATCCTGATTTTTACTTTTACTGTAAATCTTTACAAGCAGAAACCTGCTGGTTAAAAACAAAGACACGAAGAAGAAGGAGAAGGAGTGTGAGGCTAAAACAGGGGTCTGCCATGTTTAACACCCTGGTGACGTGCAAACAGACACCTGCCATTAAACAGCTTCATTAGCAGCATAATAATACACAGCGGCTTGTTTTCTATGAGGGCAGGTTTGTGCTTTCATGCACACATGTACAGAGTCTCGCCCACACACACACACACACACTGACTCACTTTTATCCCTCCATGGAGGGGAAAAAAAAGGGAAAGTTGCTTCTCCAAGTCTGGGCTGACTCGCCCTGCGGCGAAACCTGACCTTTGCACCACAAAGGTGAAAAGCTCTGTTCTCATTGGTTTGAGAAAAATGCCTCCAGAAGTAACATTTTTCCCTCTTCACATCTCATCCTTTCATCGGTTATTGTGATTTTTTTCTCCCACTCTCCTCTGCCCCCTTTTCTTTCGTCCTCTGAGTGAAAACCTCCCGTAGCCTGCCCAGCCCGCCCCCTTCCGACCCTAACCAACCACCGCCGTTACCACCGCTGCCTCCCCCTCCGCACAACTGCCGTCTCCTTCCCTGACAGGCCCTGATGTTGCTGTAACATTTTTATCACTGGGCGGCTGCGCACCTAGGAGAACGTGCAGGACGGAGCATGTGCTGTAGCTCGTGGGACAAGGCGAGGGGGGATTGTGGAGAAGGCGGGGGGAGATAAAGAGTAAGAACAATGTTCCAGGTATTCCTCAGGAACCTCGGGGGTTCGCTGCTTCGGGGTCAAGTTCGCGCCCTTGCTAAGATGTGAATTGTTGACCCCGACCTGGGTGAAAATTGTGTACACACTCGCCTCCGATGAGCGACAGAGGAGCAATAAACAGCATGTGCTCTTGTTTTGATCTATTGCTTTGTCACAATATTGAAATGCTGGTGCAGTAGGTGTGACAGGCTTTGTGTTTACTGTCATTTGCATGCTTGCAGCTTTAATCTTGACTTTGATATTGCTTTGTACAATAAGAGTGAAAATAACTATTAATTTACTCAGTTTTGTTCTTTTTTTGCATGTATGAACATAAACACAGTTTTTTTCCCCCACATTTAAATACTTAACAATCCAGTGTCGCTTTTTGAAATTGCAAAAAGAATAACTGGCATACTTGTAAAATTTTTAACAGATATCGGATGTTTAATTAACAGATTTTTCTTGCCACAGTCAATAAAAATGTAATTACTGTATAATTACTGCATAATTACTGTGTTATTATTATTTTATAAAAATTTTGCTCAACGTTTGATTAAAATGTATTCCCAGAATCTTTTTTAATATAATTTATTATTAATATTATTATTTTTATTTTTGGATTATTTAATTTTTTAAAATCTTTTACTTTTTCTAACCTCTGCAAGTTTTTTAAATAAGTATAGAGTGCATTTTTGAAGAAAAATATGCTCAAGATTTTAAAAAATAAATTAAAAAGAAAAGACGGAACACAAATATTATGCTTTAAGGATATGCAGTTAGGAAGGACTAACCACAAAGAACCAAAGCATACGGCATCGTCTTCATCTCCCTGGACTTCAACTTTCTGTCTCTGCTCGCTCCCTCTGTTGAGCGTTGATTGATGTCTGACCTGACTGTGTAGTCAACAAAATGGGTGTTTCCTAGCAGAAGGAGAGAGGGAGGGAGATGGAGAGGGAGAGAGAGGCTGCCTAATGAGAGCTGAAGACAATGCTGGTGTGATGAAAGAATGGAAGTCGCTCTGCTGGGATTCAGAATTAGAGGCAGAAATTGATGCTGCAAGTGAATCTAAAGAGCGAGGGAGAACGAAAATGAGGCCACTTGCTTTAATGGCGTGCTTGTGCGTCAGCTAAAATGCTCTGTTAGGGCCTCAAAGGGAGACGTGCGCAGTGGTTAGTTGGACCTCAGCGACCCGTGCGTCTCCGCCGCGTTGTGACCTGTTTTGTATCGATAACAACAAGAATAAAGCACAAATTAATAAGAGAAATCAAACAGCAACACTTGTGTTAAACCGACAAGTCTTTAAATAAGTGAACGTACATTAAGTTAGTATTTTACAGCCTGAGAAAGGGAATTGTAGTTTAAGTGGTAAAATAATAAAGGTGGGAAAAAAAGAGAAAAAAAGAAAAGCATCTCCAGGAAAGGTGAGCAGAGAGAAGAGGCAGGCAATGTGCAGAATAAGAAGTAGGCCATCCACTTCCACTGCCTGCCTTTCATGTAAATATATTATGGCTAACAACCACTGCCTTAAAAATAATTAAGTCTGCCTTCATTTATTTATTTTTAATACAATTTTTACGTTTTATTATAATTAATTTAATTTGACGAATGGAAAAAAATTCACACAATTTAAGTCAACTTTGCAGAACTCGAACACTAAACTAATCTTCCTCTGTGCTCATTAATAACAGTTTTAAATTGAAACTTGTCTAATAATAAATGATAATAAATGTATGTCTTTTTAAAATTATTTTAAACAGTAATATTTAATGTTTAATGTGTTTCATCTGCCAATAAATTAAACCTACAGCCGCAATGGTACACGCGCCCAAACTCCAACAAACTCTTATATTATTTCTTCACGTGTACGATAGTTTTACAAGTCCTCTAAGGGAAAGTTATTTCTGGCCGTTACAGACTTGGCATGTTGCACAACTTTCCTCTCTTTATTAATTCATTTTACCAGGAAGTCCCGAGAGCTGGCCGAGGTAGCAGCCATGCAAATTCACGGCATGTTATGATGCATAAAGGTGCGACTCATGCAGTGTAATACGTAAAGATTTACAGCAGTGGTCTCTCAAGAGAAACAGCCACATGCCTCCTTCACAGCCTTCTCTGTAATCCCTTTAAAGTCCCGAATGGGTCTGAGCGTCTTTCTGAACCCTACACACTCGGTGCAAATCACTCCTTGCTTCCTTAGAAAAAGCCACCTGTAGCTCCTCTGCAGAACGTAGAGCACAAAATGAAATGTGTAAACGTCTTCTCTTTAGATGTTGAGAAGAAACTGTTTTTAATTGTGTCATGAACCCAAATTCATTCATGCAATTGAATACACACTTTTTATATGTATGTTCACGTATAAATAAAGTGAAAGAAGTCTAATCTGAATGTGTTGAACTCCACCGATCACAGTGGTGATGGTGTCCCTGTTTTCAGTGTGGAAAAATGTAAAAACTGCACAATTTGTTTTCCTTTCTCTTTTTCTGCTTTATTATTTTCCCGACGAGTTCCAGCATCAGTGTTCAACCCCATACCCACGAATCATTGATTTCTCGGGGCACTCATTAAAACTTAACTTTCTCCTCATCTCAAAAATCCGTCCTGCTGAGGTGCGTTTTTGCCCTCTTAGACAGAATCTCAGGGCAACACTGCACATGATAAACACATGAGGCAGCACAGGGGCAGATTTAGGTGTGTGTGTGTATAGGTGTGTGTGTGTGTGTCTAGAGGACGAGAGGTGGGAGTGCGAGCGAAAGGAGAGGACAGAGCGCTGTGAGGGTGTTGGCAAGGAAGCTATAGTGTATTTGGTTTGTGCTGCTCCTGTGGGTTTGTGCATGTGTGTGCTCATGGGGTGAGTGATGGTGAAGAGGAGGTGGTGGTGGTGGGTTTGGGTGGTAGCCCCGCTGTTTGGCCATACGCTCCTGCCTTCTCTTGCCTTTTCAGCATGGCTGACCAGAGAGCTCATTTGCATTAGTGGTGTGTGTGTGTGTGTCTGTGCGGTGGGGTGTTGGATTTTGCTTGAGGCCTGTCTACTCTTCCAGGCAGCAGACTGGTGTGTGTGTGTGTGTGTGTGTGTGTGTGTGTGTGTGTGTGTG
>NW_005187519.1:704456-709813 GCF_000239375.1 Pundamilia nyererei
GGGGGTGAGAGCTGCCGGTGGACGAGCTAGGAGCTCAGCATATGGGAAGGTATTGGGTGTATGTATGTGTGTGCGTGGAAAGGCAACAAGCACACATGTGCGCTCACTCCCTGACAATCCACCGGCAACTCTTTTCCATTGCAAATCCTCAGTCATTTGGTGAAGTGCTAGTGACCCCTATGGGCAAGATGCTGTGATTTTTGGCTATTCATGATGTGCATGGTTGAATTTTCTCTAACCCGGTGGAGAAAAAAAAAACACATGCACATGCCATGTAAAATATTTCTGACTAGCAGTAAGGGTTTAAAATACTGTATTCCTGTTTTTATTTCCTCACCTCTTAAAGTTACTGTAGGTGATGTGAACATTTCCAGGGGATTAGTGCCAAAAGGATGATACAAGACTATGTGGGGGGAAAAGGTTTAAAGACCATACAGTGTATAACAATGAGGCACACTGTACAAACTGTCCCTGTTCAACGACAGCAGCAGCTCAGTTTATAAGCATGAAACTGTTATTTTACAGTGAACCTGCTTAAATCCAAAACAGTACTGTAAAATGTTACAGTGCCGCATATCATTTTAATTTTTACACTATGATGCTGTCATTTTAGCGGTCCTGTTATACTGACAGCAGGTTATCACAATGCAACACATAATTTACATTTTTACAGTAAAATACTGTAATTTTAGTGGGTCAATGGTACATAAAGGCGTTTATTACTGTAAAATGTTACAATGCTGCACCAATCTTTACGTTTTTACAGTAAATAAGTGTACTTTTAGTGACCCTATTGTACATAAAACAGTTTAGTACTGTAAAATGTTACAGTGTGACAGATAATTTACATTTTTACAGTAAAATACTGTAATTTTAGTGGTCCTATTTTACATAAATCAGCTAATTGCTGTAAATAACATCTATAAAACCAGCATTCTTCATGCTAAAGTAGTTTTGATGCCCTTGGATCTGTTTCCTAAATTCATTTTCTTGTCTTTCATGATAAGATGTTAGCTTCTGATGCAGGAATTGTGTTGCTTTTAACATTTCAACACCCCAAAATGGCCAGACGTGACAAAATATTTCAGCAGTCTCTGTCATCGCGGTTCATTGCAAGCTAAATCTTAACACCATTCTCAGCCACACAAACACCAGAAAACACATCATGTGTCCTTAACAGTCCGAGTCTAAATGCAGCATAATTAATAATTATTAAATAATTAAAATAACCATCACAGCACTACTGAGCTGGTGTTTTGAACTTAAATAGCTACATTCCCATGAGTGTTTGTGCTCAACAGTGAAGTCTCAGTAACTTGGTTATTTCTAATACTTCTGAAACTCAAGCCTGACTTAACAGACAAAGTACAGTAGATTCCTTCAAAAGAAAATGGTACATTACTGTGCAAAGTTTTCTTTATTTTAACAGCAATCAATTACAAAATGCACAGTGATCGTCTTTCTATAAGGGGCTGATTATTAGCATATAACCCCCAAACTGAACTAGACGTGAATAAAAATAGAGACAAATGTCACAGCCAGCTTTGTGAGGTTGCTGTGCCTACAACCTACAACCTAGAGAAACCAACACGTCCAATAACAAATGTTTGCTGCTGCACTGAAAAAACTTAACAAAATAAAACTCAAAGAATACAACAGGTTTTTATTTTTTCAAAACAAAACAAAAATCTGTTAAATTCTTTAGTTTGAAACCCGGAAGTGCGCGAAGTTTCTTCATAATTGCTTTTATTGTCTCTAATCTGATTGAACCTACTGAGTCCTTCAGCCTGCACGCTTTTATTCCAAATGTGTTGAAACCATCTGATGTCACAGTCCCATTTTAACCCTTGCACAACCTCCTTTCTTTGCCAGTACTGTAATCACTTATGGTTATGCCAGTAAACCTCATTTGAATTTGAATGGGCCAATGTGTGCGTGAGTGTGAGAGAGGAAGGATTGTGACAGCAGCAGTATCAGCGGTGAACAGCACCCACCTCCGCTCCCCTCCCCTCCTGCCTCACCTCCCTCAGGTCTTCAGAAAAGAGGACTTTGCCTGAGCCGAAACCTGCCGCTCTCACGCTATCATCCTCGACAAACAAAAAAGCAGCCAGGCGAGAGACAGAGGCACGGAAAGAAGCGAAGGGGAAGAGCGACGGAGAGGAGAGGGATGAGCTGAGGAGGGAGGGACGGAGTAAACCGTGGGGAGAGGTTTAACCCGGCAGGTTCAGATTTTCGAGCGACCCCTGTGTTTTCCTTCTCAGCCTTCGTCGTGGCAAACGGGCGGCGAGCAGATGTGGCAAACACGACACCCTTAACCCAAACCCCAGCCCCCTCCAACTTCAAGTCTTCTAAGCCCGTCTGATCCGCATCTTAACTTAAGGAAAATATAATGTATTCCAAAAGCAGGAAAAATAATATGACACAAAGGGATGATAAATAGCAGGATGAGGCCTGTAATAAGCTAAAGGGGGCTACGTGGATAATAAGCCCCGAGTAGGAGATGTGGAGACCTGGGCCTATATGCTTCTCCTTTGCCCACCCGGGATCTCTAATCCTGGGCTTTGAGGGGGAAGGGGAGGGTAGGAGGGGGGGGGTGCTGAGGTTGAAGTTAGTGTAAGATGCATTAGTGTCTTCTACACATGTGCGCCCTAATCCCTGCTCTCCAGCTTTCTCTGAGCCGCTTTTGTATTTCATTTTCTCTCCTGCTCTCTTCTCCCATCCCCACCCCGCATCGTCCTTTCTGCTCTCTCTCCCTGCTCTATCTTGACCAGTTAAATCCCGACGGGGCCGGCGGAGTGACAGGCCCCATTCAGCGGTGTGCTGGGGGTGACAGCTGGTGAGAGGCCCATGTGAAAGAGCGTTGCCCCCATGATGCCTCCGCCACCCCTCCTCTTGCCGTCCACACACACACAAACACACACACACACGGCTAAGGCAGAACTGAAGGTCTGGGCAGCAGCTGAGCCATCGCCCCCGTTGTGCCCTGCCCCCCTTTTTTTTGTCTCACCGGTCAGTCCGAGAGAAGCACCTGCGCAGGAAAAACAGGTAGCTGGAGTCCGATTGTAGCGTTTTTACCCAAACGTACCTGCCAGTCAACCCACATGGACAGAAGAGTTTCAGCCAAGCAAAAGACAGGTTTACTGAAACGACCCCTCTGACGGTTTATAACCGATCACTTTTGATGGCTAATGTTAGCAAAACTGCAGTTTAACAATCTCTGACATTCCCTGTTACATTCCCTTGTCTGCAAGGTCCATGTTTGGATGAGTCTGGTGTGGAAGAGCTTTACTTGCCCGCACAGATCACTCATCTCAATCCCATCAAAGACCTTTTGGAGGAACTAAGACAGAGTCCATTGTCCCTCTCTGACCTTACAGATGTTCTTCTGGATGACTGGACAAAATCTTCTATAGAGCTCAATCTTGTGGAGAGCCTTTACAGAAAAGTGTCTAGCATAGTAAACAAAAGACGTTTGCATGTATAGTATGCTTTCTCCTCAAATTTAGGAGATGAGCCGAGGTATTTTTTTAAGTTTCAGGAGTGAGAGGTCTGGAGTGCAAATCCTAATGAGAGAGAAAGAACAGGCGATGCCCCGTGTTGTGTTTTAGAATTTATCTTTAGCTTGAAATCAGGACTTTTTTCCCCTCCAAACTATTATCACTACAGCTGCAACTGGATCTATTAAATGCAACATTTAAAAGCTTTTGATTTTTATCTTTGCACTTGTGTTTGTTTCAGACATTAAAGTATATATAAAGGATATTGTGTCACAGTGCGGGTCTTATTTTTGTAACTTCGGCTATCATTTTTATTGAAAAGATGCTGCTTGTTTGATATTTCTGCAGTAGATCCAAGCAGTGAACAGTAATTTTTGTCTCTCCCCAGCTGGTTCAGGCAGATGTGCTGCCCTTCCTGAGTTATTTCCCTACTGTCACCAAGTTCTTGCTAAAGGGAATTAATTGGGTTTCTTGCTATAATACCATAAGGTCTTTACCTTACAATGTAAAGTGCCTGTTAAATAGGTGCTATATACAATAATATAATATTCTATGCAAAAGGATTAGAGTTGCTGGAAAATTATATGTTTTGGGGGGATCTTCTCAGAATTCTGACATTTTTATCTGAATTCTGATTTTTTTTTCACTGATTGTAATCTCGGAATTCTGATTTTAATATCAGATTTCTGCTCTTAATCCTTGAATTTTGTTTGTTGTTTTTTCTGAGAATTCTAATTTTCACTTCAGAATTCAGATTTTCTTTCCTCAAAAATTCTAACTTTAATCCTAGATTTATTTTTTTTAGGCTTCTTACCTTACATCTTATGTCCGACTTCAGACGTTTTTTTTCCTCATAACCCTGATTTCTTTTTCCTCAAACACTGAGTTCAGATTTTTTTCTCTCAGAATTCTGTTATTGGAGAATTCTTTTATTTTTCCTACTGAATTCTGAGGTCATCACCCAAATTCATTCTTTTTCTTTAGTGACCCAACTCCCAACAATGTAAGTCAGTTAAAATAAGACTGAGCACTTTTCTGCGCAGATGGTTTTATTGTAAAGCATCTTCAAAAGTCCTAAAAGGCAAAAATGGCACACAGAAGCGAAACGTCAACAAACGAAGCTATACGTCTAAATATGAGTAAGATCCAACTCGAGATAAAAACTCGGATCATCTTTTCAAAACAATAAAATCCAACATAATTAATTCATTTTGATGGCATCTTTACTTTCTGTGCCTTCAACATTAAAAAAAAAGTGCCTGTTTTAAGAGGGCCTTATTAAGAGTGTGTGGCAATGGTGATCTTGCCACAGGAAGCACACAAACTCCAGGTAAAATAGACTTTAAACCATTTAATCCTCTAACAAAAATGCCCTGGGTATTTCACTACATGAAATACGAAATAAAACAAAGACCCTTGCAGCGAAGGAAATGACAGTCAGGGTTTAAAATCCATTTGAATGTGTTATTGAAGCAAATGCAGAGGCTTCAAACAACAAGGCGTCCAGGTCGAGTCGCAGGGAGCACAGAAAAAAAAATTTATTTCTGTGAAAAATGTCAAGGGTTACGACTTTAACCATCATTCACAGTCCCCTGGAACAATTTTAACTTGCTTGGTGGTATTGAACGAGGCTCCACAGCATCCAGCTACTTGATCCAACTGCCCTCCCTAAAGTACAGTAGCTGGTCTGCTCTCAGCACGGCTCTCTAGTCAGTTCAGTTCATTAACAAGGGGGAGCTTGTGTTGCTCTGAGGCCTGCAGTACCGTGTGTGTGTGTGTGTGTGTGTGTGTGTGTGTGTGTGTGTGTGTGTGTGTGTGTGTGTGTGTGTGTGTGTGGCCCCGTCTGGTGCTGCCCTCATG
>NW_005187519.1:710106-712391 GCF_000239375.1 Pundamilia nyererei
GTGTGTGTGTGTGTGTGTGTGTGTGTGTGTGTGTGTGTATGCTCGGCCACAGATGCCCTAACCATGTGGCCCCCTGTTCTCTCTTCCAGTTAGGGCCACTAATTACAGGCTGGATCTCTCCCCTCTTCCTCCCTCTCTGCATCCCTCCATCCCATCCCTTCCCTTTCCCTCCTCTTTTTGTCTTCTTTTGAAGTGATAATGGTATCATTGGTTTCTAATTGGCCAGTGAAGATTGATTGTAACAGACAGGAAACGCTCACGATGTGCTACAGAGTCGCTAGTCTGAGAAGGTGTTCGGTTGAAGTCGGGCTGAACACTGTGCGAGAGGCACAGACAGAGATTTACAGTGCAACGGGGGCTAATAAACACAAGGACAAGCTGAAAATAAAAGTTCGAAAGGAGCAGGTTGCGAACGAAATGACAGACATCCCCGCAAGGACAAACAAGCGGCGCACAACAGTTTGAAGCGTCGGTGCTGGCAGTGTGCGAGAGAGTCATGCCAGGCAAGCCGCCATAGGTAATGACTGACAGGCTGTCACACGGAGACTGCTTTTCGGGACTTCAAGTCAACTCTGCAAACACTACCCTGCCTGCCATACCTGGCAGAAGCACAATTGGATAACAAGCGGGGCTGTTTGCACTGCTGGTGCTACATTCAGTGGGAGTCACGGCGAGGAACAAATAACGTCAGCAAAGCCTTTTTTTTAGTGCAGTTAGCGGTCACAGGGAGTGTTTTTCCCATCATGCTGAGCTGTAGCAAGGACACAGAAAACACCGACTGACACTTAATTCCACCCCATGCACACTCCAGTACTGTAGACTACAGTACTGCAGTGTGTACTGTACTATATATATGAATTCTAGGGGATGTGGTTTCATCAAGAAAGCTGCAAGGCTGCAAAAATATTAATAATTATATTTAATCATTAACAAAACTATAATTTCTAAGTAAAGAAGTGACCTCTACCACCCTCACAATGGCTTATTCTAAACGAGAATCAACATTTACCAACTTTATAAAGAAAGGTACAGTCCCAGCAATTAAGGCATTCATGGTTTGTGCACATTGATTTGCATTGCAGTCTTTCTATTGATTAACAGAGGGCGACTCCAAAAAAAGATCACGTGGTATAAAAGTCTATGTGAAAATGTCTCCACTTCCTACTTAATGTATTGCCTTAGTAAATGGGAAATGCCACTAGTTTCAAGTCTGAAGAAATAGAGCAATCCATCCATCTATTCATATTCAGGTGCTTATCTGAGTTCAGCTCATGGGGGAAGCAGCTTAAACAGACCTCACCCTCCCCAGCCACCTTCTTACGCTCACCTGGGGGAAACATCAAGGTTTTTCCAAGCCACCTGAGAGATGCAATCTCTCCAGCGTGTCCTGAGTCTGGGTCATAACTCCAACACCTCACCTCAGAGGTCATCCCAGTCAGATGTCTGAACCGTCTTAACTGGCTCCTTTCATTATGGAGGAGCAGCTGCTGTTTTCTAAGCCCTCAATGTTTCTCTAAATTTTAAAGGAAGTTCATTTACACCGTTTCTATCTGTGATCTCATTCTTTCAATCACTATCCAGCGCTCGTAACGATACTTGAGGTAGGGACTTCTCTGTTTACCATATGGCCCAAGTTTGTCCAACAGTCACCCGTTCCACTGTACCCACACACTAACAACACCCCAACACATTTAAACTGCGCCACTTGAGGCAGGAACTCATCCCAGACTCTGAGTGGGCACAACACCCTTGTCCAACTGAGAACTGGTCCAGTGAAAGCTGGAGGTCGCCACCTAATGAAGTCAAAAGATCATCTGCAAAGATGAGCCTGCAACACCTGGCTAAGCTCTCAGTTGAATGGTATTGTGTTGTTAATTCCATCAGCAAGGAAAATGCCAAAAATCTACAGTCTGGTAAGTAATGAACCAAAAAGAAAATTCTCCAGTTTGTGACCCAGCTACAGGGGAGGAAGGGCACAAGTCATTGTACTCCAAGCGCCAAATCGATCATTTCTATTAAAAGCTCAAGTACATTTTCACAGTGTACAGGCTGTGAGCTGACCTGCTGCTCTTTGTGGATGTACACAACTTAATTGAACCAGATGTTTTGTGAGTGGTCATAGCTGATTTCAATCCCCTACACCAGCAGTCCCCTGGCCCGCCCGGGAGTCATTTGATACTGGGCTGCGAGAGCTGAGGCTCAGGTGTGAAATTTACGGTTTTCAGGATTTTTATCGGTTTTTATCGTTATTTCTTTTAATCGTTTTTCTCGTGAATTCGGTTTCC
>NW_005187519.1:713243-714695 GCF_000239375.1 Pundamilia nyererei
AACCGGTGCCATCATGGCACCGGATACTGGTACCCATCCCTAGTCTTTCCCAATGTGTTATGGATAAATCTTCTTTTTTTTGCTACCGGAACTGGTTTTATTTTGTTGTATTTTTCCGCGACACCTTAAAGGTCGGTCCATGAAAATATTGTCATACATAAACCAGTCTGTGCCACAAAAAAGGTTGGGGATCGCTGCCCTACACTGAAAGTACACTGTTTACGCTGTCTATATATCAGACACTATACAGTTAGTATGAAGGTGGAATAGATCTCACCATCATCAGCTAAAATTGATATGAATTTCTGCTACACTTGAACTCATGAAACCACAGCCACCTTGCACCAGTCACACACTGTTCTTTACTTCATACCCATCACAGTACAACAATCTCACCTGTTTATCCTGCATTAACCTGCAGAGGATTTTCATGCAACCTTTAAATAACACAGTTAGTCTACCTCAGTTTCTTTTGCAGCATGTTTCATGAAATGAAAAAACACAATGTCACATGTACAGACCCGATATCTGATTTTAAAAATGAGGACTTGCATGTAAGCTTTAAATGAGCAGTCCTTACCTTTAAGTCTAACCTCTCCTCTTCCTCTCCTGTCTTTATCTTTCTTCATCTCTAAGTGACGTTAGCTCTTTCTTTTCTCTCCCTGTGAAAAACAGCAGCCGGACCTTAAGCTAGTAACACACTGTAAGACAAACTTCACACAAGCAGTTTGTGTGTTTGCTGATGTTTGTTGAGCTGATTGAAATGTTGCATTTGAAATTATCTGCCAGAACATATTCCTCCTTTTATGCTTGCTCCTCTTCAGTCGGGCTAGCTTGATGCTAAAGTATCGCGAACACAACTTACAGACACCAGCAGTCCTTCCAGTGTTGTGGCAAAAAAAATGAATAAATGAATAAAAACACAGAGCCACACTAATCCCTGACTCGATAGTCATAGTCAGGGGTTAGACTGTTTAGACTGTTAATTGGTTCAATATGCATTAAAGCAAAAGTAACGAAAATGTAGGAAGTAGAAAGTTGTCCGGGAAAAAAAACTACTAGATAGTACAGATACCTGAATATTCTACTGAAGTATAGTAACAAACTATTTGTACTTTGTTACTTCCCACCTCTGGGTTCATGGATGTAGTGAAGGAAGACATGCAGATTGGTAGTAATCCCTAAAGGGAAAAAAACGTTGGTGATTCCCATATGGAAAAGAAATAGTAAAAACTTACGGTATATGTGATTACTCATTAAAGTGGCCACTTTCTCATTACTTTCATACATTGTTTTAGTAAGTATCCAAAACATACAAGTTTCATTATATAATTTTTCAAGGGATCTTATATCCAGTGTTGGGTAAGTTACTTTAAAATAGTAACTTAGTTACATTACTAGTTACTTCTCTCAAAAGTAACTCAGTTACTTCAAGTTACTCGTTACTTTCAA
>NW_005187519.1:716441-753329 GCF_000239375.1 Pundamilia nyererei
TATATATCTTTTCCATATGGGTTAAGGGAAGCACTCTGATAACATTTCAGTCCTCAATAGCGTATTGCAGTGCTGAATGTTTTCTTGTCCTGTGGTTGATTGAGTCTTTCAGTGTGCATCATGTCCCATCATCTCCTCAGATTTTCAATCAGATCCACACTTGTTGTCTTCATCGTGGTGGTGATGCATCTAAGCTGCACTTTGTTTCCTGTTTGACTGTTGTGCTAAAGATCTGAGGGTTAAAACACACGCTAACATTTTCTCCAAGGTTTCCACCACTTGATCTTTGACGCGTGCATTTTTACTGACAGTAGAAAAATGTCGTACCACTTTGAAACTTCCAAGTTAAACTCACCATTTTTCCACCAGTCGTCAGCATTGCTAACCTCTGCTTCAGAAAACATGACTCTCAGCTTTCTATTTGACCTATTGATGGATAATTCTGTTTTTCTTTCCAGTGTACTCGCCCACAGGGTCTTTCTTTACAGGTCATACACTTCGAAAATCGACATCTGATGGAGGCTTTAAAGACAAATTCACCTTCCAGCAGATGTAGGTTTTTAAGCTTAATTTCAGCATTCACTGGCTTTTGTGCTGCATAAAGCCAGAAATTATAGATTCAATTAGCACAACTGGACAAGAAAGGAAAAGAGGACAAGTTGAATAAAAATTTCAAATGTTACTGAACTTACTGTTCAGAGCAGCTTTGAATTAAAAAAAAAACCTAAACTAAAGGAGCTACAGTAAGGTTACCAGTGTCCTGGAGATGTACGCCCCCTCTGACAACCACCAGCTGGCTCCTTGGCACCCTCACTGACCTCATGATCTCCAGGTCTGAGCTCTGATGGTTCACCTACTACTGTACTTGTCAAGTTCACACGTTTCACACGTGTAGACCCTCCCTTATTACATACATGATCATTTCAGGGTCACAGGTACACCATCAGGGCACTAAGTCTTGTGCTTTCACTCTAATTTTCTCCAATAAAACCTGTTTCTGGAGCTTTTAAATTGCTGTAAAGATGGGTGATCAAACAATAGCTGGGAGGATTTTAACCTTTGCCAAAAGGTGTAAAGTACAATTGAAATCTAAGCAGATCAAAGACTAGGATGTTGTCCATAATTTGTTGTTTCCGAGTAAATCTCCCTAATCTATCATGGTAACATAACGCTGCTATCATCACAGCAGGAGGGAAGTGGGGAAAAAGAGATGAAGAACATTTCCATGTCCATAATTACAATATGCTATTGTGCACATTGTCAGAGGTTTTGGAAGATGGAGGGTGGAGGAAATGATCGCAATCATTATGCTATAGCTTGGATACAAAAGTATAATTTACAGCTGTGGTATAAATACAAGATTTAACTGCGAATTATTATGCACATTTAAGAGTACGACTCTCTGCGGTGGCTGATTGTCTTGCAGAGACGTGTCGGCTGCTCGACTTTTCTGCAGATGGTCTGGCTCAGATTTTTCAGTTAACTTCAAAATAATTACCTGTCACACAAATGCCCAAAAGGCCCCAGGGGCAGTTTAACACTCTCAGCACATATCATTTTTCTCTTAAGCCACCACACAGCGTTAAAATTAATGCTGCTGCCCAGACAACCTTTTGACCTCTGACCTTCCAATTGTCTTGTTGCTTTTCAAAGGGTAAACAGAGACAGAAGACGGCCTGTCTGTGAACCTAATGGTCTGTCTCTGTGTCTACGTATCTGACTGATGACCAGCTTACTGATGTGTTGTCGTTTGTTTCCATACAGTTTTTTGTTTTTTGTCAATTTTTGTTACAAAACTTCGGTCAGGACCACTTTAGGTTTAAATAAAACAATAGAAATAAAAAATAAAAGCCATTTAACCCAGTTTATATTTGACATAGTTTATATCTGGTGTTTGTGTTCAGCAGCAGCAGACTGCTGTGTGGAAGAGAGCAGCTGTCAGGGAGTGTGGGTTGCAGTGGGTTGCAAAGTGTCTCGCAGTCGCAGCAGCAAATTAAATATCTAGCTATTGTGAAGGGTGAATTTATGTGTGGTAGAGACAATAAATACAACCGGACCTCTTTTTTTGGGGGGGGGGGGTCCTTCAGAAGGCATTTCACTTCTCATCCAAATGGCTTGTTTACTTTTAAAGGTTGTTGTCACTTCCTAAGTGAGGCGAGGAAGGAAGTGATTGCGGTTTCATGTGGCTAAAATGAGCTTCCTCTAAAGGGTGTCAGAGCACTCAGTAGTCAGTTTAGGTATTTTTTGGGGGAGTTGACCAGGATAACTCCTGGACACCTCCTAGGTGAGGTGTTTTGTCCAGCTGGGAGGACAAAGACACATTAGAGTGATTATGTCTCTTGGTTGGCTTGGGAATGTTTTAGTGTCCGGAAGAGCTAGAGGAGGTGGGTGGGGAAAGCGACTCACAACTTGGACCTGGGTATGCAGCAAGAAGATGGATGGATGCCATCTTGGAGGTGTTCCTGAGGGTTGCTGGCCCACCTTGTCATCATGTGAGTTATTAAGGGTCTAGTAACTGGAAGGTCAGTGGTCTGATCCACTCCAGCCTGCATGTCAAAGTATTCTTAAGCAAGATATTAAACCCCAAGTTACCTCTCGACATATCCGCTGGAGTGTGAGTTTGTGAGTGTGAGGTTAAAAGTGTTCAGGCATAGAAAATATTGTGTAACTGAGTCTTTTAGTAAGAAAATTTAAATATATATGAATACCAGTCTACTGAGGGTCGCGTGGGCCAAGGTGTGAATGACTTTTGACTGTCACAGCTGACTGATAGTTGGCGTCACTGCTTCGCTTCAGTGAGGGTTCGGTATTTATTAAATCTGGGACTCCCCATTTGCTGAAGAAGCCTTTTTAATGAGAAGCGGTACTAGTTTTATTTTGTTGTATTTATCCGCGACGCCTTAAAGGCGGTCCGTGGCACAAAAAAGGTCGGGGACCACTGCTATACAATATATTGCTGTCATATATATTATATTCAGTATTTTGTATTACATACACTTTTGATAGTATTTTATACTGTACACACTATTTACAAATGGATAGTTATTCATTGACCCACCCTAAAGCCTATTTACTATCCTAGCTGTATTTTGGATGCTTTCATTATTTTACTTTGCGCACAGAAATAAAATAATTTCACAAAAACTTAAAGATAAAATACCAGGATCTTTGGGTCGTACGCATCTTCCTTCTTTCTCCAAACATAAACAAACAGATCCTTTTTAACCTCCTGACATCCACCAGTTACTTGCAACATAATTGGGGTTCAGGTCAAATGCATTCCCAGAAACTAGAAGACTCCCGCCCATTGTGGCCAGCTGTTTATTAGGCAGCTTGTTTTGTGGTCAATGTGTCAGAGCCATATAGACAGGTGGATGTTATATTAACCACAACCCTAAATTAGTCATCAACAACCTATTAGTTGCTAAAAGGATAGTAACTTCATCTATAGCCAAGCTGACACAGGGTAAGAGTAGAATTTAGGGGGATGTGTCCTTTTTCTAGTTTTCACTGCTGTACGTTTAACATGTAGCCAAAGAAGAAATTGTTTACGGCTCAGTTTTTCTGGCGATTATTGCTGCAGTGAAAGGAAAAGGAAATAAAAAGTAGAAGAACATAAAAAAAATGTTTAAATACATGAAAACAAATATGGGGGAATATATTTCACAGTTCAATGTGTCTGATGCTAAATGAAATATAGAGTAAGTGGGTGAGAACAAATGAAAAGTACAAACAAATAGCACTGGCAAAATCCAAGCACTAAAGAGCTGCAGCAGCGTAAGTACTCTCATTTCTTATTTTCAGAAATCTACACCACTTTCCTCCTCCGCCACCAAATTTTCACCAAATATAGCAACAAAATAATGTACAATAACACACTTGTAAGATGGTATGAGCTGCTGGAGTTCAGACATATATAGAGCCATGTTAATGGGGGGGGGGTATTACAGTTTATCAACCTGCCTGTGCATCTGCCAATCAAACCAGCTGTCTGTCAGCCTGTCAACAAGCAGAGATAAAGAGAGAAACTTGTTCTCAGAATAGAATCAGCTGTTCTCTGTACTGTCGGATGCTCCTGCTCTCCGGAGAAAGCGTTTCTCATCTGACATCTCCGTGGATAAGACCGAGATTTCCTATTGGGTGTAAGGGAGTGATGGAGTGAATGGCTCAATGAGAGGGACAAGGGGGGAGGCCTGAACAAAGCTTTGTCCACTCGCACCCTCTCTGTGGATCACAGTGTGACGACCCCACTTTCCCAGACTGTGAAAGTCACCCTCTGGTGTTTAGGTTAAAGAAATCCAGGAGAGGAAATTAATTTTGTCGTAACTCGTTTAACCTTTCAGCGTGCCCCTGGGTAGCCAGGAGGCAACGAGAAGTGAGGTTGGATGTGATAACAGCTATCTGGTGACTGCTTATGGTCTGCAGCTCGTCAGTCTTCAGCATCACAAAGACTGCTCAGAGGTCACTTGAGATACATTTAAAGGCTCTAACCCAGGATTTTATTCATAATTACGCCAAAATTAAAAGTACATTTGTGTCAGAGTCTCTTGGAAACTGGAATCAGTTTGACCAGTGCACTTCACAACATGATTATCATGCATACTTACATTAAAGTGACCACATTTTTTTTTGCAATTACACTTGGAAAAACAGTGATTTGAGGCTATAGTTGACCAGGTGCAACAAACTTGCAATCTTGTTGCCTTTGAAATGGTCGCTTTGAACACAAGGACCACTCGCAGTTAGCTGCCATCTACAACTTCGGCTTTGGCGCATCAAGTGTTAATAAAAAGTCCGTCTGCAATCAGTTTGGGTCAAGCTGGCAATCACATGCTGTCTGTTTGTGATAATACAGACATTGACTGTGAAAAATAGGCAAAAATTACAAATCTGATGCCATCTTTGCAAATCTACATACACAGAAATTCACATTAATGACTTAGATTCAACGTCCAGTCAGAACCTTATAGGTCTAACGGGATTTCATCCAAAATCAGTGACGTGTTTGCTGCAGGACGATGATTTAAAATGACATAGGTGCTCAGCAACCTTGCTTTAATATTTATAACAAGAATACAACCAACTGGCAAGCAGCTGCCAATCAACTGCAAAGACATGAATTCTGCTTGCATTTATAAATGAGGCGGTAATTATTTAACCTTCACCAATATGTCTGAGTAATTGCAGTCAGACAATTGTTACTTTTCTTAAAAGTAACAAGTACGTTACAGCATTTGGCAAAAGCCTAACAGTGGTCACCAAAATGATATTTTTCCTAGCTGAAAGGAAGTGCTGTCCTATTTTTACTCTTTTCTTCTAACAAAAAAACAAAAAACAGATTTACCCATAAAATGTAACAGTCTGCTTGTCTCAGCGATGAGAAGTACAGCCCCACATGCTTGCTAGAGTGACTGTAGATTATTCTTGGTTAACTCTACCCACCTTGGAAACAGTTGGCAACACTGGCTCCGATCCAGCAAGAGGAGAAATTCATACCATTTTTTCCCTGTCTTAACGTTTGTGGTTCTTTTTCTGTTTACTGCGGTAGTTATGATGATTTAAAGTGGAACCAACTTTAGTTTCATGTGAATAAGTGCATATAAAATCTGCACTGAGACTTTAGATGGGGCATATCAGCGCAAACACCTCATACTAGCTGTCAGCACGAGCACGGTGGTGGAGGGGTGATGATTTCGGCACCTTGCAGTCACTGACTCAGCCATGAACTCATCTGTATGCCAAATTACTCTAGAGTCAAATGTGAGACATCTGTCCAACAGATAAAGCTTTCACCAAACTGGGTCATGCAACAGGACAATGATCCCAAGCACAGCAGCAAATCTACAACAGAAGAACAAAAAAAGAAAAGAATCAAAGTGTTATTATGGCCCAGTCAAAGTCCAGATGTGGCACGGTAAGAGAGCTATGCATGAACAAATTCTCACAAACCTCACTGAACTGAAGCAGATTTATAAATCAGAATGGGCCAAAATTCCTCCACGACAAAACAAGAAACCAATAAAGTCACACAGAAAAAGATTATTTCAAGTTATTGCTCCCAAAAGTGTTTTTCTACAAGCTGCTTTTAGCTTCCAAAGGACTGGAAAAACTTTTTGTCACAGGACTGTAGAAAGCTCCAGATTAGTCGTCACTGATGTTTCTGAGCCCTGACACACAACAGTAGGTAAGCAAATACGATGCGATTGCTCCCATGAGCCGGTGCATCCATGCATCACGGCACACGGCATAAAGATAAATGTTTCCCGACGTCTTCACTCAGTTTCAACTTGTTGCCACATGTCAGCGGTGTCTTCCTGCCACTGGAAATGACTTCCTGTCTCTTATGGATTTATAGTCGCTTAGCAGATGTGAACATCTGGCTGCACAGGAGTTAGCAAGTGAATTTATGGGAGCGCATCTATAGCATTTGCAGCAGATTTTTATCCCTGTGTTTTGTTAGCGGGACATGAAAAGGAAAAAGCGGGAGTAAACAGAAAGAACTGATAGGATCCAGATTAAAAAGCCCGAGGTTGTTATAGGTAATGAACCTACACTGTGTGTGTGCAGCTATTGTCGCCTATAATTGCAGTGATGTTCTTCAGCAGCCGAGAAATGCCAAAGAGGACCGCTCAAACAAAAACACCTGCCTCGGCTGTCGTTTCGCTACAATATTTCCTTCCTGGCAATCCCCTGCCTCTCTGCCTTTCACACACTCCCCCCCTCCTCCTCCTGCCAAGGGTCCATGAGCGAATATTTTTGTATTTTTTTATAGAAAACAGAAGAAGACAGTTGGGAGACAAAAGGAGAAAGTGGTGACATTATGATGTGCCCGTGATGTTAATTAAAAGAGGAGAATGAGTCCATTCAGCAGCGTTTTACCGATCCCTGAACAATAACCTTTTGTGTTAAAGAGAAATGTGATCTATACCAACCCTGTAAGAGGTTTACATTAAACCCAGCAAGCTGTACAATGAAATGTCACTCTCCTGCCATCTCTGCAAGGATTCAGGCTCACGCAGTGACGTGTTTATGTGAGGTGAAGCGTTAACGCTGTGTTTCATTTTATTTCCTTTGCTTGTCACTTAAGCATTTTGTTATTGGTACTGTATATCACACCGCTCTATGTTTTCTTGTCATTTAGGTCTCCGTTATCCAATTCAGCTTTGTCTTTGCTTGTCATCTTTTTTGAAGGAGATGAAGAGGGGTCTTTTGTTTTTTAAATATAAAGGCCCTTAGGGTTTGTTTTATTTCATGTCAAGAAAATTTATATTTTTGATGTACTGTATCACTGAGCATGTAAATACTATAAGCCAATCAAGCGTTCGGATGCTGGTGGATGTCAGGCGTGCATTCTGTCAGTTTCTATCTTGTTGTCAGAGCCAGGATGAATGCATTAAGACGACTTCTGTACGCTGCTTTCATCAGATTCCTCTCTTTGAGACGTGTGGAGGTACAAAAAATACACCGAAAAGCTCATCAGCCCATAAACACATCAAGTCATTAAGAGAAGTCTCGAACTTCTTGGCATTGTTCGACCTTTTTTGGGAAAGCTTCCAGGGGGTGGAAATCTGTTTCCGCAGGCTCGGTAATGTTCAGATGTGGTGATTCAGAGGGACATGAAAGGTATTTCACTCGCTCATGCTGTTCATGAGTCCACTTGCCAGCGTGAGTGGGGGCATTATTTTGAAATATGAAAATTTCATGAATGAAAAGCTCTTGCACCACGGGGTGTACCTAAGGAAATGGCCTCTTACTCCTTATTATTTCACCATGTGGAGGAATTACTGGGCTTATGACTCCCACAAGATTGCTACGATACATTTAAAGACCAGGCTGCACATTTAACTGTTACAACAATCTGCTGCAGGCATATATGACTTTCTTAGAATGGCAGCAGGGAGACAATTTAGGTCAAGAGGACTACCACTTTGGTCCAAATGAAATAGTGTAAAGCTACACTGAATTCACACCAAAGCACATAAAAGGCGTCTCAAGTCCTGGATTTTTGTTGCTGCAAAAAACATTTGAGAAAAATAACTAATCTTATGAACTGCCTTGACATAGTGAAGAATATCTAAGGTATCCTTCACAGACTGCTTAGCGACCCCAATGCAACCTCGGGTTATGAGGATCAAAGCCGACTATAGATCGCCAGGTTGCAATTCTTATTGATGGAAACAACAGCTGCAGATCCATCATGTAAGTCTCTCATTCCACCACATACCAATGGTGTATTGGATTGAGATCTGGTGACTGTGAAGTCATTCTCATTGTCATGTTTAAGAAATTCGTTTGAGATGATCTTAGCTTTGTGACACGGCGTGTTATCAGAAGATGGTACACTGTGGTCATATAGGAATGGACATCGTCAGCAACAACACTGTTCATTGGTGTTTAACTAATGCTCCGTTGGTACTCAGCGGCCCAAAGTGTGCTAAGAATCAGAGCTGTTTTAATTAATTGTCACATGAAATCAGCAAGATGCTCCAAAGACTCTTTAAAGGCTTAATGTTTAATGTAATAGAGCCAGTGATCCAGATCTTAGTTACTTTCTAGTCCTTGGGTGGTTTCCTGTCCACAAACAACAGGAACATCTAAACACAGTGGAGCTCAGAGCACAGCTCAGGAGCTGAACCAACTGAACAATATGCAGTATGTTTGGATTCACTGCATGCAGCCCCAGTGGCCTAATGGATAAGGCACTGGCCTCCTAAGCCAGGGATTGTGGGTTCGAGTCCCATCTGGGGTGCCTTTCAGCAGAGTGGCGCAGCGGAAGCGTGCTGGGCCCATAACCCAGAGGTCGATGGATCGAAACCATCCTCTGCTAACACTTTTAGACAGCTGGTTGAACCCTGAGTAATGGGCCTCAAGTGTGCCGAGAAAATCATCACACCAACATAAACAGCACAATGGCTTCATGCTTTTTATGCCACCTCATGTTGTAGCCAATTTAGTTTACATGTCCACTGTTTTAATCGAGTACCCGAACAGTACTCGACCCATTAAGTGTGCATCTCTCTAGCTGACCATGCTTATTCTCCGCCCCTTACCTGTTTGATAGATGTAGGTACTTTTACACCTTTAACATCAATGAAATTTTTTTTATCAATTAGGTGGATTGGCCCCACCGGACGAATCACAGTGATTAATAATTCTGATTAGATGCCGATATTGTGATTAACAACATTTTTTCCTCTATCATTTAAAAGATTTTCACTTTTCAGATGAAACATCTCAACCTCCACGAGACAACTTGTTTTTTTGTTGTTCTTTTTTCTTGAGGATTAAGTTTCCATCAGTCACTCTTGGTGACTTTGGATTCACATTTCTGTGGCGTTTCATGTTGTCACAACTTTTCACTCTGTTCTCTTTGTGGCGCTTTATTATTGCGGTTTTGTCTCACAGTACAAAGACTGTATGGATTCTTTGATATGTCAGCGATGCAAATACAATGATGGCTTGAAATGACAAGAAACAGAAAGGAGCTCATACTCTGACAGCAGAACTAGGCCAATTTATATAGCAAATGATTGGTGCCATTCGTTTTAGCGCGCACGGAAGCAGTTGTTCACTTATACGGCGAGCAAAATATTAACAGTGTGTTCATAAGTAATTAGTCTGAACTCTAACCTTTCTTCCTTTCAGCACCCAGTCTGCTGGCTGTCTCTCTAACTCGCTGTAAGAAAACGAGCAGCTTGTTTCAGCCTCAACAACCCCTGAAACAGTCGCCATAAAGTAAACACACTAGAAATCTTATAAAATTGTGGATGAGGTGATGACTATGGGACATTTAACCATATTTTCGTACATTTAATAAACAGATAAACAATTAAATTACAGAAAGTTCCCTTTTTTTATACTATTTCCTTAAAAATGTATGTTTTTTTTTAATGGTGGCTTTACAGTAAAAATTGACTTGCATTTCTCTTCTTTTTCTTATATTGAAATATTTCATGAATTAAAAGGGTATTTAAAGTTATTTACACTGACAAAAAGGGAAGTTTTACTGGTGTGGGCCACAATGTAAAATGAGTTTGACATCTCAGCTGTGGAGGAAAGCGAGGTGTAGGAGTTGGAAAGAGTGGAAAGGGCGGAGGGATCATCCAATGCAGCGACCTCGGTTGATCGTGCGAGCGGGGGGGAAAGTCTTTGAGTTAAGTTTTAATTTTTACTGAAAAAATCTCAGTTCTCTGAATAACAGACTTGCCAAATCTCAGCCAAAATTCTGGTCTAACCTTGACCACGTTTCGTTTTCCAAACTTTTGCTGCTCGGATCGCTCATGGGTGTCCTCCCACTGTGTACTTGTACTTGTGCAACAAGACGGATGCAGAAAGAAGAGAATCGTAAGTGCATCCTAAGCGGTCCAGGGCTCCGCAGGCCTGTGCAAACCTGTAGGTGGTGATGAACAATTACTTAGACACACTCTGTTTGTTTTCCTCTGGAGGGAAAGAGGTTGGAGTGCATTTTTCTTTCATACAAAAACATAAAACTGCTCTCTGTTTTGGCCCTTTAGGATACCGTAGGTAAACAAAATTTGTAATATTTACTCGGCTGCAGTCACCCGGGTACTTGTGTCGGCAGTGGCTCCAGCTTGTTGCAGCATCGGGTACATCTGAGCGGTCTGCAGGATCTGAGGCATCACTGGGGAGGCTGTGCTGGCACGGATGAGGAAACGGGAGAAGGAAAGTGGGAAAGGAGGGGGTATAAAGGGAATCGATGCAAAGCTCCTTTTAAACTCAGTTCCCAGGCTGTGCAGCTGCTAGCAATTACCTGAGAAGGAGAGAGGAAAGACTGTGAAGTAACCCAGCGCTGAAGGCCTCTCCTCAGCTCACGCCCGGAGGCTCACTAATTACTTCACCAAAAACCCTGAGTATCTGTCAGAACCAATCAGAGGCCGCCAGGAAATAGGAACATGGAGAGGCATTCATTTGTTTGTGAGGCAAACACTCGCCAAAATACTAAGAATCTGTGTTTATTAATGCATGTGTACAGGTTGCTCCCTGGAAAATGGGACATTTTCATCCACACAGACGCAGCTTAGCATGGAGTTAAGCAAAGGGTAGAAAGTAGAGTCGGAAACATGAGGTGCTTGCTCTATAGGAGAATCGTCATTTCTGCATCCTTACTCTTCCCTCCTTCCCCCAACACCTTCCTTCATCTTCTTTGGATTGGCTAGGGAGCCTGGCTGTCCCCCTCCCACTCCACCACCACCACCCTCTGCCATATGCTCAACGCCGTTAGTCTTTTAGAACCACTTTGTCACTCTCCCGAGTTTAGGAGGTAGACTTTGAAAGTGATGTCGCGGGATGCAAAACACCCGGGGAAGGTGGGCCAGCACCAGACAATGATTAATACGGCTTTCAGCGATCTCCTTGAAGGAAACTGAGGCGTCATTGCGTCGCTGCAGAATTACTTCGGCTTAGAAGGGAGGTGTGGGTAGGAGTGGTGGTGGTGGTGGGGCGGAGGGGTAGCTGCATCATAGTTCTTTGAATCGCCGTATATGGATGTTTTTTAATTAAAATGTTTAGAGAAAAACACATTATTCACAACCTTGAATTGCAAGGGCGAAACATACTTTATGCATCAGGGAGGAGGAAAGTGTTGAGACTTTGTCACATTCATGAAAGCCTCATCTTGATTTCCATGCCGCTCCTCCAAGGTTGAGCAGGTTGTTGTCGCCCCCCTCCCCCCCACCTCCTTCCTGTTCCAAGTTCTAAAATGATAAATGATAAATTAGCGCACATTTCTCATACCTTTCATCTGCTAAGATGTCGGGACGCACCGAGAAACAAATGCTGGAGATTTTAAACGTTAGAGAGAGGCTTTCTTTCTCCCTTTGGGGAGTGCTGAGGTGTGCTTTTGCATGAATGGAGCCCAAAGGGAGTTTGCAGAGCTCGAGGTGGCAGGAAGAGCAGGAGCTGGTCATTTCCAACGTGAAGCCACAGGATCATGTTTTCTCAGGGGCCGCTAATAGGCGCTGGCATAGTGAGTGACTCTCCTAGATGAAGGTCTAATTAAGACTAATAGAAGATGATGATGGAGGTCTGCTCGGGGAGCCGTGACACTCACACCTCCTGTGGGTGTTACTTGGCTTTCTTCAAGGTACACTTATACACAGCGTGAAAGTGTTGTGCCATATCACAGAAGCCCACTGAGGAAGCTATTTACCTGTCACTAATTCTTGCTTGTTGCTGAGTAGTAAGATGCATGGTGCTGTGCAAAAGTGTTGAGCCATCCTGCATTCCTTTATGTTGTTTTGGAAAAACATACATAAGGCCTGGGGCCCAGAATCTGCCTGACAACGATTCCTATCCAGCCGACTGGAGGACTGGAAAATGTGAAGGAGCACGGTGGGTCAGACGTAGGGCTACACGATTAATCGTTAGAAAATCGCGATCTCAATTCATACTTATGTGCGATCTCATTTCCAAATGACAACGATTTAAAAAAAAAAAAAAAAGACGACGGCGATTGTACCGCATTTTGATCCGGGACGTACTCTGCATGAAAACAAGCGCTCACTCTTCCTGCTCAACAAATGACAAGGGCGGAGCCTTATACCACGTGATACAGAAGCTGTGCCGTGTGATGCTAAAATTAGCAGGGAAAAAACAACGGAGAGCACGTCAGAGATGACGAGAAAGTGACAGGAGTAAATCCGTCCCGGTCAACCACCCAAACATCAATAACGAGAACCTTATACAGCGCTTCCCTATACACGTCGAACTCCCGCAGGCACAAAGACATTACGGAGGCTATTACTTATCACCTGACCAAAGATATGGCTCCCATCAACACTGTGCAAAACCAGGGATTTAGGAAAATGCAACCACAAAACGTGAGACATTTGTTGTTTTATGTTTATTTATTGTTTTCATGTTCAGTCTCAACTGTTACGAAGTTGATGTGCAGTTAATAAGTGCAATAAATATTTATACTGGAAAAGAGAATCGCTAGAAAATCGTCATCTCAATTCTAAGCCAAAAAATCGTGATTCTCATTTTATGCAAAATCGTGCAGCCCTAGTCAGACGGCTTTTTGTTTATGTTTTATAACTTTTTCTGTGATTTTCCACGTTTATTTCTTACAGTTTAAGCCCAAACAGTCATGCTAATCTACTACACCAACGTGTCTTTATCATGTTGAAAAACTGAGACACGCTGTTGAAATTGCATTGTTAAAAATCCCTCTGGGATTAAATGTTCAGTTTTATTTCTCTTTATTGAGAGAAAGGGGAACTTTCACTAGTCGGGGCCACTTGAGCGAGTTATTTGTGGCCTACGATGTAAAATGAATTTGATAAATAGTCCTCATTACTTACTCGTTGGGTGGCTTTAAAGGTGCATTGTTGATTTAGTCTTCCTCTCACTGGGCCGCTGCTGAAACATTTATTCAGTAGCAAAGTGAGCGAGGATCAGATTGCACATATTTGGTAGAAAGCAGAATATCAACACTGTGAAGAAAGTTCAACTGAGAGCAGCTCACTGGGGAACTCAGAGGATTTTGTTGTTTTTTGATAAAAAATGTGAAAAATAAAAACATAAAATGAAAAAGAGAAACATTCCACTAAGACTGTGTTCAAACTTTGACTGTGCATATATCCAGCTCTATGATCTGATGGACATCTTTACAGATTTAGGTAGCAATCACTAACTGTTCACTTTATAAGTTTAAGAATGTCTAGGTTCTTGTTAACACAGATATCCAATCAGCCTATCGCCTTGCAGCAACCCAGTGCATTTAAGCATGATGAAGAGAGCCTGCTGAAGTTTAAACAGAGCATGAGGACAGGGAAGAAAGGGGATTTAAGACTCTGGAAATGCGCTCACCATGTCTCATCAGGATACAGCCATGTTCTAGCAGTGAGTGCATTTATAAACAGTTTCCTTTGCAATAATGACAGAAAGCTGGCTGTCTAAAAGTGCTAGCAGGAGAAGGCTCAGCACACTTGTGATGCCCACGCTGCTAAAAATCACACCAGATGGGACTCGAACCCACGAGCTTGAGCTTAGGAGGCTAGTGCCTTATCCATTAGGCCACTGGGGGTGCACTCAGTGTGCTGCATATTATTCAGTCTACAGCTGATCCATTGTGACCTGCAGCAGAATGAGGAAAATGTCTATTCAGCTCAGTGGTGTTTCTGTTGTTCGTGGAGACTCATGAAACCAGACGAGGACCAGAGAGTAACTAAGATGTGGATCACTGGCTCTGGTTACATTAAACATTAAGTCTTTAAAGAGTCTTTAAAGGATCTTTCAGAATTTATACCACAAAGAACAAAGACAGCTCTGAAGGAAAAAGTGGGGTCTGACCCTTTACTAGAAAAGTATAGTGCACAGTATAAAATATTGAATAATATAAGTAAGTATAAAATACTATCACAGCACAAATCAAAATGGGGAAAATGTAGTTCACACACAGTCTATTGAGTTTGAACTCTATTATTCTTAATTTTTATAAACTCTTTAAACCTTTGACTTGCCTGTAAGCTGATTTCTGCTGTTATGATCCCGGTCACACCCACTCCTGTCACATTTCTTCTGTCCCATCTCCCATTTTTTTTAAATTAAAGAAGTTGCAGTGGCCAGTTTGAGGGGGGAAAATGTGACAGTGATATAATGAGCTATGAATACTCGCATTTATCCACTAATAAGTGAGATAATTTAGAAATGAGTGCTGAGTAATGACGTTATGATTGTGGTGGGGACACAGAAACAAAGGAAGTGCTCTCACTCAGTCATTCCCTTCCTCCAACACACACACACACACACACACACACACACACACATTCATGTACAAAGAGTCATTTGCACACTCAATAAAACTACTGTTCTTCCATATCGCAATTTATCCGAACAAATTAGAGGCTGCGAGCATCCCACAGATGAAATCTCAGTTAGTATCTACCATGCAAATTAAAGCAACGTGGCCCATACTCCATTACACATATCATTATAAACCCCTTTGCCCCACTTCAAAACCCCCGCTACCAATAATCAATCTCACCATGTTGGGGTATAAAATGCAAAGCTGTGAATTAACAAGCAAGCGTGACAGGCTGATTATTGATTTAATGTCAGCGCCTGGACGGCACATACATCTCTGAGGCGCAGCACACTATTAAAATGTCCTAACTAGGGTAATTGCATTAGACACCTTTTTATACCACTTTGTAGGGCTAATCGGCATGTAATAAGGAGAGAGATGAGACAGGAGCCCAGCGATTCGTCGAGACAGCAGCCACGTGATGTCATGTCTGGAGGCGGAAGGTAAAGCAGGAAAGAGGGAAGAATAAAAGAAGTAGATGGGAACGATCGGGGCTTTAATCTGTGCAGGGTTACAGATTTCTTGCCACTACAGTAGGAAAGGTTAGAACAGAGGTCAAAGGTTAAACAGAGACAACGTCAATGTTGGTCTTTGGACTGACCTGATTAAAAACAACTACATTTTGACAGAAGCCCAGAGCGAAGATCAAGATCCAGCCAGCGTGCACACCAGAACATAAAAGCAGAAAACATGTAAGAAGGCCTCCACCCGAGCCCAGCAGAGGCCGGACAACTCATCCTGGACCCACCCAGGCAGCAAAAGCACCATGTGAGCCGAGGGTTTCTTACAATTGAAATCTAAAGAGTCCTGCTGACAGATTTATTTAACAATGTTTCTTTATCAGGCAGAAAAACTAACTTGCCCAAAGTAGGCTGCGACCCTCGATGTAAAAAGAGTTCGACATCTCTGAGCTAAAAGCTTGCTTCAGTGTTTACAGTTTGGTGTTGTTATAGTCATGCTAGCTCCAAGAAATTGCGCAAAGGTAGATGTGAAGACAGGCCCGCGTTTGTGTCCGTGAAGTTTGAAGGGCACAAAAACAGAACAGTCCTGCAGGAAGACGAAAAGCATTTTCCCAAGAATTGAAACATCCTTCAACATGTTGACAGCGCTCCAGGCTTGGACCACTTCCTGTCGCTCCCTGAATGAAGATGTGAAACTTCATTATAGAACCCCCCAATGAGGCCTGTGAGGGAGGGAAAACAGAGAAAAGAAAGAGGAGAAGACGAAGAAGACGGGGTGGCCAGGTGCCAGGTGCTCACTGTGACGGGACACCCCATCGCCATGGAGACATGGGTCAGGGGGCATTCGGTGGGAGGGGCTGCTCGGGGCGGGGGGAAGGGGAGGGCGCGTGCTCCGAGCAGCGGGGCGGCCAAAGCTTTGGCATGAATTACCCGCCTGCTGAGCCGGCGCTTTGGAGATGCTGGATGAGAGGTCACGTACTCAGTGGCCCTCAAACGCACACACAGGCTCGCCCGGCAACAACAACAAGGCTCTGTGTGCGCCCGGCTAGTCACAACAGCTATTCTGCATTTAGCACACAAACACTTGTGCGCTCTTGGAGAGGATGAATTAGGTCAGCTCGGTTGGTCAAACAGGACGGCTCGATCCGCAGCGGGGCACTAAACACAAATTATTCTCACTAGAATGCTTTTAATATCAAAGAGGAGAGGGACAATCAGTGGCTGGACCTCCTCCATTTAGACTGTCCCACAGCTCAGCGTGGCTCCATGCAAGGCACCTTGTCCAAAGAGCACCTGGACGCGAGAACAATTCGGGCGAATAGAGCACACTCGGTTTCTGTCCTCGAGTAAACAAGCTGAAATGCTGATTTTTTTAAAATTTTATTTATTTTTGCCCATCTGGGGAACTATGGCGTTGCTACGGTCACCGAAAGGCACAAGAAAAGTTTGTTTAATCTGCACACAGAGAATAAACATTTTAGTTTCTCGACGTGTAATAATTGAAATTTCATTTTTAATATTAACTTCATTAGATAAAATTAATGAGTTTGTTTTTGCGCTTTGAATTTTGGTAATTGGTTGACCATTGTTTGTTGAAATTGGGATTACAAAGCGCATTGTGTTTTATGATGAAAAATAAAGATGTGGTTTGAATATGAAATGTATATTTTAACAGAGAAAACCTAAATACTTGAACTGCCTATAAAAAAAATTGAGGTTTATATGTTTTAATGTGTTTTTTTTATGTACTTGATGTTATAATGCTGATGTTTACAAAAGTCATTTTACAGTTCAACATGAATAATAAAAGGGGTAAAAGAATACGTTTGAAGGCTGCAGTAATGATCCTGTTTTGTTGACCTTAGCTTTGTATCCCACAGACCCACACTGTTGTATATTTAATCAGACTGAGGACTGAAATTCAAAGACTAGCAACGACAGGCTAAATAACCCTCGGTGACCCAAGTTAAACTTGGCAATGGGACTGATAATTTACATATGACAGGGCTGTAAATAAGTGAGAAGGTCATCTATACCAGCGGTCCCCAACCCCCGGGCCTCGGACCGGTACCAGTCCGTGAGTCGTTTGGTACTGGGCCGCGAGAGTTGAGGCTCAGGTGTGAAATGTATAGTTTTCAGGGATTTTATCAGTTTTCAGCGTTATTTTGTTATCGTTTTTATCGTTTACTCGGTTTTCCTGGGTCTTTTCACGTGTGTTATGAATAAATTTTCTTTTTTTCGGTACCGGTACTAGTTTTATTTTGTTGTATTTATCCGCGACGCCTTAAAGGCGGTCCGTGAAAATATTGTCGGGCATAAACCGGTCCGTGGCGCAAAAAAGGTTGGGGACCGCTGATCTATACTGTTAGATACAAGCAGGTCCATAAGTTTGTGGATGTCTTTACTTTAGACCATAACATCGTGTTTTAAATCAAATAACTAACATGTGACTGAAGTGCAGGTTGTTGGCTTTACAGCTTTTAGAGCATTTTTTATAAACAGTTCCGCATTTTCAGAGGTTCAAAAGCAATTAGACAATTGAGTTTCAAGACCAGCATGAGTTTTGATTTTGAACGTGGCATTTCTGATGGTATCAGATGGGCTGGTCTGACTATTTCAGAAAGTGCTGATCTGCTGGGATTTTCCCACATAAGCATTTCTAGTGTTTACAGATAATGATATAAAAAAGTGAGCGGCAGTTTTCTGGGAGAAAATGCCTTGTAGATATCAGAGGTGAGAGGTGAATGGCCAGGCTGCTTTGAGCTAAAGGAAGACAACAGTAAATTAAAAAAAAAAACACTTGTTGCGTCCAAGGTATGTGTAAGAGCATCTCTGAAAGCAGCAGAAGTCCACAATGGGAACCAGTCCCGAGCTATGAACTGGAAATTGAGGCTATAAAACACAAAACTGGACCATAAAATACTGACAAAGGTTCGCTGGTCTGATGAGTCTCAGGGCAAGGTGAATATATCCAAATCAAAGCGTTTCCTTGAACATGATGATGAGTCCACTGTACTCAAATGGCCTCGGCAGACACCAGATCTCAATCCAATAGAGCAACTTTAGGATGTGTTGGAACGGGAGATTCACATCATGTCAACATGGACCAAAATCTGTGATGAATGGTTCCAGCACCCTGTGCCATTAAGAGCTAAGGCAGGGTCCAAACAGATACTAGGAATGACTTGGCCAGTAAGTGCATATATAAACAGTGTCCATTAATGGACACGTTAAACAGTGACCTTAATGACAGAAAGCCCGCTGTCTAAAAGTTCGAGCAGAGAATGGCTTCGATCCATTGACCTCTGGGTTAAGGACCCAGCATGGTTTCACTGCGCCACTCTGCTGGACAGTACCCCAGACGGGACTCGAACCCACAATCCCTGGCTTAGGAGGCCTTATCCATTAGGCCACTGGGGCCACCTTGTGTGTCATACTTCTATGTGGTTACTGCCCTTTGCTTATCATACCAAAGTGAAGCTGGCCGTCCGAACAAAAATTTTACCCACGCCTGCCTTAGATGAAGGATCTTGTTGGTTGTTTGGGACTTTGAAGCTAACACTGGCTGTAAAAAGAAAAGTCACACTGAAGTAAATAGGTGGTAAATGAAGGCTTTTGGAGCCAGTGAGTAGCTTTAGCCTCTTAGTAAAAATAATCGTGTTCTGATAAGATCATCAGGCAGGCTACCATTTACCATCTTAATGTGGAGTTGCCAAGGTTACACGTATCCAGTGTCAAACGCACAGATGCGAGATCTGACTTTTACTGTGATTCAGGAAAGAAAACAGGAAACAAATTGTGCCTAATGGTGGATCACTGAGCCTCCTCTTCGGTGTGACATCGCCGTTAAACTAGAGGTTTGTTTTCGCCAGCAGTATCCGTATGTGATGATCCCACTCCCACAGGAAGAGGGAGAGAGTGGCTGAAGTGAATCAAAGGCCAGCGGCTTCTGTGTCTGCCTCCGTCCGGTTGATTGCCAGAGACGCTGGATCAGCGCCTCCATCATCTGACAACCTGTGAGAGCGACTCATTCATTCAATCCTCTCCTACACACCTCCGGGACCTCAACAACACCTCGCAGCATAATGAATCAAACGCTCTGCCAGGAAAACACAAACCCCCGCATAAACACACACACACAGACACGTGCACATGTCGCAGTAATGATTGTCAGCGAAGACAAAAGAAAAGTTTGGTGACGAGTTCATGACTTATTCTGTAAAAGGGGGGGGGAGCTTGTGGATGTGCTGCGGCGAGATTCTGGAGCCATGTAATCATGGCAGGCGTCAACAACGCCATCCTTATTACTGTGGTAATGAAAAGTGAATCAGTCTCACACGGATTCATTTGTTAAAGGCAAATAATTAAGACAAAGGTCCTGCATCAAGCAGACAAATCAGAAAGACAAAGTGTGGTGCGTGACAGTCCTCCCGCGGTGATGCAGGCCTGTCCTTTTGTGTCATGACTAGTCGCTCTCTGGCATTAATCAGAGCGTCGTCCTATCTTGTTAGGCTGAGCTGGGAGATGATAGGGAGACCGCAGGTCTTTAATCAAGGTTAGAATAATCTGCGATGGTAGCTGATTATAAACCTGATCATCAGCAACATATTGTCACCTCCTAATCATCCAAATAAACAGAGAGAGAGGGAAAGAGGGAGACCTGCCCTCAGCCCCCACGTGGAGGAATAAATTACACGCAAACACACACATGCCAGAGCCTTACACATGCCTACATGCATATGCAAACACAATAAATGCATGCATTGCACACACACAGGCACACGGGGCCGAGCGTGCGCGTTCTGATATGCAATCTGCAGCGCGCTGCACTTTTTTTTGTTGTTGTTTTACATCAAATACTTTTAATGCAAATACCACATTTTATGGGGGCCTTTTGAAAATTCTTGCCTCTCAGCGATTGGGAAACGAATGCACCGCGGCTAAGAAAGCCCCAGCTTGAAAGACATCCATCAAGACAGCAGATAAACAATGAAATGGCCCCTCTCAAGTCAATGATAACCTCAACTTCTTTCTAATCTACTTTCATGTGCTTTGTCTCCCCTTTTTTTCCTCTTTTTTATTTACTCCCACTCTTTTATTTCACCTCTCCCAGGGTGAGCCTCTCCTCTTCCTCTTCCTCCCTCTCCTTCCTCCAGAAGCTCATTACCTCGGGACCGAGCGAGATCTCGGCTGTTTTCAACGCAGCAAAAAAAAAAAGAAGAAGAAAAAATTATAACACGACCGGCGACGGCACTCGTTAGCAGCCTTGTCAATCATCTTTGGCGCAGGCAGGGTGGAGAAGCAATCGGCGCCGGGGTCAGCGATGAAGATGTTCATTCTCTATTCATCCATCACATCTTTCGGGGAAATCAATTTACAGCGCATCAGCGTCACAGTTGCCTCGACAACAGCGGTGATGTGAGAGTGGAGGGAAACAACTTCTAAGAGAGAGACAGAGGAGAGTGGTGGATTCGTTTAGATACAACCTAATAAACGTCACTCATCTTCTTCTTCTTTGTCTTTTTTCTCCACTATCACCCCACCACCACCACGTTCTAGGTTACATGAATACTTTGTCCTCTACTCAAAATTACTATTTGCTAATAACTCAAAACTTTAATAGCAACCAAAGCAAAGCATCAACTACCCAATCCTTTGTGGTGCTTTCACTTCCCTGTCCCATTCAGGAGGTGGCAGGTGACGAGGCGGAGGTTTTGGGGGACGTTGCCGCTCATTTTTAATGTAGTTGTTGCTTTCTCGCAGGTGTCAGCTTCACAGTTCATTAAGGGTGTTTGGTTTGAGGGGGGGGACCTGAAGAGATGGAGGATGAAAGACAGACAGAGATGGAAGAGAGTTAGAAAGTAACTGGCGACGTAAATGAAACACGCCGCCGACGCCGTCCACGTTTGCAGACTTCAGATGAAAACATGGGTTAAAAAAAAAAAGAAAACACTGAGCGACGAGTGTGCGCTGGTCATGGGAAGGCTTTGAGGAAACCTGAAGTGTGAGGTGGAAGACAGGCGAGTAGAGGGGGACGTGACAGAACGAGGAGAAGGATGGAGTGCCAGTTTGTGTGCATGGAAGCGCACAAGCTTTGCCAAAAAAAAGTGGGTGTTTGTGCGTATGTGTGTGTGTGCGTGTGTGCTTTCATTCCAGGAGATGTCATGCTGTTTGAGCAAACGGTTCTCCGTTAAGGCCATCCACCGCCTGCTGCCGGCGCCACCACCCCTGCTGTACCCAGCCAGCCTCGTGCCAACGCCTCCGACACCACAGCCGCTGATGCCAGGAGCCTGCCTGCCCCCTCGTCTCAGCAGAGCAGATGTCACTCAATTGCCCTCCACCTCACCCCCTCGAAAACTTCACCACCACCACCAGGAGCCGCCGCCACCCTAACAGGCAGCCGAGCCGGCGTGCCAAGCAGGCGACGTGTTAAGAGAAAGTGGGGCGGCGGGCCCGCCGATGGGACGGCAGCAGGCGGGAACGCACAGAGCGGGGAGTGCTGTAGATTTTTCGCGCTCCCGCCAATCGCCCCCCCGACACCACCCCCGATCCACCCACCTCTCCCTGACAAACGCACGCACATGCCGCATGCACTGGCTCACAAACACATGCGCAGTTCCCCACCCCATCGTAAAAAAAAGAGACACACTTTCCCCTCGTTCTCCCGAGATGACACCCCCTGCAGGCCTTTGGAATATTTTAATTCTGTTTCCTAACTCTTATTATGTGTGGAGTGTGTGACATGTGAATTGTAATTAGTTGCTCTGGGGTGAGCAGAGAGCGAAACCCCCACCTCTTTAAAAAAAAAGAGAGAGAGAGAGAGTGAAAACACTGGAGGGCAAATAATCTTTCCAAACACCCCATCCAATTTTAACCCCCCTCCCCGAGTCACAACCTGGTGTTCCTGTTGCCACCTTCGGTTTACCTACATAGGTGCAGGCCCCCCTCCCCTTTTGTGTTGTTTCTCCATCCAAGCCCGCCATTCTCCTCCTCCTTCGCACCGCCGTGGATCTTATCTGCGAGGGAGGCCCATATCAATAACCCCGCAGCCTCCGCTCCTGCACTACAAAGAGCCCGGGCAACAGGGGCTAGCTGTAAGGATGGAAGATAATGGGATTGAGGTGGTACTTAAATCTCAGCGAACCACTGCAGCTAAGTAATTAGTGGATGGGATCCATACTGGAGGGTTAAGCAGAGCTAATGCCACCCTGGGCTTTGCTGCTGGAGCAAAATTAGCAGTATAGGAATGAGAAAAAAGACAGCTTGCTGCATCTGTCTCTCAATCTATCTGCTAGACAACCTCCAACGTTGGTGAAGCTCTCCAAGAAACCCCAACGCAGACAGAAAGAGGCCAGGGGTAGGAAGGTGGGAGGGAGGACGAGGATCAGGGATTGTAATTTCACAGCAGTGTCAGAAGAGCCAGCCGAGGCCCTGTCTTTCCATTGAGGCTTCATTAGGGCGAACAATGGACTTCCCTGCCATCTAATTAGATGAGGTTAATGAGGAGAGGAGGGCCACGGTTGATCCCCACCGTGCAGTCTGAGTCACAGGCGGGGTGGGGGTGGTCAAGGGGTCTTGGGGGCACGAGAGGAGCGTCCCCTTGGAAAGGATGCAATGTACAGTGCACTGTGTGGGCCGCGGCGAGAGTGTAAACTCCATCTAAATCGCTGTATGATTGAATTATTGATTCCTGAAGGGAGGTAATGGGTTGATAACACATTGTATTACATTCACTGTGATTCTAATACGGTTTCACAAATATTACAGAAGAATTAGATATTGAGGGAAATGAGTGCAAGTGAAGACAGCGGAAAAGCAATTATTTGTAATAGCTTACAATACATTTTGCAGGGTGGTTCATGGTGAATGCTGTTCAAGAGCAAATATTAGTCACTTGTTTTTTCTTTAAAAGCTGCAGCAATCCTCTCACATCTCATTGGACTTTTCTCTTTTCTTTGTTTCTTTGAGTCTCTAAAAATACTGCACACCGGTCAGTTTCTAAAAGCCGGAGCTTTTTGTGATGTTTGGCTTCACTCTGTTCATTTTTTTTTTTTAAAATACGAGCATCACAGCTTAGAATAAAGCTTCTTTGTGGGGAAAAAATCTGTTCCAGCTGCACTGTACCTAACATGTAAACTCACAGGAGGCTGTACGGATATGAGGCTAGCATCAGTTTATCAAATTGTTTCACTATCATCCATCCTTGTCACTTATATGCAACGTACGCAAAGCTTTTCCTTCTTTTTTAGTGCATCATTTCAAGAAAGAAATGACGGAGGTGAGTCAGTTAATGACCAGATGCAAGGTATGCCTCCCACCTACTCGACGTAGAAATGAGTGAGGGAGAAGAGTCATTAATGGCTTCACCCTGCTGTCTCTTCAAATTCTTGGGTCTTGGCTAATGGCTGGTCAGACACACATTTCTTTCTTCTAATGTGGTGTAGTTACAAAGATGTAAAATCACAGTCCAAAAATGCAATCATACACAACATGGTGTCATAATAACATCACCGCAGGACGATTGTTAAAAACAACTGGCTTCCTCCTTCCACTAAATTTATTATATCAGTACTGCTATTATAGTTAGCACACACGCTTTATGGATTCTGATCACTAATACAAAATATAATCAGAAAATTATATGATGATGCATTATGTTAGGTGGAAAAATCTGAAATAGCTTAAAGCAGAAACGAAGCACTACACGTATAAAGGCTTATTTACACCATGGAGCTGTAGTCTAAAAAAATATCAGATTTAACTCTGTCTGTGAAGTTAGATTTAAGAAATAAGTGAGCCATGGGTCTGCAAAAAGCAATGTGAAAGTGAAAGTTCTCAGAGAAGTCTCTCACCTGGGGCGCTTCTTCTAACAGTTCACTGCATCTGCCTCTTCCTGTTCAGTGTTTTTAGCACCGACGTGTCATCTACACTAAGCTGGTGACATCTCGGAGGGACACACCGATCACAGTGTCAATCCCTATTTCGGGTAGGTACCATCAGGCAAGTGCATAATATTACCCGACTAGTTCTGCTGCCTAAGCCTAAATAAATGGCTTGACTGTCACTGTTTCTGAACATTAATGGAAATGAATTATTTTAATCTGGGAACGTAAATATATAAATACTGCCATACTTTCATAATACTCCAAAGTACTCATATGGCAATGTATATTATAATGGAAACCTCTGAGACTGCCACTTTATTAGCTGTAACAACACAAAAGGGATGTTTTCACACCTAGGCTCATTAATTTCAACTTGTAATACAGTATACAATATGTAATTACATGGACCATTTGGATCATGCTGCATGGTGACTAATGAGTACTACTTTTGGTATTTTAGTTCAGAGTTGCCTTTTTTTGTTACACCAGATCCCCTTCCAGATGCAACCCCAAAGGAGATTTATATCCCTGGCTGGAATTGAACCAGTAACCTTTTACCCACCAAGAAAATGTGTCATCATTTTCAAGAATAAAGGGAAAGACAAGACTATATATACAAACAGGTTTGATAGTGCATTCTAGACTCATTCAAAAACCAGAATCTCCGAATTCCCAGTTAGAATTTTCATCTAATTGTCTGCATGATAAAAGGGGCACTTAAACTAAAGTTTTTTATGTTTTATATTTCAATTTTGGATAATATATCAAGAAAGTTAAATATTAGAACAACTTTTATTAGAGCTATATTTAATATATTGGATTACTTGTAATATTAGTACTTTAACTTGTTCATTACTGCTCTTACCTTTGTGGAGCAATTTCCTCTGTTTTGCCGTTTATCATTTATCATAACAATAAGCACCTTATATTGTTGACACAAGAACACACTGACATCTTAACTAGTATTTACCTGCCTGTGCAATCTCTGTCGTCATGATACTCTAAAAAATCATCACAATTCAAAGACGAAGATTATACATTTGAAATTAGGGATATCACGTGTACTGTATTGGATGTCTGCTCAGTGGTTTTGTAGTTCCCCTAAGGGAGACTTAATGAGATGAAATGTCTAAGAAGTTTCCCACCACTTTGCCTTTGTCTTTATCATCAACATTTTCAGACCCCAAAAATCAATTTTAAAGGAATTTAAAATAATAAACCAACAAATGCTAAAACCAACTTGTTATCAACACCCAGAAAACCCACCAAAGTGCCAGATTGCTCACAACACAGAATACAGCATGTGAGTTTGCCCGTGATTAACAGCTAATTAAACGGGTGTAAGAGAGAGGGGAAGAGGTGTGCGTGAATTTGCCATTAGAGATGTGCCAGACGAGGGACTGGGTTTATGTATAGATAATGGCAGTTAAAAAGCTTGTGTGAAGAAGAAATAAGGGGTATTTTGGCGCCGTAAAAGCAACAGCTGGCATTTAATCTATGGAAGTGACAGTGAGAAGCAAGCTGTAATGTAAGGAAAGAAGAATGTTTTTAACAAAAGAAAGAAAACTGGTTTCATTTTGCCATTTATACTCTGCTTTTATGCAGTCGTAGGAGGTTCATTCTTCAACAGTAAGCATTTTGTTTTGTGTGCAGCAAAACAGCCCTTTTATGGCGTTCTACATCACAGTGCATTATAAGAGATTTGAGGCAGCACCTGCCTGATCTGTAAGCTAGCAGCATTGCTCTCCAAATGGGACATTACTCCGTGGATGGGTAATGTGATTTTTGTGAACTGGGAGGCAATTTTGAGATTTCAAAAACAATGTCATCACTGCGCATTAGTGAAACCAAGAGATTACACCTGCTGCGGCAGAGCTGACGGTCTAGTTGAGACACACACGTAAAGGCACACACATATTGAGGTAATGTGTAGTAATGTGTGGGTCATGGTGTGCAGTAATAGCCATAATCACAGTTACAGTTAAGCTCGTTTCACATGAGCCTATTGAAGCCCATGAGCAATTTCATTTTATATATCCAATACTGTGCAAAAGTTTTGAATCATTGTAATTTCTTTACATTTTGCTGGGAAGAAAGGAAATATTTCCAATGATTTACTGAAACATGCAAACACGCAGGGAAAAAACAGAGTTTGTACAATTGTAGAGAGCTTGAAAGTCAATATTTGGTGTGACCACCTTTATTCTTCAGCACAGTCTGAACTCTCTTGGCAGCTTTCTTGTCATGTCTTTAAGTCGTCTTCAGGAATAGTTCTCCAGGTTTCTTGAAGGACATTCAAAGCTCTTCTTTGGATGTTTCTGCCTTTTGTTCTGTTCTCTGTCCACATGATCCCACACTGCTTCAATAATGTTGAGTTCCGGGCTCAGGGAGGCTGATCCATGACTGATAGTGCTCCACTGTGTGTTTTTCTATCCAGGTATGATTTTCTGGCATTGACAGTGTGTTTGGGATCGTTGTTATGATGAAAGATGAAGCTGTTGTTTATCAAAACCTTTGCAGATAGTGGATCAAAATCTGATGGTACTTTTCTGTATAATTCATCTATTTTCACAAGATCTCAAACACCACTGACTGAAATGCAGCTCCAACCATGACAGAGCCTCCACCGTGTTTTACAGATGGCTGTAAATGCTCACTGTTGTACCTCTCTCTCTCTCTTGACCTCCTCTGTATACACTGACAGTGATTTGAACAAAGTTGTATATTCATTATTTCATATGACTTGCTTTATGTCTCCTTCTTGTGCAATTTCCGTACCTGAGCCTTTTCTCCCTGTTTCCCTTCCTTATGAATGGCTTCTTGACAGACACTTCTTTAGATAGATAGATAGATAGATAGATAGATAGATAGATAGATAGATAGATAGATAGATAGATAGATAGATAGATAGATAGATAGATAGATAGATTCTACATTTTACTCTGCCTCAGTCTCAATTCTTTTCATTTCCCCAAAGAAATGATGCAGTTGAAACTGACATGCGCGAGCAAAATGTTAATCAAACAAACCCATTTCTCCTCAACAGCTAAACCAAACAAACGGGCCTCAACTTTCCCATTCAAGTCAGAATGACAGCGTAACACAACACAGCAGCAGCGAACGCAGCGTTCTTTATTCAGGGAACGTCAGCCGCGCGCTATTCTGTTGAAAATATCAACTTCAGATGTTGAGGGGAGGAAAAAAGACGGGCGTTTTGTCTGCCTTTGTTGGTTTGGGCTTGATATGCCGCGTGAGCCTTTCAAGCCATTTGTTAGACTCAATTTCTTCCTCTGTTACATCTACAGATTACGTTTCAAGCAAACAACCAGCAACATGAAGGCGCAGAAGCGCTATTATGGTGAGAGAATGACAACTTGCATAGGCAGAGAGCAAGGGGAGAGAGGAGAAATACAAGAAAAGGATGAGAAAAAGAGTTGATGTAAAGAAGGCGAGGGAGATTGGAAAGAGGCGGAGATAGACGTGATGAGATACTACAGTGATGGGATGTATGCGTGTGGGGTGTGTGTGTGTGTATGGTAAATGCTTGCATGCAGGTTATGCAAATAAAAGAGCTTTGATTCTTTGGCCTTAAACATAGATTCCCTTTCATTGTTTTCCTTTCCGTTAACGGCCTCTTTTGGTTTTGCGTCTCTCCTACACCGTCTCGTCTTGTGTGTTCATGAAACATCACAGCAATGTGTAAAGTCTAAACTTGAAACATCTGGCTGAGATATTCATTTTCTTTCTAGATAAGTAACTTAAGGATGCATATGAAGTGAGTGGCCTCTCACTGTCTTTTTTTGTTTGTTTAGATATCTAAACAGTAGCCACAAAAATGAATATTCATTTTTTCAGAAAATTTAAATCTGAATAGGCCCTACTTGTGTTTTAATTGATCTTTAAGTAATGATCATCATGACTAACATAAGCAAGCCCTGTCCTTACTATTAATTTATGGCACCTGGAGTTTGTATCAGCTTCCATGTAAGTTTATTAGCTAGATAAGCACAACTAGTGACAATCCAGCAAAAACAGGATGCTAATGTCTCACAGTTTGTTTAGTGTATGCTGTGCATCACATTAGCAAGAAATAACACTTTTGTTATAAAAAATGGACCCAAAACCCCCTCAAATATTAGTATTTCTTCACAAAAAATTGCTCAGTATTAGCTTTTTGAATTAAGTAATGACCAGCAATAAAAAGTGTGGCTCTAATTTTAGTTTTAAATATCAAGTGTTAACTTTTATTACAGCTTTAGCTACATAGCAAATGTAATAGTTGAATTAGCTTAAATCAAGCTAAAACATAGCCCTGCTCTTTAGTAAAAAAAAAAAAAAACCCTGCTTGTTAAGTTAGCAGGAAGTGTGCTATTCTGGTAGTAAAAAGAACAAAACTGTATTCAAATAAAGAAGCAAATAGTAAGATATGGAGGGTGAGGTACTTAGACTACCCAAGTAAAGCTAGGCTATGGCTTCTTTACCTTCTGGATAGGTCAGGTCCTCAAGATAGATTAGCAGGAGCATTTCCATCTACAAAGGGAGAGACAAAGTCCATGTTATGAAGAAGGAGAATGGAAGTTGAGCAATCTGACCCAAAACTCAACAAAAAAAGATTGAGTGTGAGGGTTGTCTGGGACCACTTTTAAGTTTGCTAACTCAGTGTTGTGCTAGATTTAAGCAGAGAAACTACAAAGTTAACCATAGAGGCGCTGACAGCCGTGCACATTTTGCATGCTATTGCAGAAGTTGCCTAACTTAAATCCAAATTGTAAGTCATATTGACAACTTACAGCTGTTTTCTGGGAGACAACGGTTTCCGAATAAAGTCCACTGTGTGCGCTTTGAAAGAAGTCAATTGTAAAAGTAAAGCTTTGCATGCAAAAAAAAAAAACTTTCTCAAAGACGTGCCACATTTTTACTTTCATGGGTTACTTTTTGGTTGTGTTTTTGATTCTCCATCCAAGTAAGTACAACAGAGAATTTTTTTCAAGGTACTGGAAGGAAAAGCATGTCGCCTTATAGCACATATTACTCCACTGAAGCAGGTCAGTATATCAGCTACAGTTTGCTCCATTTTTTTCTTTTTACTTTTGCCATTTCACAGTTATATAACAATGCACGAGGACACACTAACTGTTAACTGCTTGCCATCTTCATTTTTGTTCTCTCCTCCTATGATTTTCATTTTACTACTCCGGAGCTAGTCAGAATGTCTATTAATGTTTCGTACACTTCATTAAATACCACAGCAACACCGGTTACGGGACTCAGAAAAATGCTCTCATACAGCTTTTGGATGATTATGATCATCTGAATGTTACAATTTTTAAAAAAATAACTTCACATTGGGCCATATGTGCTGGTTCCCCTTGTAAACATTTACATTTGCAACTGCATGTTCATTATTAAACAATAATGGAAAGTATACTTTCTACTACTTCTTGATATATTTGTAATTTGTATTTTTAACCACTCCTCTTTATTGTCATTGTAAACACACTCAGACATGAATTTCTCATCCTGATCTTGCTTAAATCTAAATGGGGTTGGTTAGAGTCAAAACACAATCTCGCGTAATTTTTTAAAAATCAGATATTGGAAGTAGTGTGTTCCCAACAAGTTCAATTAAAATTGTATTGTTGTTGTTTTTGTGCCTTCAGAACTTGGATCACTCACGAGTATAAAAGACAGACCCAGTCCCAGGAATAATTTAGTCTTATTCCATAGCTCTACATGCCATTAGTGTGTACACTTCAGTAAGGAGGATCACTTGCCACGCAACAGTGGTCTGCTTTTCCAAGCTTCCCAGCAGCACTCTACTTTAACCTAGATCGCCATCTAGTGATGGTGTGCTGTACACCACCCTCAACACACAGTCCAAGCACATCAGAGAAATAACAGTGACTGTATGGAATTACATGTGTTTTTTCTTTTAAGTGTATGTTTGTGTGTGTGTGATTGCAGAAATCTGCTTTTCCTCGGACATCGCTGTGAGCAGCTGGACCGAGGATCGATTCGCTCTCGTTGCTGGTGTCGACAGTTAAGGCAGTAATTTCCACGGTGGTTTTCTACAAACAAAAACACGTTAGTTACAAATTGCATCCAACAATCGTCTGCTTCCTCATGTCTTGATTTTGTAAATGCAGGCTTAGTTTTAGACTCTCGTCAGAGGAATTTTGAATGGAGCAGATAAAACCTATTTTGGGTGTTAAATCTTGTTCTTTATTGAAGATTTTTTTGAACTGGAGTGAAATAATAATTGTTATTAGTGTATCTACAAGATGTTAAGAATTAAAAAACTTTCTTCAGCTTGTCGTTGGCGCACTTTTGAATAGGACAGTTTGTTTTTTGAGCACTGCACCCCACCAACTTTTAGAATTTAGGAAACCTTAATTTTTAGCTTTTTTTTAAATGCAATTTTGAATGTAAAATTAATGGATTAATTAAAGGGAATTGCCTGAATTAAGTCAAAGCACAAAAATAAGAAAAACTGATTTCAATTCAAAGTACCAGTTGTGTACACATCTTCCAGGAAGTAAGAAAGACTTTTTTTTTTCCTTTCATGTTTTTTACATATGTTCCTGCTCCTTTTTTCCCCTGAGTGTATGTACAAATGTCTTCGTTTTCCAGTTGTAGCTCCATACATGTGTGTGCGAGTGTGTGTGCATGCACAGGCCATGCGCCACACCTCTCCATAATGAAATCATGCGGGTCAGTGAGGCCAGCGAGGCTCGGGCAGGTCACCCAACAGATCGGAACTAAGCTGCTTTGACCCAGCCTGGTACTGAATGCCAAACACACACAAACGCACACCATGCACGGCGCTTACAGCACAATGGAACCACTGTACAGAGGGGAGGGTGTGTGGTAATGATTAAAAAGGCGAGTCCAAGGAGTGTATTTACAATGCAGGAACCTACGCAGGCAATTGTCTTCTTGTTGTTTTACTCCAAAACTAATAAAAACCTATCAGAGAAGACGCCTTTAAAGAGGCTTTGAAAAAATATCACATCAGGAAATTAAATCAACAACAGAAGTCTGTAAACACCGAAATGCTACATTAGATTACAGTACAGCAAGTTGTGTTTTCAGCAGGGTTATTACGGAGAAAGGGCTTTAATCATTTCGCTTCTATTAGCTGCTGCTCGTATCGCCCAGGGACTTCCATTAGAATTAAATTAAACAGTGGAAATGTAAATATTGACAACATATGCGTAATTATTTATTCCACAAGCAACAAGATCAGAAAATTATTGCTGCAGCATTGTGTTTATATGAAAACAGAGCAATTTTTTCCCATTTGCTGGCAATAAAAATGTAAATGAAATTCCACAGAAACAACAACAATAATAATAAAAATAATAATAATAATAATAGTAGTCCCCCAAAAAACAGTTAACTTAAACACTTTAGAAAACGTACAGCTAGCTCTCCCACCGTCCACCTGTGACCTTAACGTTCTGCATTTCCAACCCGTCAAAGGTCAAAGGTCAACAACTTCAAGACGGCAGTCCTCTGGAAGCTGTCGCTTTTTCTAAGAGGATAATCAATTACCAGAAGACTGATCTCGGCTGTCGCGTCCCCACTCATTCCTGCTTCTTCAGATCAGCGAGGTCCCCATAAATTTGAATGTAAAACAAGCTCACCAGCACAGGGTTAAACACGTAATTAGCCACGACAAGTGAATATGAGGAACAGACTTAGTCAGGAAGAGAGCTATGGTAATGCGGGAGACTTCGCAGCCCCTGCGAGGCATCGAGACGGGACGCAGGAAGGGGAGGGTGTGTGAAGAAGATTTCAGATGCAGATATTAGAAATGCAATTGTCTTCTGCATACGGGGCGCCGGTCTGGAAATTGACTTTTTCATTATTCAGTTAGTACAATAATTAAATATTCGATGCCCTGGGTTGGTGAAGTCACTGAACCACACGGAAGATATTTAACCGGGCCTGACAGATGTTTTAAATAATGTTTATTTATCGATACTAATATAAACTGCCCTAAACTGTCACTCTCCTGTGACCTGCCTTGGATTTCTCCGGGCTTTGCATCGCCAACTTGCATCCGGTAGTAAGAAGAAGAGAGGTTGGGGGGAGAACTTGCAGAAATGAGCAAAGTTTGACTTTGATTTGCAAGAGTTTCGGGAAACTCTTTTAGAGCGTCGTCTGATTGGCCGCTTCCCCGCAATTTCCGGTGACACGATTCAAAAACCGAGGGTGAGCTCTCCGTTTCGCAGCGGCCTCGTTTGTCCAGATGCAAAGACGACCCAAGTGTATAAATTAATAAATGAATACATGAGCAAACACCAAATAAATATCCACACAGACGAATTAATACATGAATGCGCGGCTATATTTATTCACCATCGCCGGCCCAGACAGAGAGGGGAAAAATATCATTATACAATAATTAGGCTTCCATCTGCCTTCCATTGCCCATTACCAAATATGAAATATTCTATGTATTTACATCCGAAAATGCCAATCCCATTCAGTATCACCGCGTGATTTGCAAGTCATGTAGCTAGAAAGGCCCATCAAGGGAGAGGATAAAAGGCAAAACGGAAAGCGATTCGCTTCTTTACAAGACCAGCCAGAACAAGGCAAGAACAAAAAGGTATAGGAGAGGCAGGGTTTTTAAAGAAAAAAAGCCCTACGTGAGAACTCTCAACAGGCTTGGAGCGGTTACAAACAGCAAACGGTTGGACGCCAGTACTTCCAGTAAGCGAGAGGAGAGGAGCTCAGTCTGAGGCCGTCCCTCGTGGCTTTCATGTGGGTAAGTACTCTTCATACGATACTTATGTTACAGTTTTCTGGAACGTGTTTAATATCAGCACAAACAGTTTTTGCACCGCTCAAACGTTTATCCTGGCTCTCGCCATTTCTTTCTGCGCCGCTGGAAACTTGGACAGGGCAGCCGCTTTGAGCCGCCGTGTGCTCGAGAGCAGCGCTGGGGTCACGTTCGAGCTTTATTCTCGATCCGCCCGAAGTATCGCGTCGTCCACTCCGAGAGGCAAACGACATGCAAGCGGACTCGAGCTCAACTCGGCATGTGGAACAATGCACTTCCTTTCGGATCTTTGCAAGTTTCGGAATCCATTTGCATTGGCAACAGGTAGCGGGCTCTCAATGGGGGCCCCGAAAATGTCTGCTTAGAAATTCATCTGCTCCTTCACATCAGAGGACTCAACAAGGGAGAACGGGTGTGTGTTGGTGTGCGGGGGGGGGGGGGGGGGGGGGGGGGGGGGGGGGGGGGGGGGGGGGGGGGGTGGGGGGGTAGTGGGGGGGGGGTGGGGGGGGGGCGTGGGTTGGGTTGGTGCACGGGGTGTCAACACAGAGACTGATGGAGTGTGCGCTAAAGCACTGTATTGAAAAAAATAAACAAATCAGAAACAATTAAGTGTGAACTCTCATGGAATATTCATAGGCGCGCAGCCTTTGCGTGACAAGCCATCACGCCACCTCCGGTCCATTTTTTTTATTTTTTATGCTTCTCCTCTCCATGTCCTGCACACATGGAGATGTGCCTGCCACTTAAATCAAATTAGTCATTAGCAAATTGAATCAACAATTAGAGCAAAAGAGCTGCATGGCATTAGCGTCAGTTCAGTCATATTTGTCAACCTATCAGAGCAACCTCTGGAGTGGATTCTCCTGCGGTCCAACTCCTCTCCGGTGCGTTCAAAGTCAACGCCGTAGCTCAGGGCAGAAGGCCCCTCTGTCCCTTTTATGCCAGGGTCACCTAGCATCACTGCAGCTTGAGCACTCTGCCATTTTTTTTTTTCTTTGACTTTTGCCAAACTGTGTTTGTTTTGCTCGCCGAGCTCTTTGATGGATCCGGTGGCTGCCCTGACCGCCCCTCTTTCTGCCTCTTCTGGATTATTTGTATCGACATTTCTCACTCCTCTCCGCCACAGCTTTTAGTTAGAGGCTGTCAAAAACATTGCTGGCGGAAATGGAAGTATCCTCATTATGCAAATGCCGGCCTCCACTGATGGCATGTTCTGTTTTATAAATTGCATCCCCCCTTGTCAGAAGTCAAATTGTATTTGAGCAACTTCAGAGAAATTGTCACTAAGATTTCAATTTGGTTTGCCTGCTCTGCCACCATCAATTTAGTCACAACAAATATAGACATATGTTTATTTCTTTACAAAGAGCGACGTGATCGTGCTGCTCTGTTGCTGCTCTTCCACAATCACACATTATTATATAAGTACATCTTGTGTGGGGTTTTGAATAATGAAAGCTCAAAAAAGAGAGAGAGAGAGAGGCTGGAATAAATTCATTCCAGATTCAGATTTTTTTTTAATAAAATATGATAAACAGCGGGGGCTAGCGTATATTTTTTAAATGGTTTTCTGCTCACAAACTTTGAACAGAGTTGACGGGGCATCCTCCGAGGAAATATTAATAATCATGTCCCATTAGAGGTAACAAGAAAACACATTTAGGAGCGATCCTCTGTAAGCTGCATGAATAGCTGGGTAATTGTACATTTCCTTATGTATCTCATTTGTAAAGATTCCCTCGCAGCTGTCGTTGGAAATCTAAAGTTTCGCACTTATAAATAAAAACCCAATCGCAGCTTTTATTTTGGAGGAACCGAGGGACTCTTGCTACATTGTAACTTCTCAAATACAATATTAAATATTAAACATGCCTTTTTCATCATATGAATTATTCTCCTGAAAGTCATTTCCAAGCCTGGAAACTACTTCCTTTAATTCTTTAAGCTTCCAGACAAAAACAGTCTTCAGAACTTGATCAATTCAGAAACTAATATTTGAGAGGATTTAAGGGGGGGAAATGAACTTAGTAACCTTGGTCATATAACAGAGCTAATGCTGAGTCGGCAGTTTGAAACTTATAAAACCAAATATTGAGTGGCAGAGCTTCCAGCCGGCAAACAGCTCTGTCAGCACGGGTCAATAGAAATCAGTTTTAGGGAATGCGATTTGAAAGAAAACTTTAACAAGTTTCCTCTGTGAATTAAAAATGATCCGCAAACACATCACGGGATTTGAATTTATGACGTTACGGCATTCATCTGTTTCCATCTGTAGCAACGTCGAGGGTCTAAAACCTGATGAGTTTTCTGTCTGCTCAACTTAAGGGCCTCCATCAAAGCCAAACTACATCCAAGTGCCCTTGAATTGAAAGAAGAAAAAAAACATACATCAAAGCGACAAGAAAAACTCAGAGTTCACTTCAAACTGGCAAAATCTTGCCCACTATCCTCCATCACAGCAGTAAAAAAAGGATGACGTCTTAAATCTGTGACAGCAACAGAAATTAATGGCGCCTGGCTACTACTGTTGACAAGCCAAAACCAAAAAAAAAAGAGAGAGAGAGAGGGAGTGAAAAAGGAGAAAAAAAAGAGGAGAAAGTGAGAAAAAAACGTCAGGGTCGATTTTAATATTCATGAATTTTCTACCAGCTCAGTTCAGCAGTTTCGATTAAGCATTAATTAGGAGCCAGAGGGGAAACCAAACAAAAATAAGGAGCTGAATGACTAATGAAGGTGGTTGAGATGTGGGTAGACTGCCATGCCACTAATGGTTCAGTGTTATGGGTGCTACATGGGCAGCAGTGCCAGCGGTGTGGGCGGCTAGACGCACCTCTGCCCACACCAGAGATCACACTCTGAGAGAAAAACACACTCTGGCCATGGAAGAATAACATCCTCGCCTCCAAACAGCGAACAACCGCTGTTTTCTGTCTTTAAAGCCTGTCAGTCGAAAAACCTCCCAAATCCACTTTTGTGAAAGGGGTTCATGTGTTTGGTTGAAGCTTACGTGCTCCTCTGGGTGATGGAAAATTCCTAAAACTGCTGGGTTTGTGAACATTCCCCAAACCAGCTGGAGAAAGTTAAAAACACGCACGTTAGGGTCAAGCTGGAAATGGTGAAATGAGGGTCCTGCATCACAGCAGCAACACAAGTGTCAGCTGTTACACATTCACATCGCAGGTCTGTATAAAGTTAACGTATGTATAAGTTATGTCTTGACTGTGTGAGGATCATTTCTCGTGTTTAGTTCCTGTAAAGCAAATCTTACAGTCAGTGGTGTAACAGTACGCAAAGTAAAAATGTTCACAGTGGGGTTTTTGTTGTTTGTTCCTGTCGTTGCTGCACACTCTTTATAACTCGTAGTAGTGCAAGTGAAGAGTGCCTTTAGATTTACGTGTGTTTACTGTCATTTCCATTGTTTAAACTACAAATTTCCAGTCGCAAATCTTGATTTTCATTTATTAATAAAGCATAAATGTTTTATTTTTTCAAAAAGCATAAGGTCACTGCTGCTTTGTATCGCCTCAAATTTAACATTGAATATGAATTTTTAAAATTTTAGGGTAATATAACAATCTCTCTTTACGTTGTTTAATAAAATGACGGTTTCTTAAAGGGTTTCTTAAAGAAACAATGAAAGATGCTATAACTAATGAAATGTGAATAAAAAGCTGATTACATTAACAAAATACAAGAACTTTTCTGTTTTAATATGCAAATTAGACAATATTTTACAAAAATGTACCAATTATGAAACATTTTCCAAAGCGGATATCTGAGCACTGGATAAAGCCAGGTACCAAGTCCTTATTTCATTAACACACTTAAGTTTTTACTGTGCAGACAAAATCTGTTTTGTGTTATTGGCAGCAACCAAGAACCTTTCCCCACACAAATACAGTATTCTATTGTGTGTGTGTGTAT
>NW_005187519.1:753349-815701 GCF_000239375.1 Pundamilia nyererei
ATATATTTATGTATATGTATCTTTGTTGTGTTCAATTACATACATTTTTAGTACAAATCTGTATTCATGGACAAACTAAGAAATAAAACTGAAAATTCCATTTCATCTGATGACTTACTTTGCAGTACACATACAGTTTTGCATTACAAGAGTTAAATTAAATAACAAAGACATAAAGTGTAGTAAAATAAAACAAAGTGAACATCTACTTTTGTATGAGACATTTTCTTTCATTTTATGTTTCTTATGGAAGCAAAATGTCCTAAAATTTCAAAACTGGCGAGTGCGTGATCAGTTTTCTTATCTGTGTCTCACTTCATTCAACATCCAAAATATGTTGTATTGTATATTGTACAATAATGTTTGTTGCATCCTTTCGAAAGAAAAAGTTGCAAAAAAAAAAAAACAAATAAAAACTGAATTAAATATGTTGAATTTTGCTGCTTATTAACTTAATTTCATCAGATGTGTCAAAAACCAGAATTTACAGCATGGATTACAAATTCTCTTTTTAACAAAACAATCTCTGCAGAACAACACACATATAAAACTAAATAGCTTAACTTGGAATAAAACATGCTACTGGTGATAAAGAAAACATTTTATCAAATTATACAGTAAATCTTAAATAAAATAATTATTTATTTTTACTTTTAGAACTATCTCAAAATAGTTTAATGCTGAATAAAGCTGACTTAAAATGTGTTTTCCCTCTGGTATCATTCAGAATATTACATTAAAATTATAATAGGGATTTTAAATTATAATGTAACTGTATCTATTATTATTATTATTGTTATTTATATACAAACTGCCCATGGGTTTTATTCAATATGTCACCACTAATGTGAAGTTTATTAGTGCACTTCATGCATTAACAAGAACAATGTATATGTATGACAGTACTGGAGTTGAATACATTTGTCAAATATGAATAAACAGCATAAATATGAATTTGGCATAAAATTTTCATTCATTATTGTCGTGGCTTTGAAATGTCAGCTAAGGCAAGATTTACATACTATAAATATTTGCACTCGAAAAAAAATTTTGTGCTTATTGTTCTTAAATGTGGAATAAAAAAGTACACTGTTGTGTCCCTTTTTTCAATTTTCCTATTGGTTTTATTTTTCTTATTGGCACAGGGACGGGAGGGAGTAATAATCCCCACAGGAGCAGAGGAAGAGGACTGGGGGAGTGAAAAAAGGTTATCTTTTCTTTTATCTGTTTGAGAAAGAGCTTTGCAGTCTCCTCTCCCAGTAAAACAAGGATAAAGGGAACAGAGGAAAAAATAAATGATATTGTTACAGAGGTATTATCCTTAAGCCTGCCCATGATATTTGAATTGTATTGGTGAATTGTAATCAGGTATTTTAGCTTAGCGGCGCTGCTCTCCGTGTTGAACGCCTACCATCTGGTATTGGACGACAGTGTGACAGACAGTGGGCTGGAGAGGGAGGGGAGGAGGGGGGCAGAGAGAGAGAGGAAGCTGTTATCCAACTGAAAAGCCTGGTGACTTTAGTTTCCCAATCTCTAAATCTACACATTGTAATGTAAGTCCACAGACAGGAAGCCCAGAGCAAACAGTGTTTGTATGACCAGATATAGGCTGCAGATCCCTTCCAATCATGAGGGGGGAAAGTTGGCCTGTGTGGGGCTTTGTTCACTCTGGGTAGGTAAAAGAGAAAAAGAAACAAAGCTAGTCTTTAAATTATTGGGATTTTGAGACATCTGAAAGCCCACAGTGTTATTCCATTTTGGTGGTTTTGTTTTCAGATATCACATGGCTTGAGATAATGTTCTTCGGGATGGTTTGCAAATGAATTGTGGTGGGTAAGATGAGGAACTATGGTGTGTTTATGCTGCTAATTTCCTGTCAGAAAAATGTAAATAAGGCTTTTAGATATGGCTGGATACACGAGTGAGGGTGGCTCAGAGTAATATAGGATGCTATTAAGGCCACATTACAGTATAAGACAACATTATTAAACACCATTACTTACTCATTACATGAGGCCTGTAATGTAATAACAGCAGACCTAGTTTTGCAGATGGGAAGTGAGTCCAAAGACTTCCAGATTGTCTAGTATCCTAAATATCCCCTTCGATATCTGGGATATTTACTTTGCATTGCAATGATAATATTTAATTTTAACAAAGGATTTTCAGTCCAAATTGCATCGATCTTGAGACGTGATCACAAACAGTAGATTTAAATAAATTAACCTTCACAGAAAAATTCAGATTAATTAAGACTGTTCAAAATAACTGTTTATAGCACACCACAAAGTCCAGCAAGACTTATAGAAAAAGAAAACGATAAAAATCCAAAGTTCCCTTAAAAGCAAGCATTTGGTGAGAGTGGGGATAAAAAAAAATTAGATATGCATTTGCTTAGATATCAAAGAAACAGTCCACTCTTCATGGATATGCATCCACCTTCAGTTCCTTTCTCCGAGAGAGAAAGTAGAAAGAAAGACTCATCTGTGTCAGAGCCCTCCAGTTTGACCCCGTGACCCCGGCCCGGCTGATGAGAACTCTTGTTTCCGTTTGACGACGCTCCGCAGAGGAGACTCCTGTTGCGACTGGACGAGTGCCCTTCAGCCGCCTCACTCACCGCTTTTCAAGTGGCTGAGCTCTGCCAAAACACAGGTCCAAAGTTCAGAATCCCCTCAGATGACAAAGCAGCACATCAGTGTTTGTTTTTGTGTGTGTTTGTTTTCTGCATGCAGGTGGTCGCCACGGGGTTGCTATTCATCGATCCCAGTGCGGAGCCAGATTTCTTCTAAGTCACGTTGCGTTGGCGTGACCCCCACCTTTACAGGCAAATCGACTCGCTTGCATCTGTTCTCATGTAGCTAACCCTGAATGGGACGTCATATGAACATCTTGTGGTCAGCAAGGGTGAAACACGGACAATAACACTGATTATCAGCAACAGCTCTGGGTGAGAGTGGCTGCCCTAACAATTAACAAAGAGAGGTGTGTGTGTGTGGAAGGAGGCGGGTGAAGTTTTCTTTCCTTTCTCTCTGCTGCGCCTCCTATCACAATTCATTACCACAAATTAGGGTTCAATAAAATTGCTATTCAGAGATAATTAGGAGTTGGGTTTGTGGGGGGGGTCGGGGAACAGAGGACGGGTTAGGCAGGAAGTGGCAGGAGGCCGGGTGGAAGGGGTGGAGGAGATTTTGCTTTCCACATGTCATCGTGACCCAAACCAACAAATTGAGGGTCTGCAGCTGGGGCAAGTGAAGTGAGACCCTGACCTGCCGCCAAACACACACTGATAAGACGACCGCACACAAAAAGAAAACACGCACACACGCTCTTTTTCTCCCTTCCTCTCACCTGCTGAGTTGGGAGCTGCTCCAAGTTAAACAAATTATTTCAGGCCTCTCTCCCTTTCATTCAGCGGAGCAACGGTTCACCAACAAACGGTGATCCCACATGAGGACAGCGGCTAATAAGGTTGCGTGTCTGTGTCTGCGGCTGTGTGAGTGTATAAGTGGCTGCCTGAGTGCAGGAGCTGCCGTTGTGCCTGCATATATGTGCGCCAAGCTTTCATTAATTAACACTTTCCTGATGGAGAACAAGCTAGTGATCTTTGCATTTGAGAAGGAGCAAAATACTTGTGGCCGTAGAGCAGATATGTTTAATTAAGACATTAAGATTATCTTTATTTCTATCATATTTGATGATTTAGCTCTAAAAAATGACAGTAAATTCTTTATTTCTGTGTATATGTAGCAGTGTAAAAGCACAATGTGAGCATACTTTTTATTCCATAGTAAAACTTACAATAATGCCTTAAATTGAACACACAGGGGTTTTCTATATATAATTAATAGACCCACTGTTTGAAAATATTTAAGTGTGCTACTGAATCAGTGCAAAGCACTGCTTTAGCATGATACCTTCTCAATATTTTATCCTCTTCTCAAGATTATCCTCTTCAGTCAACAACTCTTTGTTCAACAGTAAAGCTGAGAGACTAACAACATGAGTGATGTTTAAAGACTCGAGTGAATGGCTTGGAATGAAAATGTCTCAGCGCTACTTTTGTTATTTCTGGAGTCCATGAAGGATATTTTGGCTTAATTTCAGGAGTAGATAAACTAGAATAGGCCTCAGCTTTGATATTTTTGTCCTGTTGTTTACGGATAGTTTTTAAGATTCATGTTAATTAATTACCCTTCCAGGCCTTAAAGTGTACATAAGCAAAACTGGTCTATATGTAATTCAAGCAATGAAACTTACCTCCCTTAATGGACTTCTATTTCTGTCTATTTATTTATAAGATATTTAAAATCTCACCTAGGGTTAAAAATATTATCACAGTTTTGTGATTTTCCTTTAGTGAAAAACCCAAAACTGTTTTGATAAGTGACAAAAAAACATGCCTTTGTGACAGTTACAGTTGTAACGATTAAAGAGTGAAAATATGACTTTTAGCTAGCACACTGGCTTAATTTATCTTTTAAACAGACATTGTGACATACAGTAACCCACTAATGTCCCATTTGCATGTAGTCTATTACTTGGATACTTTTATTATAGAACAACAAATAAGGACACAAAGAATTCAGATTGTTACATATTAGCTTTGCGTCAGAAACAGCTACATGTTTAGCAATATTAGCTAGCTAAAAAGCTAATTTTTGCTACTCAAATGTAAACTGATATAAATTTTTCACCACATGTCCTCTTTGTAACCTAATCATGATTTTTAGGGTTTAAGCCATGGTTCTTTTGCAGTTTTTTTTGTTTGTTTGTTTTAAAGTATTAGCTTAAAGTTTTCAGTTCATTAAAATATAAAATAATAATAACAGTAGCTTTAGCTTAAGAAATTTCTTTCATGCATAGCTATAGAAAACCTTATTTAAATGAAATAATTAGTTATTATCTTATTATTGCTTAAAAAAACAGGTTTTAACCTAAAAAACAAAGCAAACTAGTGTTAGCGTCGATTGGTGCTCATATTATCCTGAAGGATAGCGTATTTGGGTAAATATAGGTTTTCCGCAAATATATGTTTGAAGCACAATTATATCTATTTAAAATCTATAAACTTGAAAGTATATAAATGTTATATTCTTTATGTATTCAAAATTTAAAACATTAAAAATTTAAAACATGTAATTTTATATATCGGACAATGTGGGATTTTAGCCAAAGTTTTAAGTCCTGATACTCAAATAATCATTAACAACAGACACTCAACACTTAAGATAGAAGCAAAGAAAAAAAGCTACATAAACAACACAGATTACCACTTCAACAACAACATTTTGTGTTTACTTTCAAGCACTGCTTTGGCCGCTGTTACTGACATTCAGCTGCTCTGTTGAACCTGTCAACTTTAACTCCACTTGTTCTTTCTTATGGTTGTTTGTGCCCTGCATCCTCCTCGTCCTCTTCCTCCTCCTCCGCCTCTCCCATGTCCCCCAGCTGTCTGCGTGCGACTCTGGCTGCAGCCCCAGCACTACTGGAGGGGCCGTGTGAACCGTCCGGTCCGGTCACCTCGCATCAGTGTCGGGCTGGAATGCGCCGTGGCCTTGGCCCTGGCTGGGGACACCACTCTGGGGGGAAGGGGGGGCATTGGTGGTGGTTGCCGGCTGAGCAGGTGCTCGCTTAGGGAGAGGGGGGAAAATAATGTTGATGTCATGTCCCCGCCACCCATTGTGGTTGGGGGGACATGGACACTGAGGGACAGAGAGAGCCAGTGGGTGTGCCTCTCCAGAGGTCACTGTGCCAGATCAGAATCACACTGAGCTTTTACTTATTAAGTGGCTTTCTGTGCACCCGGTGGTCAGCCAGCACTACACGACAACCAACCCTCTCCCTTTGCACAAAAAGACTCCGGTAAAGAGATACCGGCTCGCTATTGAGACAGCCACTCTGCCGTTGTATTTGCCCCTGCTACTACCAGCCACTGTGAACAAATATGGCACATGATACTGGAGGTGTAGCATTCCTTCCCCCTTCCCTTCTCCTCTTCTTGTTGAAAGAAGTCCTTTACACACCAAACAGAGCATCACAGACTCTCTGATCAGCAATTATGCACTTTAGAGGTATTAAATACTGCTGAGAGGGGAAACGGGGGCCTCCAGGGACCACCAGCAGTCTGTAAATACACTTCTCTCTCCAAAGTGAAAGGGAGAGACCTGCCATTTGTAGACATAATTCATGCATTAAATGTAACGCCGGGGTAAAACAATTACGTCGCATATATTTCATCTTTATTTACTTCGTCATGTCGCTGTCTGCACAGCAGCGTGTGCGCACAGCATATGACAACTCTTCCGAGTTATTTGCGGCGTATGCGTTCACTCATCTGTGTTTTCCTGCTCTACATCTATATTAATCATCCGCACAGGTCAGAGATCGCCCGGTTCTAAGTGGTGAACTGGCACAAAAGATTATCATCAATTAATATGCCATAATAACAGGGTTCACTTTCATAGCTGCTGTATGCATTTGTCTTTTAAAGTGATCTGGTTTGGCAATCTAGCCTGTAATGTATGCAAATGTGAGGAAAAACACTTTGGATTGTCTCTGAGGAATAAGAATCCATATCGGGATTCATACCGGCAGCGTATTCCATTTTTGGCATCGAGAAAAGTTCTCCAGCAGCCAGTTTGTCTCGCCGACTTCACATGTTTTCATGCTGTTTCCCCAAAGTTGTCTCTGTGAGCGGAGCCTGGTGGGAAGCCAGAGAGGCCATTATTCAAACCAGGGTCTTGACACCATTTTATGGCTGAATTGCATTAACTTGCATGTAACTTCAGCAGTGGGAAGCAACTGTTCAGATACAGCTCCCCCACCACCACCAAAACTCAGAAGGTCCTTTGATATGTTTGTCCATGTAGCATAATTCATCCACTGAACTGCACGACACGGACATGAAACAAAAAATAGCAAAAGAAACGGAAGGACACCAGGCATCCTCTGCCAAGTTTCACTTTTGAAGAGCACAATTCAGATCAGCACCAAATTTTAGCACCATTAGCTTGCGTCACAGTCTACGCTGAGCACTGGCAGTGTCAGTTTGTACGCATAAGCAACAGGGCTAATATTTGCTTATCATTGGGCCATTTTTAAAATGTGAGCCTCTTTGCTGAAAATTACTGGTGGAAATGCCATACTGGATAAATGCTGCATTGTCAGGTACACTTATCAGTACCGGTATGAGAAACATTTCATGTGTACTGGAGTTTTTTACTGGAGTATATCAAGTACTTTCTGCCACTTTCTTACAACAAGGACCCAATGTTAAAAAAACAGCAAATTCTTTGTTATTTGTTACTTAGGAAACTTCATAGTTAAGAAACTGCAAAACAAATCAGCTAAAGCAAAATGTAAAAGTGAAAAGGGCAGAATTTATTCTCTTTATTTACAGTTTTTACTCTGCAAAGGCATCCACTGTGGGCTGGATTGGACCCTTGGTTGGGCTGGATACTGGGATTCGTTTTTAGATGTTTGGCCTCTGGTTTAGGTGGTTCTAAATTCCACCATTTGGTTTTAGAGCTGAAGAAGCATCTTGGATTAGAGGTGAAACATCTTCAAGCAATTTAAGAAAGTCCCGCTGCTTTCTGCCCGAGCTTCTTAGCCCTCCAAGGCCTGGATGACTGAGAACCTACATAGACATTTTCTTACTGTCCACTGATGAACACAGCATCTTCTATTTTTGTTGAAATCATTCCCCCAGATGCATTACTGGTCAGTGAACAGAGCTTTTGTACATAATGATTCACTATACTAAATGGCACTAGCTGGAGCAGATTAGGCTCAAAAGGCGACACAGAAAAGGCCACTAGTTTCATCAGACTTCAGTTTAGACTTCCTCTCTTCACTTGTCAATACCACCTGGGGAAAAATACCTGCTCCAAAGTACAAAATAAGCTCTGTACTAGACTAAGAAACCATCGCTGCTGAGCAGCAAGGCCGCTCCAAAGTGAACTCCGAAGTGAACTCCAGCTGCAAGTTGCAGAAGCACCCTGGGCAAGAGGAGCTTAAAGGACGGCGTGAGTGACGCGGCGCCTCGGCGCCAGAGACGATGAGGAGAGGGGAAGTGACAGCAGACAGTTGCTACACACGTTGTCGGGCTGGCAGTGTCACACCTGGCAGCTGTCAATCATCAGGCTCCCGAACACCTCGCTCCCTGATATCGCCGGAGCCGCTGCCAAACATGCCTTGAGTGGTGTCATCCATCCACACATGAGCAGTGGCCTACTCCGACTGCACACATCCTGTCACGGCGAGTCAGAGAGCGGGAGAGAGAAAAGGGGAGAGACAGGGAGAGAGAGGGGAGAGGGAGGGAAGCATCCATCTATTTACATATGGAAAGGTCACAAATAGCCTGCAGGCACTGTGCTAATTAGAGAATGTGGGAAAAAAAAACTCCAAAGATAAATTGAAAGACAAAAATGGAGAGTTATCTAAGTGCGGTGGCGTAATGAAAGTGAGGATAAGGTGAATGAAAGGAGAAAAGGGAAAAGAGAGAAATTTCTTTTCTTTAAGGTGGGAGACTGGGGAGCCGGTCGAATTTGCAGATTCGACATCATCTGAACACTCTCGGGTAGTGACTCATCGATACAGGTGGTGATCGGTGCTCCCGCCTTGTTCACCGATGTAGCTTTAGCTCTCTGGCTAGCACGGGCCTCCACCAGCAGACGCTGACCATATGACGGTGTTCAGATGACCGGGCGTGGGTGATCTCTCCCTTAGCCGGATAAGCGAATCAACCTTTATAATTCATTGTGACAAGCTGACAGGGAAAATGAGTGTAAAATTTTATACTTACATGAATTTTTGTGTCAGATCACCGTCTGTGCACTTGTTTATCCGCCCGGCCATTGCCGAGGGCTTCTTTCTCCGTGGGTGCTCCGCGGACTTTGTTTCCAGGCCTTCAGACACATCGCCCTTCGCCCTAGTGAATTTGCTGATTAATTTTGGATGCTCCCCTTAATTAACACCCCAAAGGAAAGCGTAGATTTCCTAACCCGCCTTTTGCTGCAGAACAAACAAAAATGAGAGGCTCTGAAGAAAGATGACCTCAGGGAGACAGACGTGCCGATGTCCAAAATGACATTACAGGAGCAATGTGAAGGCCCCGTGATGCTGGGCCTAGACCTGGACCTGGGCGATGCCTCGGGAGCTCCCAGGCCTTTTAATCAGCGGCTGGAAACGAGCTCCCCATTAGTCTCATTTCATTTGCTTTAGCGTCGGCAGAGAAGCAGGCCTCGCATGATGCCACCCGACGCTTGAAACATGCTGCGCTTGTGCCAGTGCTGGTGCCGCCTCCGGCCCACGGTCATTAATTGGTGCCACTCTCTTACTTCCAGTGAAATTGGCAGATGACGGACAGGGGGCGAAATAAAAATGTGATTTCTTTCTCCTTTTTCCCCTCTCTTCCTAACATCAGAGTGGATTTCACTAATTGGGTTGAATGGCGCCCATCGCGTCTTGTGACAGCCAAGCAGGATGCATGAGAAGCTGCGGGCAGCTTGGAGAGCTCTCACCCTGCCATGCCAGCTCAGAAGACATGCCGGCAGGAGGGGATGGCAGGGTACGGGGGGGTGGTGAAGTTGCAAAAGACACACTGAGACAAAAGAGCGCAGCTAGCGATTGCACGCTCGCTTTACGGAGACCTTGAACAAACAAACTTGCACTTTGTCTCGCTGAGGGCGAGGATACGCACATCATTGCTCAACCAGAAGGTAGCAAATCAGCTCATGAAAACACGAAGGGTAAAGTCCTCGGAGACTTTTCCCCTGCCTTTGCGGCCCATGCATAGTTACTACATCAATTTCAGTGAGTAACAAAAAGGTTGTACTAGCATAAACAGCAATGCAGAGGAGCAGGAATATGAAAAGAATACAAATGATGCTATCAATCAGCCACCCCAATGCATTTTTGGGTTGCAAAAATTTCACATTTTAACATTAAAATCCTATTTTCCTCACATTTTTTGTCATGTCATGTGGGCTTTTACAGCACAACAGCCATCTCTACTGTCGCCTTACAAACACAGGATTGGGATCACACCAATAGTGTCCAGACTTTCCTCTCAAAATATCGCAAAACCTGTCACTGCAGTAAGCTGATGTACAGTTTACATAACTGCAGGCTAACACAGTGTCCAATTAGGACTATTAAAAGCACATCCGATCCGCCCGCCTCCAGTAAAACAGACATGGATGTTTGAGCAGGTCGTCTCAGCTCCACGTTGGACAATTGTGCGCTTTGTTTTTGCGGAGATTCTGGGGGGAAGAGTCGGGAGGGAAGAAAAAGCAGAATTCCTGTTACAAAAGGACAAGAAGTGCAGGTGTAATTGGGATATTTGGGAGTGTCCGGTTTCAGGGCCCATCAGAGAGCGGCAGTGAAATGAAGCCTGTAAGACTAGAGCGTGGACTGGCAGGAGAGGCTGCCCTCTCACTCTCCTCTGCTCTTGTTCTGTCTCAGTTTGACTGCACTCTCTTTTCTCATGCATCTTTTTTCTTGTCTTTTATTTGTTTAGAGATCTGCACCATCCCTTCTGTTTGCAATTTTGCTCTGTTTGGTGTTTCTTTATTATCGTCATGCCTCCTTCTCTATACAGGACATGACACCACAAGTCCCAGCGAGGCTTAGTTGCACACCACCCCCACCCCTCCTTCTCCTGGGCAATGATAGCAGCTTGATCGGGCAGGTATAGGTAACAAATGAGATCAATTAACGTGTCCAAGAGGGGCACCTACCCGGGAGTCCGGTTGCACCAAACAATCTCCTCATCTTTTGTTTCCCTCTCCGGGATTCCATTTGCAACCTCATCACTTTCCCGGCCGGGACAACGGAGCCGATTGTTCCACCCAGTCCTCTAATGGAGAAGGCCCAAGAAAGCCTCCCCCCTCCGCCTTCCTATGTATCCGTACTATCAGGACTCCAACTCAGGACAGAGGGCGACCTCGACGAAACGAATCCTCACCTGCCCCACCCTCCTCACCTTTCTCTCTCTCTCTGTGCGGCCCTCTCAGGGCTCGATTTGTAGCAAATTTGTTTCTCCAGCTCCCTTTAATTGAATGACTTTGGCACTAACAAAGGAGCTGATTGAACTCAATAACAGCCCTGTTGAAGGCAGCAATGCTAGAGCAGAGGGCAACGCTGCTCCCCCCCCCCTTAAATACACACTTTCTCTTAGATTACATACATCTCAGAGGGATATGAAGGCAATGTTTCAAACAGGAAATGGATCTTGTTTTTGGGCACATCATGCAAAACAAATCAGAATGAAATGTGAAATTGATCAATCTTCCTGTTGATGTCATACTTAACTGGCGTTCCTTTGCCCCGCGAGCCTATCAGTTACTGTCCGTGTACACCTTTCTGTCTCATCTGGGTTTAACCATCATTTTCAGATGAAGCATTTCCAGACCTCACAGCTGACAAACTGACAGTCGCAAATTTCATCTCTGCTAATATTACATGCAGCTTGATGGAGCGATGGGACAACCGAGTGAAGGTCTGCAGAGAAAAATCACCAAGAGGAGAAGCAGAAATAGGGGCAATTATCTTGAGTTAGAGAGACAGGGGGAGCCGGTGATGGCAACCATCGAACCCCTGAGCGTTCTTTTAAATGTGCTTGATGAATGTGATGTGTGCGCCTCATCTGGTTCCCTCCTTCCTTCAGTCTGTCCACAGCAGTTAGACGAGATTGTTTACGATAACCTTGTAATCAACCTGGCCTGGCTGACAGTTTACCATTACCCTGATAACAGCTCTGCTGCAATTTGGCCCCTGAAAGAAATTTTTTTTTAAACAAAATGCACACACACACACAAAAAACGGAGCGACTGCTCTGGCCCTTTCTGATGCCTTATTGATAGAGCGCTGGCCCTGTTATCTTTGTGCGTAATTTGTTTTCAAGAACGGTGATTTACATTTCAGTAGGATTACACCTTTTAATGCTACACACGAGCGAGAAGTGGGCAGCCGTTGAATACTCCACATCACCATTGCAGAAGGAGGTGGGGGGAAGAGGGGTAGAGAGATGGAGGATGGGGATGGGGGAGAGGGGTGTTCAAACGATGCATTTCCAAGTCCTCAAGTGGAGAGGATTACAATTACAATTAAAAATCAAAAGGCCTGCGTGTCCATCAAACGACTGCCCATAACCCTTTGTGTACCCAATGCCAAATAATCACGGCTAGTGGAGGGTTGGCAGATGCAAAACGCTTCCCGAGCTTAATTGTGGTGTATTACGGGAGCTTGTTCATCGGGATATTATGCAATAAGTGTTATTTCAGGCAAGGATGCAGGTTCTAAATGGCATGCTAATGTGAGTCCCTTGGCAGCATGTTAAAGAAAATCCATGCAGCACCATTAAAACAACAGCGGGGCCAATGGCAAAGTTCAATCATCTTGTTTTGGATATCGCCTTGATGTAGTACAACAAGTTCATCGCAACTCCAGCTGCCACGGAGGGCAGGTAGTGAACATTTTCAAACAGGAAGCAGCAACATAAAGTAAACAGTATTTATATGTAGGATGCTGAAAAACTCATTCATAAGCTTTTTAAAACATTTCAAATATGCTGTGGATCACAACCATATTTAATGAAGTCTAGAACTTCTTCTGAATATTTATCCTTCTGAGTGATAGTTTAATTTTGGATGATAAGATTCAAAGTAGAATTGTTGTGTTTTTTGTTTTTTTAAATCAAGTTAAATCACCCAGCCCTGAAAAAAGACCCTACAAAATCAAAAAGGTGAGGGTAGAAAGAAACGTCCTTTCACAACAACACTGCTTTCCAAACACCAATCTGAGTAAACCAAATCATAACCCAACACAAAGAAACCTATCTGAAAAATAAACTAAAAACTAAAGTTGAGTAGACTGTTACCTAAATGTACATTATGAATTGGCAGAATATCTCTGAAGTGTGAGAGACCGCTAACCAACCACAATTATAGGGTGATAATTAACATCCGTAATAAAGTACTCGTTTTTTTAAACATCTTAAAGCTAGATGCCAAGAAATCCTCAGTTGTATCCCGAAAACAATGTGTCCTGTGTGAGAGTGTGACCACTAAACAGACTAAACCAAATTATAACACACAGGAAAGAAAGCTATCTGAAAGGATGGAGACAAAAAAACCCTAAAAGTGTAGATTCTGTAACCACAATGGCAAAATATTGTAAATCCAAGGGATCAGACAGGAAAAGAGTGCCCTGTTGGTGCTTGAACTAACAGAATAACTCTGCTTTCCAAACACCAATCAGAATAAACAAAATTATAGCACATTGCAAAGAGAGTTATCTCAAACACTGGAAAGAACTAAAAGTATAGGCTCTATGACCACAACTGGGCAAGTACTGCAAACCCTAGAAATGAGACCAAAAAACAATATACTGTTTTAGTTGCTGCTGAGACTAACCGGCATAATAAAACTGCCTTCCAAGCACCAGCCACAGCAAAAACCATTATAGCACATTGCAAACAGAGTTATCTCAAACACTGGAAAGAACTAGGCTCTATGACCACAACTGGGCAAGTACTGCAAACCCTGAACACGAGCCCTCAATCAGACTAACTGGCACAACACTGCTTCAAACATCAAAACATCAGATCAAACTGAATTATGAACACAGTGCAAGGAGCGTTAACTATAAGTCAATGACCACAAACTGGAAATCGAAAAAGGAAGCCACAAAGATGACAGCTAACAGATGAGACTAAAACAGAGATGCATTCCTTCCTTAATTTAAGCAAATCTGTTGGGAAATTCCACATTTCTGAGTTAAATGACATCTAAAAATGAAAAATACTCCTCGGAGAAGGAGATCTGAGTGACATTTGCTATATATAATTACTTATAAAACATTTTAAGCGCACTGAATTCTTTTTTTAACTTCACTAAATTGTATTTAGATGCTTTGGCCGCACTGTTTTTAGAAAATATCATCCCAGTTGAATTGAACTGAAAGCTCACCGTGCACGTTAGTTAAAAATAGTAATCAAATATAGGCCTTTGCTCTCTATAAATATGACTTTCTAGCAGGAGTTGTTGTTGCCCTGCTTTTTACTTCCACCAACACTCTGCGCAGTGCCAGCACGCCACCCCCACCCCCTTTTACACGCATCCTAATCATGTGCATTATTTCAGTAATTCAGATCACAACATTTTACATAATTCTTTGTTTATTCATTTTCTCAGACAGTCAGTGAAATTATGTAAAACACGCTCTCAATGGCGCTCTGTGTGTGTAATAGAATGCAGATTTCATGTTATTCTAACACGTTTACTTACTTGGAGGCAAAGTGTCCCATTTAAATGAGAATTACACTTAAATGTCACATGGGTTTATCTAAATTTATAAACAGTGCATTTATTATATTACATTGGGTGAATCCTAAACATGGATTGCGGGGAGCTTGGATGAGAGACGTGCTCCGAGGGTTATGACTTACTAATGCCTATTTAAATTGTAAACGCTTCCTTCCTTTCTGTATTACTTACCCGCCTTTTCTCTCTGCGAGACGACATGGCACCTGAAGAATTGCTCTTTGAATTTCCCCTGCCATTGAGACCGAAAGAAACATCATTTGCTTTTGTCGAATTAATTCAATCATTAGCTGCCAGTTTGAAACATGCAGTTCCATGAAAGGGCTGAGATAATACCGCTCCTGCCATTCACAGTAAGCCCGGTGTCTCCCGATAGCCGTGGCAATCTATTGCCTAATAATTTTCTGGCCAAATTATAACGCGGGAATCGTCATTCAGCGAGGTGAAATGTGTGAATGCGACAGTGAATGGTGAGAGGGAAGGAGACCCCTTGAATGTCTTTCTCAGAATGGCAGCAAAACAAGGAGATTACAGGGGGAGAGGGAAACTCGTTTACCTCATCAGTGGCCTTTGTACGCCTTGAGTCAGCTTTCTGAGGGGAAGGTGTTTGAACTCAATCATCGCTGGCTGTCTGTGCTGGGACACAAAGTAGTCCCTATCTGAATGCTCTATTAAAATATATACATCCTATTGAAAAACAAAAGAAAGACGACAGCGGGGGGGGAAAAAAGGAAGCACAATTCATTAAAGTGCATTCAAAATCTATGCACTTCAATTTTTTGGACTCTGTGCACGAGCAGACAGCATTTCACTGTCCTGTGTACTTGTTTTCAGTGCACACGATGGGGATTGTTTCCATATGGGACAGCAGTATAATAGCAATAGGGTACATTAGATCTCCTCCATACAGATGTTCACCTCTATTTCTGCAGCAGTTGGGTCCATCTGTGTTTACAGTGAGCTGCTTAGCGCACGCCCGTGCGAGGAGAGGCATATCAAGCATATGGACATTTTACAAAAGGTTACCCTGCATAAATTAGGTTGAATGGCAATCTGTTGAGGAGAGGTGGCTTACTGTGGGAACTAGGTGGTTCGGGGTATAAATGGATAATAAAGGCATCTGCTTTTTTAGCCAGAACAAATTGAGAAATGAGATATGTGCAGTTTAGAAAGTGAGTGAAAAAAATTGTGCATCTGGGAATGCTGCAATAACAGAAGATTATTTACTTTTCTTATCTCATTTCCTTCAGTAGTTTGCACGGTAAGATTTTCACATTAAACCTAATGTTATTTAACCATTTAATTCATTTTTTTTGCAAGTTTGAAGACATTTTTGTTCCTAATTTAGGCACTTTTTCATTCCTTTTGCACTCATGTCTGTGAACCCCCCAGTCTTTATGTGTTTTTTAGTATCACATGTTTCCAATCAGAGGTTACTCTCTTAAATTCGACTGCTTATTAAGGTTTGATTATTATTATTTTTACTACCAAAACATGCTGGTATTTCATTAGAGACAAATAAGGTGCTTTTTTTGTCCCAGTTCTGGAGGCAGCGCTTTTACAGCAGGCAGCGCTTTAGATTTTTATCACATCTTAGAGTGACATCTAGTGGCTGCTTTTCTCATGACGCCACAAAGATATAAGGTCCCCAAAAAATGCAACCTGGCTTTATTAAAAGTGTGTTGTTACTTTTTCTGTCTACATTTTCAGCTCAGCACCATGTAAAAATATAGCAAATGTCTATGTTCTTTCAATTGGTAGATGGATTCAGAACCATCTTTGTCAACATCGGCGTTCGTGTTCACATCTGAACTGATTTTGATTGGATTTGGACTGCTTTCAGGGACTATCTGAGCTACTTATCCATAGCTTACAGTTTTAGCTATTTGTTTACTGCATTTAGTTACTTATGAACCCAAATTTAAGTTCATGCTGTCAGCAGGTACCAAGAAACTAAGAAAAACCAAACTAGAGAAAAATCTGTCAAAAGGAATAAGGAGAGATGATCTGTGGGCACCACCTGCTAAACCATTCTCTTTGTGCTGTTGTTGGCTCTTCAGTGCACCTGTTGTCTCTTTGATTTGCACCAAAGCAGCTGATATGGATTCACAGTGGATTCTGCTTTCTAACTGAACAGACTGATATCCCTGAAGTTTAAAGGACTTTGTGTTTTACTGCACTGATCAAGTGCTCCCTTGATTTTGAGCAGTTTATCTGGCATCTTCATTACGCTCAGCGACCAGTTTTAACAGCTAAGCTGTGGTAGGATATTGAGCAGGATTCTTCCATAATTTAAAGGGGATAAATAAAGTTTTGGCATTTTTGCCTTTAACCCTGACCTTTTCATATTTTGTGTAAAGATTTGTGTGTAATAGAAGTGGTTTTAATAATAAATCTCATCAACATAAAAAAATCTTTTGTGAGAGTTATATTAATTTTTATCCTTTACAGCTAATATTTTATTTTATTTTATTAACAGATTAGCAAATAATTTCAAGTTCTTCTTTTCTTACTCTTAGAAAACACCATCAGCTGTTACTTTTAGTAAACTGTTCCACATTTTTACCATTATATTTATTTATTATTTATTTATTTATTTACCAATTTCTTATCTGTCTGTGTTCACTGCTTATCAGTGACTTTTTCAGTCATGCATTTTTTAGATTCACAGGTTTAATTAAACAATAATATGTGTTTGTCAAACAACTTCGGGTCTGTTCATTAATGCTTTTTAAAAGCGTGGACATACATGAACGGATTTATATACCAAGCTGGATTTTTAAGTGATACTGTGAATATTCCTACTTTCTGATTGTAATAATGACCAAAATGTACTAATTGAGCATCATGTTTTCTTCAAAGTGACCTGAAACTAGCAACTAAACTTTACTGACAGAGTTGAGGGTCATTTTTTGTAGACATTTCTGCAACTGCATGTATTTTTTAGCAACCAGAGCAACTCCTAAGAGTAGATGTTTGAAAAACTATGCTTTGTTTTTTTTGTGTGTGCTTCAACATCGTACAGGAATATGCAAAGGGTATGATTTTTGCAGCCACATAGCTGCAGTTATTTTGTACATGCTCTACATTTGCTCCATGCTGCCTGTGTTTACACAAACCACAGAGGCCACAAAGACTTTGAGAAGACATTTGCTTTGGGACATTTTAGTCTTGTTTTCTGTTGTTTGGAGTTCACAACCCGAGCAAATCCCCTTAAAACAAAGTTTTCTTGTGTTGGAGATCAGCAGCGCGTTGAACCTGACATGATCCCTCCTATCGCTTGCTTCCCCTCGGTTCCTGTCACACCTAAATGCTGTCAGGTAACACAGAAATAACCTTTAAAATAACCAATAGCTCCAGTTCCATGTCAAACGCCCCTTCAAACATACACCTCCGCCTCTAATATGCCTCTGTTTGCTCTCATCTCTGAGTTACCTTCAGCGCCGTGTGGGTGGTTAAGATTGATTAACAATAAGAGCAGCTGACTAGGCAGGAATTATTCACCAAAAACAAAGCGTCCATGAATCAAGAAGGGCTCGCAATGAGAGATGGAAGGAGGAGGAACCACCGCTTCCTGCGTGTGGTCTGATGTCGGCTAATTGAAGCTTTGTCAAGCAGATCGGGGGTGGGGGAGGTTCAAAGGCGGACCGAAGTCTAGCGACAACACTCGGTTTATTTTGGTAGGCTCGCCACCTTTGATGTGAGCTACTTCTTCTACACATGCAGCTTTGATACGAGAGGTCATCGCCGCTGGTCAAGGGGGCTTACCGGACACAACAGGTCCTCTGGGAAAATGAGCGGCCAGGTCATCACAGAGAAAAACAAAAACTGAGCAGAAGAGTGCTTGAGTGGTGAGGATTCATATTCATGCAGGGATCGCACATGCATAGATGCCACAAAAAGGGCTTTCAGGGTAATTAACCTCATCCTGTTCTGGCCGTGCTACACGTTTTGGCCAAAGCAATTTCTCCAGAGAGGCAGGTGTTTAAAACTTGTAGCTGTTTTTGATGCTTTTTTTGTACAATGCTCCCCTTTTCAGGAACACTTTCTCTATCACACACAAACCTAAAATTCAGGATGATTGATTACACCCAGAAATACTGTCAACTAAGAGACCTCGCTAGATGAGGAAGCTCTGACTGAATATGAATATCAATTAAAGTTTCTTATCAGTTTATACAAATTATATAGGCTAGCAAATCATTCCATGCATACAAGCTAGCATGTAGCATACAGGAATTTAAAGAAGTGCTAGAAATCCTGTTTATAGGGACATTTTTAAAGATGGCAGAGGGACAACAGGAACTGTGAAAAGATTGCAATAAAGGGATCAACCCAGACTTTGGCTCTAAACCTTACAGTCCATGCCAGCCTGAGTTAAAACTGCTTACTACATGCTAGCGTAACTTTGATTGTATTATTAAATTAGCATGGTTTCAAGCTAGGTGAAAAGCAGGACAGCAACATCACCCCCTGCTAGAAAAATGTATTCATAGAGAGCAAATGCCCATATTGGACTTTTTGCAAGTTCACTGTCGATTAATGAGTGGTTTGCAGGTGTTTACATAGAAGCTGCTGGCAAGCAAAGCAATCGCCAGGAATTTAAAGCAGCACTGTATATGCCTTCATGACCAATTTCACCCTAGTAAGTAATAGCAAATAGCCAGGAACCACTCACCAGTTGGTCACAGATTACACTGGTCAGTGTCTGGGGTCCCTGGCCGATCTCTACGCCTGTGTTTCTGAGGTCTTAGACACTTTCTTTCATGAATGGATCAACCATGATGGCACATAAGGCACCTCTTTCACTGATTCTTTCAATCTCTCTAGTTTTTAACCCATGTTATTCCTGCTTCACTGACACAGATTACAAAATAATGACATTTGTGGCACTATAGACCAATTTTACTAGGCTGTTATATCTGACAATTGTCATAGCATTAAAGTTTGTTTCACATAATGTAACAACTGGCAGTAAAAATTAGTGACCAGTCTTTATTTTGGAGGCTGCAGCTCCAGTTTTATTGTTTTCACGATGAAGGATGGTCTACCCTTTCACTTACACATGGACCCTTCCTAAGACATTCACAGGTGAAATGTATTGACCCGAGCTGAATGATGCCAGAGAAAGCTTGTGAAGGTAAGAGATAATGCCATAGGAAGACAGATGTTCCTACTGTTACAATTCCCTCTTTTCAGCTCCCATAATTATGTCTTTTCAGGACCTTTGTGTTTATAACCAGTGACACCCAGTCAAATGCTCCCTTTATTTTTGTAGCAGAGTGGTAACAGCCTTTAACTCACTTTTCCAATGTCTTTTCATAGCCAGTTCTTTTGTTCTTGAAGATAAAAAAGTAAAGAGTGTACGTGCACTGGGAGGGAGACACTCTGAATAATGTGCTGATCAATAAAGACCATCTAACAGAGAGATAATGTTGTGAAATTTAGAGTGCAGGTCGTTGAAGTGTCATCAATAGTGCTCACAGTGAGAGGGTTCATGCTGTAGGTCATTTTCTGCTACAGCTGAGCTGACCATATAAAAGTAAAGGTACAGTTGTGTCAAGGGGAAAAAACATCAAGGCCATTTCATTAGGTACAAGACTAGTTTGGACCAGTTTTGCCTTCAGAACAGCCTTACTTTTTCATGGCACACATTCATCAAGGTGCTACAAACATTTGTTGGTTTTTGGTCCATATTGACGTGATAGCATCACACACTGCAGCTCTGTGGCTATAGGTCAGGAGGTAGAACATGTCACCTACTACTCAGAAGGTTGGTTGTTTGGTCCCTGGCTACTCCAGTCTTCATGCCAAACAGGCTGGCAAGATACGAACCTCAAGCTGCTATTTAAATACAAAAGCTACGATGTACCAGCTGTACACTACACAATATCCATCATGTTAAGTCTCATTGTGTGCAGCCCCAGTGGCCTAATGGATAAGGCACTGGCCTCCTAAGCCAGGGATTGTGGGTTTGAGTCCCATCTGGGGTGATGTCCAGCAGAGTGGCGCAGCGGAAGCGTGCTGGGCCCATAACCCAGAGGTCGATGGATCGAAACCATCCTCTGCTAGGACTTTTAGCCAGTTTGCTTTCAGTCATTAATGGAATACAAGTTTCCCTTTATGCACTTATTGGCTATGAGATGTCTAGTACTGGGTTGATACTAGACTTGTAGTCAAGACCGCCTAAACCGAGACCAAAGGGTATCGAGACCAAGACAAGACCGAGTCGAGACCAAGACAAAGTCGAGACAGAGACAAAAAAAGTCTTTAAACTGCAGCCAGATGCTGCTTCGTTTACGGGTGTCAGGCATATTTATATGTTTTTGCGATGCACTCACACAGCCCTCCGCACCGCTGTCTACTGTCTCACTCACTTACTGAGAGGACAGACGCACGCTCCACTTGACTGTCGCGTCTCTCACCCTCTCTGTTTTTCACATAATGATATTATCTTATATCCTCACATGTGATTGGCCACAATATGGAGGGATTGGCGCATAGCTGAGCCACTGTGTGAGAGCTGAGCAGCAAAAGGAAATTAAGTAAGGAGCCGGCTCTCGCTCAATGGGAGTCGACTCTGATTCACTACAAAGCACTCTCTAAGCACGGCTCTTAGAGCTGATGCTTTTGCGCATGACGTTGTGTGTCATGGATACTGTTGACTCCAAATCTCCCGACGACTATAGACCAAGACAAGACCAAGACCAAAGTCCCCTTTTTGTCTCCTGATCTTCCATGGCAATAATTCAAGAAGTTGCTGGAAACATTCCTGAGAGATTTGGTCCATAATGACATGACAGCATCACACAGTTACTACAGATTTATAAGCTGCGCATCCCAAAGGTGTTCTTTTGGATTGAGATCTGGTGACTGTGGAGGCCATTACAGTGAACTCATTGTTATGTTCAAGAAATCAGTTTGAGATTATTTGAGTTTTGTGACATGGTGTGTTATCCTGCTGGAAGCAGCCAACAGAAGATGGTACACTGTGGTCATAAGGGATGGACATGGTCAATAACAATACTCAATTAGTCTTTGTTAAACTAAACCCTGTTGCTAAAGGGCTCTAAGTGTGTCAAAAAGTGTCTCACACATTACACTACCAGCACTAGCCTGAATTGTTGATACAAGGCAGGATGATGTTTTCATGTCTTTTACACCAAATTTTGACTTTGCCATTTGAATGTTGCAGCAGAAATGAAGACTCATCAAACAGGCAACATTTCTCCAATCTTCTGTTGTCCAGTTTTGATGAGTGAACTGCAGCCTCAGCTTCATGGTCTTAGGAGTGGCAGCGGTGTGGTCTTCTGCTGCTGCCATGATGCTCTTCTCCATACCTTGGTTGTAATGAGTCGTTATTTGAGCTGCAGTTGCCGTTCTGTCAATTCAAAGTAGTTTTGCCACCCTCACCTGGAGAATTGCTGCTTACTGGACTTTTTCAGAAAGTTTTCTGTAAATGTTGCTTGTGTGGAAAAATCCCAGTAGATCAGCCGTTTCTGAAATACTTAGACCAGCCCGTCTAGCACAAGCAACCATACTAACTATCAATTTCATTTAAGTCATCGTTTTTCCACATTCTGATGCTCGCTACAAACTTCAGCAGGTCACTTTGATCATGTCTAAATTCCTAAAGGCACTGAGTTGCTGACATGCCTTGCAGGTGTTTGTCAACTGTTGAACCTGTTTATATTTTACCAGACAACCTTAATGGTAAATCATATCATATTGTCCTGTTCATACAGAATACAGTAAACCTGTTGTATGTGCTTTCTTGTTTAACACTTTTGCACTAATGTTAACATGAGACATGAACAGCTACAGACATCAAATATACTGAAAGCTGTTTATGATTTTTCCCTGCCAAATGACCTCTAAGAAGTGCAGCGTGCCAAAAATGGAAGCGAAAGAGTAAATTTTTATAACCAACAGGCTTCTTTTAAATCTAAAAATCAAATCTCAGTCTGCAGGCCTCATGGAGTGTCTGCTGAGGGCAAGGTGAGTGCGGAGGATATCAGCGTCATCGCCCGCTCCTCTCACTCTCGTCATGATGAGCTGTGCTGCCGAGTGTGTTGTTGCCTAATTCTCTCTAACTACAGCCCTGTGTAATCACATACCCCAATTAACCACCTCGGCTCCCCGTTTCCTGCGACGCGCACGCCGCCCTGTCTTCTCGCCACACCGCGTAATTAGCTTTCATCTGGAAATGAAAAGAAAGGAGCAGCTCAGCAATTGTGCAGCCACTCTCTCGTTCTCCCCCGTCTCTACCCATCTCTCTAGCACTCTACTTCTCATATCATAATGGCCCGCAATTTCAATCAGATGGATTTTTATCGCTGACACTAAGAAAAATTGGCTCTCATCCTAGTCCCTCCTTTCAACCCCCCCACCCCCAAACAAGCAGCCCGCCTCGTTTGATAGCTTATGCTTGTGAGACAGCCATCAAGGAGAGTCCTTGTTGTGACTGGGAGGTCTTAGTTTGATATTTACAAAGGATTTAATTCCCTTTTGTTGATGGGTGTGTGGCATTATGGAAGGATCAGGTTTTGCATGCTCTAACAAGGTGTAGCACAAATTAATTCCAGTCCACATAAATGCGAGAAGGGATGAAACAAATACATTGGAGATTTTTGCTTTTAATCATTTTGTTGGAAGAGATTCCCGCTATAATCTTCAAGTACATTATCAAGCATTAATGCTTGCTTTCATTGAACAGGTTAAGAAGGCAGGGGCCAAGTATTGCTCTACTCTAATTCACACTAATGAGCACAGCCCCAGAGCCTTTTTTTACACAGTGGACCATCTTTTAAATCCTGTAAGTTTTAATAAGATTATGTGGTTGACTGAGGAATTCTAAAATTTCTAAACTTTTATAAGGATAAAATTAATGACTTGAAATCCTAAATAGTAGTTCCTGATTCTTTTATTGATGCCCTGCCCCAGCAATATCATTTTCTCTTCTTTAATGCAACTATGGACGAGCTTTTAAGTACTGTGGCACGACTAAAGCACTCATCGGGCTGTTAATATGAGCTATACCTCCAAATTTTCTCTGTGAAGTGTTGGATATCACTAAGGGGCATTTTGGGGGATTTTTGTTTTTAAATGGGGAGCCATGGGGGACCACAGGAAATCAGAATATTGAATCATTAAAATGTTCATAAGTGTGCTCATTTGCAGCCCTGCATCCTGTTGCAGATTTATTATGTGGGAAGTGGAGCTCCATAAGCTTGTGATGGATAGTTTGGATAGCAAAGTGCAAAATTATAATTCTTTTTGAGTAATAGTTCACATCTTGAATACATATATATTTAAAGTAGTTAAAGTAAATGTACTCATGTAATCTTACACTTTTTCTAATCATATACATCATTTTATTGGGCTATAATTATTGATTTAGGGATGTTTATATATGCTTAATGTGGCACCAGCAGGATCATCATGCAGGATCATGTCTATGTCACTGAGTTGTCTATGTTTTATCAGTGACCTCCCTGATGTCACTGATCTTTAGTGGGAGTTAACAGTAATCTGTGCTCTGGATGTGTCCCAGAATACTTAAAGGCTGTTTGCAACCACTCAGAAAAACATGATCTCATTACAGAGGACTCTCAAAGTTACCTTTTATAGTAAAATGTCTGGAGAAGACTGTCTACAACTTCCTGATGTGTTACAACAGAACAGCATCTTTGAAAAACTTCAGGCATGTTTTAACATCATACAAGTTGCATAACATGTTCATATTTGGTGCCTTCATGGTGAGATTTGGTCCAGTTTTGACCTGGTTCAAGAACCAGCTCTCTATACTAAATTTTGAACTAAAGATCTGTTTAGAAAGTATAATAAATGGCCTATTTAACATAAATAACTGGATAAATAATCTTTAATAAATGCTTCAGAGATCAGGGAAAGTTTTTTTTATCATTTGTTTTTGAAAAAAAATTAATTGTGAATTTTGTCCATGTATTTTGTCAAAATAATTAACGACATGTCAGTTCCAACGGAAACCACACTGTCAAATCTGACTTAAACTTTGCAGGAAGATTATTAGGGGAACCTGAATTCCTTTCAAGCTTTGTGGTATTGGTTTGTATAAAATACATATCTTAAATGTCAGTCATTTATGCAACTCTGCATAGTAATTAACAGTACAAACCCAAACTAAGACGTACTTTTCCCTCGAACATATCACTGGCAATATAAGAAACAAAGTCAAATATGATTAACATAAAATGTCACCATTTCAAATCACCTGAAGACAAAGGCATTGCCTAGCTTTGTGGCGATATATTGTTGTGTTGGGTCACTTCACACCTACAAACCCAGCAAACACAGTTGGAGCAGTGGCTTTAGCCAAAGAAATATAAAAAAAAAGGGCAATGGTAATTAAGTGGATGACCAGAGAGGGTACCTATGACAGATAGGTAGGATGGTACCCAGTGTTGGTCAAGTTACTTGAAAAAAGTAATCAGTAACTAATTACTGATTACTTCCCCCAAAAAGTAATCCCGTTACTTCACTGATTACTTATTTTCAAGAATAATTAATTACTTAGTTACTTAGTTACTTTTTAAAAACACAATTTACAACCTGAATAGGTGATAAAGCGATAGATCTTTCAGCCCAATTCTACTTTTTTTACATAATCCATCGTACAAAATGTAATCAAATGGAAAAGTCTCTTTTTTAACTTGTTTTATCAGTTTTAATCTTTTAACTTTATGCATCAAGCAAAAATGTAATTATATGCAACATTCTCTGACTTGAATAAATTAGTTTAACATTTAAACCTATTTTCTGCACATTCCAGCACATAAAATAAAATATTTTTTGTGTTTACACTCACTCTTTCAAATAGATGCAAGTAAAACACAGCAGAAAATAAAAAACATCAAAGACTCAGCGGTCCTGTTGCTCTATTTTCACCTGTAAAGCAGGAGTAGGGTAGGCGGAGGTTTGCCCTGGTGCAGGTGTGCTGCGGCGGTCAGTTGAAGAATCCGCGACTTTCTCAGCACACTTGGTGCTTGCTTGGAAGTTTAGGGTTTTTTTTCGCTTTTCCCACGCACAACGGACACTAATGTTTTTGTCACTTTTTATGGAATCAAACTCAAAGTAAGGTCAGTACTTCCACGCTTTAAACGCTGCACGCTCATACTCTCTCCTGCATTCGATATATGATCCATTGTTGATCTGCACACAGCTCTTGTCACGAACGTCGCACTTGCTTACGTCACTGTCATGAGACATTCTGGCAAAAAAATCACGGTTTTAGTAACGCAGTAACGCAGCGTTCCTACGGGAAAGTAACGGTAATCTAATTACTGTTTTTGCAATAGTAATCCTTTACTTTACTCGTTACCTGAAAAAAGTAATCAGATTACAGTAACGCGTTACTGCCCATCTCTGTTGGTACCTATGACAGCTGGAATAGGCCCCAGCACCGCCATGGCCCTGAACTGTATAAGCAGAAGAAGATGGCTGAATGCAAAAACACTGCCATGACATTTAACACATAATTTTTATGCAATTCATATGTAAATCATGTTCTTGTGTCCTCGTGCACTGCATAAAAATTTGTACAGTATTCTTGATTAAAACTGAGCCCACCAACAACAATCTGTGCTTCTGATGGACATCTGGGCAAACAGATGACTAGGTAATACCGCACTTTTTGTTGATATGATGATTTGTCATGAATGGCCATTCAAATTACAGTCACTCAACTGCAAAAAACACAACTGCGGTCTTTAATTTGATTTATAAATCAAAGTGCATCATAGTTAGTGGACAGTGTAAAATCATAAGTCAAAGTTGACCCAGGACTGAGAAATCTGCTGGTGGGTAAAATCCATTAAAGCCAATAAAAATGTTGAAGTATTCAGTGGTAGCACAGGGCAGTAAGGGGTGGCTGTGGTTCAGGAAGTAGAGCACATCGTCCAGGTTGGTAGTTCGATCGCTGGTTCCTCCAGACTAATTCTCAAGGTATCCTTGGGCAAGACATTGAACCCCAAGTTGTACCTACTGTATCAGTTCGAGTGCAAGTGTGTGAATGTTGGGTTAAAAGGTTATTAGGATGAGAAAAAGCTGATTGGGTGAATGAGTGCTCAAGTAGCACAGAAATACACAAGTATACGTACTAGTGTGTTCTCAGGCCATAAACTTTAATTCAGGCAATGTACAAACTGCCAAATTATCTGGGTAGTGGTATGTCTGTGAAGGTTCTCAGTCATCCAGGTCATCGTAGCCTAAGGAGCTTAGAGAGAAAAGCATCTGGACTTCTTTAAGTTGCTTGAAGATGTTTCACCTCTCAACCGAGAAGCTTCTTCAGTTCTGGAGTCAAATGGTGGAGAGTCCCAGATTAAAGCCATGTGGGATTGTCCCCCCACGAGGAACAATGGACCCCCTAATGATCCTTTGGGTAGTGGTTGTTGGGGCTTATGTTGAAAGGAGCTGCCTACTCCTCTGCAGTCTTTCTCTGCTTTTATTTACAGATAATCTTCCCAAACTGGACACTGGAAGTGGTTTGTGATTTCTTGTACACCTTTTTATATAGTTAAACGTAGAGTCAGTCATTTTTTGAGGGTATTTGATAGAGAGAAAAAAGCATGTTGTGCTTGTAAATATACATCATGTAATTATGTCTTCCAACAAATTGATGCGATCTTATAAATATATAATTAATCCAATAAAAATACACAGAAGCAAGCAACAGTATGTTGAATGTGACCTGAATACAGTGACCTGAAAGGTTATCTGTTTTCTGCCTAATCGCTTTTTTGTTTTCTTTTACGTTTGTGGATAGAGACTGGATACGTATGTAGTACAGCAAAGTTAGAGGAGGAGAAGAGAAATCATGGGGGGTGTTTGCCTTAGTGCCTGAAACTTCAGACTCAAGACATGCAGGATCATGTCTATGTTTCATCATCAAAGAAAGGGCCCCCTTCACCAAAGAATGAAAAGGAAGGAGAAAACACCATCGGTGCCACCTCAAGCCTCGTCTCCTGAACTGAAGTCAGGGCTCATACCTGCTGCAGCAGGTCCCTGAGGTCATGTGATCAGGGCGTACTTGTTATATAGCATATGAGGCTGAGAACTAAGAGAGAGAGAGCCTTTGCCAGTGTGGCCCCCAGATTGTGGAACTCTCTTCCTCTGAGTTTAACATCTGTGGACTCAGCAGTCGCTTTTAAAAAGCAACTAAAAGTCATCTTTTTGGAATTGCGTTTGGTTAACTTTTTGTCTGTTTTGTTTTAAATGCCTTCATATTTCTTTGTGGAACACTTTGTGATGTGTCTCGAAAGGTGCTCTATAACTAAAATTTTACTTACAAGATTTTATTAGTTTTCAGACTCCTACAAAAATCAACCTTTCCACTGACAAACAGTTCGATTACATTCTCAGATGGTGTAAGAGTTTATTCACTAAAAGTGAGAGTCCAACAATATTAGATCCACTTCAAAGAAAGTTTCACTCACGTCAGCTAACAGCAACTCACAGAGGTTAATAGCAGCTAACCGAGGCTAATAGTAGCTAACAGAGGCTAATAGTAGCTAACAGCAGCAAAAATAGGAGGGCTTACTGACACAAACATTCAGGATATCCTCAACAACTCTAACTCATTGACATATATCAGACTCCTTTCACAAACTATTACAGCCTCCTCCAGAGAAGATAAACATGGACATTTCGCTCGCAGCATTGACAGCTGAGCTAAACAGCAAACTGCCAGCCTTCAACAGACAGGAAAAAACTGCAGACTGGATCCAGTCTGATTATACTCACTAACCAATGCAGAATGCATTCAGGTGACCCTGAATCCTCCCTTAGTTATGCTGCAATAGACATAGGCTGCCGGGGGATTCCCATGATGCATTGAGTTTTTCCTTTCCAGTCACCTTTCTCACTCACTATGTGTTAATCGACCTCTCTGCATTAAATCATATCTGTTATTAACCTCTGTCTCTCTTCCACAGCATGTCTTTTATCCTGTCTTCCTTCTCTCACCCCAACCGGTCGCAGCAGATGGCCGCCCCTCCCTGAGCCTGGTTCTGCCGGAGGTTTCTTCCTGTTAAAAGGGAGTTTTTCCTTCCCACTGTTGCCAAAGTGCTTGCTCATAGGGGGTCATATGATTGTTGGGTTTTTCTCTGTATCTATGAAGCGCCTTGAGGCGACTTATGTTGTGATTTGGCGCTATAGAAATAAAAAAAAGAACAAAAAAAAAGATGAAGAATGGTGACCAGAGTTTTTGAGGTGACTTATGGCTTAAAGGGATAAAACACTACAAAAACTATAACTGTTCATATCCATTTTTTAAATTTCTAGATTTATTATGTTGAGGTGAGACATAATACTAAGTTATCTATCTGTTAACTATATTATCTTAAAATATAGTTTCTACAAAAATGTATTTGTTACAAAAAGACTAGTAGAAATATGTTGTGGCTGTTATGGAGTACAGTCATAATGCAATAGCCTTTCCATTAAAATCATCTTTCCCCACCTCCCGCACAGCAGAAACCTTAGCAGAACTTTTAAACAGAACAATCCAAAGTCCTGCTTGCCTTTATCTTCTTTTCACTTTCTCTAACCATGTGACAAAGTGCTGAAATAAAAAGTTTGATCCCCTTTTGGCACACTGTTAGCGAGAGGCTTCCCTGCAGATGAAGAGAGATGATATCATTAGGAACTTATCAGCAGCATGAATGCTGCTCACAGGTACAGCGGTAATGTGACATGAACACCACACTTTGGTGTCACCAGGAACCGTTCCAGCCGGGTGAATCATTGTTCAGTCAAACAAGTGAGCAGCCTGTTAATGACACTGCCATGACATTTAACACATAATAAGGTGTTTCATTCTGATCTCCTTAGGAAATGATTTGCAGGTGGAACGAACCTGAAGACCTTTTACTCCTACAACATGATGAAGGCAAAGACTGTCTGAATATCTTGTTCTTGCTGCTCTTTTTCTTCCCTCATTTTCTCTGTCGCTTTGCCCCACCATCCCCCCGCCGCATCTCTTAGCTCTCAACCTGGTTGTTCTCTTATCTCTCCATGTCCCGAACGAATCGATGAGGCACTTGTTAGCCCAAGGATGTTCATCGGTGAGTGCTTGCAGGGAGAGAAAAAAACGGTGGATGGGACAAACACAGCTTCACTGTGCACTCAGAAAAACATTTAAATACACTCAGCAGCCCTGCATGAACAAACAACTCAAGAAGTTGTAGATCTAAAACCTCAAATGGGTCCTTCAAATGTCAAAATAGATTTGATCATTAGCAATGCAATATGTTTACACTAGTGTTAAGATACCCAAGCCAGATTTAATATTTAGGTTTTAAAAATCTTTTAGTTCACATCTCTAGACTATCTTCATACTACTGTATTTATAATTTAAGGCATCTATACTACTATTAGTACTATTAGAGCATTTTAAAACCCCTTTTCCATATTGATGCATAATCCTCCATCTATCACATCTAGCATTACCCCAGATCTGCTTTGCAGTGAGTCGAAATTTTTGTTTTCCACCACCTTGTTCCACCTTCTCGTTAATCCAAAAAAAAGAAATCTCTGTAGTGTTTTCTAAGGATATATTTGGTCGCAGCTGTTATCATCAGTGATATGCTCTAATACTGATGTTTTGTAGTAGTAGCACATGGAGAAACGATAGAGTCAGTGAATCAATTTTTGAGAAACATAAACTTTTTGTCTTACAGAAGGTTGAGCCTAGATATAATATTAAATGTTTGGCAGAAATGTGGCCCACATCCACATCTGTGGATCTCTTAGAGTCTCATTCTTCATTTCCACACCTCCATCTTATATAGCTCTCATCCACATGTGACGTAACCCAAGTACTGAAAATCTTGGGTCACATTTGGCCAAACTAACTGAGCCTGGGCTCAGATTGTTCCCAAATGTGTATGTGTTATCTTTTATAATATGTGGCATGCTAATAGAAAACCATGCATAAGTCACTGTTTGCTAATGTGCTTCGTATAAGTTTGAACTTCCTGCTAAAAGAAAAGAAAACCAGGTGGTCACTCTCAGTGATGAAGCAGTTTCGTCTCATCCATTAAAAACTTATTTCACTCACTCGCCATTTCACACGAGTGGAGATGACGTGCAGGCTTTGATACAGAGTAAACATCTCTCCCATCGGGCGGGCATTCGGACCATAAATTTGAAGTTGAGGGGAACGAAGTGTAACTGCTTTCATAATCATTTGTTATTTTAACACAATTTCCACTGAATAATTGTTCCATCTGGGTGGATAAGCACATTTAACAAACTTTCTGCGAGTACAGAACCGATGTGGCGGTGATCAAGAGCAGACATGGATACAAACACATCCTGAGATACTTAGCTGCGCTGCTTCTGGTGTCATTACTTTCTTAACAGAATAAAAAAAAACAATGTAGGGAAACATATTTATGCAATTGATACGCTCTTTCAGTTTCAATAGATTGTGTTTGCCAAGCAGTGCATTCATTTTTCATTAGTGCTTCTCTCTTGTCATATAATTTATACAGTGGTTTCCCATATCTTGTGCGCTATCCAGTGAAAAACACTTTTGAAGAGTGAAATCTGTTTATAAAGTATGCGTGTGTCTGTGTAGGAGTTCCTGGGTCTTTGATATCATTCAATCACCACTGAGTAAGTGGGATGTACATGAAAAGGAGGGCTTTTCCCCTCATCTTTTAAGCCTGTCCAAATCTGACATTTTTGGGCATTTACAGAGGCAAAGAACAGCTGGTGGCCTTGTGCATCTTACTGATGCTCATCTTCCTGTATATGAATCCTTTTGAACACAGTCGCTCCCAATATGCTTCTTTTGATGCTCGCCTTTGTTTGGTGACTTCACATCTTTGTGGAGAATAAAGAAGATTACACGGAGATGGAAGTGATTTAAGATCAGTCCTACGGTTAGGTGAATACAGATTTCAGGAGATACACAAGGAAAAAAAAAACATGTACAGCGTTTGTGAGCTGCTTTTAGCTTAGTTAATTTAAAGGACAAAAAGTGAGCTACTGTGTTCCCTTTTTGTCTAACTTTTTTTGGAGATAAACTAAGGGATTTGCAGGGATTTCTTCCAATTCAACCTATACTCAGTAGGGATGGGCATTTCAATCAACAACACTGTTTAATATTCACTGTTAAGCATTTGAGTTTTAAGCAAAAGTATAATATTTCTATAGTTTAGTTAAAATGCTCAGGGTGTATTTCCTTGTTTGTCGACACGTCTTTGACAGATCTGAAAATCTACCTCCAGTTAATTGTGTAAAAACAAGAGAAAGACATACAGTTGTCGGGTAAAGTTCACACTCATCATGGGTATGAATGTCATGGTAACTTGGGGTTTTTAATAAAGTCTTTTTCCAGGGTGGATGATGGCACAGCACGCATCTAGAATGACATTAAAAAACAAGAATTGGGTAGATGAATTTTCTCTATTCTATACGGGGTCAAAGGTATACATAGGTTCAAACATATGCATAAACCTCCATTAATATTTGGTTAAATGTCCCCTAGCAAGTTGTACCTCAGACAGATACTTTTGGTAGACATCAAAAGTGCCGTATTTGACCACTCTTCTGAGCAGAACTGGAAGAGTAAGAAGTAGTTCAAATTCAAGAAGTAGCAGTAAAAATTTGCCAAAAAAAAAGAAATCAGAAAATACTCAACAAAGGTGCAGATAGCTGAAAATTCTACTTAAGTACAGTAAGTATATGCACTTCATTGCTTTCCATGTCTGCCAAGAACCAATTGACGTGGAAGTCAACTCAAAGGGGGAAAACGCAAAGGATATTTGAAAATTGGATGAAAATTCAATGAGATACAATGTTTTTAAGGGAAGATTGTTAGGGTCCCTGGGTCGTTGACCCAGTGTTTTGTGTTTTTGGTTCTTTGATTTTGTTATTTCATTATATTCTAGCTTTGCTTTACGGGTTTTAGGATCATTCTTAGTTAAGGTTCTCTGGGTGGGGTTTGGTTAGAGTTTTAGTGTTCTGGTTTTCTGTCTGTGTAATCCTTAGTTGCTGTCTCCCCTGTCTGCCCTGGTCCCACGTCTCTGTTCCCTCTGTTGTAGTGACTGCATGTGAGTCTGTGTCTTTTGTTCAGTCTCTGTTATGTTTCCTGTTTTACTTTGAAAGTCCATGTCTCATGTTAATGTGTCTGGTTTTGCTTCCTTTGTCTCGTTAGGCCTGATTTGCCCCAGCTGTGTTTCCCTCCTGTTACTCATTCCCTGATTGCTCCCTCTGTGTATTTAAGCCCTGTGTTTCTCTGTGTCCGTGTTGCGATCTACCGTTTATTTTGCTGTGTGTTTTGTCAGTCTGCCGGTGTTAGTTTATTTGGATTTTTTTCAGTTATGTTTGAGTTCAACATTAAAGCTGTTTCGGTTTAAGTTTGTCTCTGGAGTCTGCACCTTGGGTCCTATTCCTGTCTGCACACAGCCGTCACTTAACAAAGATAGTTCCTTCCTCGACAAACATTACTCCTAAAATGACTGGTGTCAGCGAAGCACATGATTCAAGCTAAGGAGTTTGGTTCCATTGCTAAATGTGGTTTCTACACTTTAGTAGTAGAACTAAAGCACTATGTTAGCACTTCATTCATTTTGCAAATTAGACAGAGAGATACTTTATCGATCCCACAACCAAAATGTTTGAAAATCAAAATAGCAGGCAGTGGTCCAAATCAGTGGAAAATTTTGTTTTATGGCATGGGATTCAAATTGGTGAGGAAATGCGTGCCACATATAAGCCAAACATTTGTTGCTACCTGGGAAGGAACTGCTCCATCCTTCTTGTTAGCTCTGAGTTACCATGAAGTCATATTTTGTTGGGGATCTCACCCCACCTGTAGCCACGCTCAGCTCCAGTGAATTTCTTGCCCGGGCCTGCAGCCAGTATCACGGCATCCTCAAATCAGCATCGTCTTGGCATACGAGTGACAGCAAACCTCTCGCCTCTGAGGTTTGCATACAGAAGAAGGGCTTATCCTCTTAACAAATAAACCTGGAACCTAAAATCAGAGGAACACAGGAGGGATCATTGCTGCACTGCACGGCTCTCCCCCCCTCCCTTCCTCTCCCTCTCCGTCAGAGAGGGATTATCCTTTTCACTTAGTGCGAACGCCGCTAATTTCTCCTGCCAGGTTCAACTCCCAGAATGCACCGGGGAGACTGGCTGTCTATGCTTCTTTTCTTCCTTTCTCTTCTCTCCTCGTTGCCATCTCTCTGTCTTTTACTCCTTCTATCCACACCTGGCTCCATGACTTGTTTTATCTCTCTGCTGGTGGGAACACAAACCCCAGTGTTTCTTTCACCTCATCCTCTTCTTTGATGGTGTTTTACAAATTCACTTGGCAGACTACGGCACCGTATTCCTGGGACTCAAGGCTTCACGCATGTGCCTAAAAACAAGATTAAAGGTGCATACTTCTCATAAAACAGGTGTTGTCAGCATCTAACAGGTTGAATTTTCTTTTCTTTTTTCCTTTTTTTTCACATGATGCAACAGCAGGGTTTTGTATTCAGTATCGATGTGACTGAGCCGAGGCTTTTGTTCACAGAAGCGTTCACTCATTTTACTTCTCTAAAGGTAAGGAGGTGACAGGTTAAATGAAAGTAATCTATGTTTTAAAGCTGCATTAGCCAAGAAAGTATACCTTTCCCTGAACATACTTACTAAAAATATATATATATAATAATCACACTTTAACTAAATAAAATATCTGGAGACTAAGTCCCCATATGCAGCTCACAACATTTACTACTGTAAAACACGTTTGGTTTAGGCAAGGGTGCAGCAAGGGTCCACAGTTAGTTACACTATCCTCAGATGGGCCCACCTGCCTACTCAGGTAACAAGAATGCCCTGTATGTGTTGTTTCTGAGCACACAGTTCTTTGGACAAAAGACAAGGACTTACAGTAATGTCCAACTACTGGACAGATCTGATTTAAAGCTATTCAGGTGTATGAGTATAGTGAGGTATCCTCAAGCCCCAGGAGTCTGGATTGCCAATGAGGTACCAGATGGGCCTCTACAGCCTGTGTGCCTGGGGCTTTGGTTTGTTTCTAACATCCAGACTGTGTTGTGGTCTCACCCGGACAATGCACCTGGAGTTAATTCTTGGCAATCAACGGAGGGTATTTATGGCCAGCTTCCCTTTCACCTCACCGCCAGTTCGTCAACCCACCTAAGCTGGTAACAGGCTCAAACTCCAGCTCAAGATCCAAGTTCTTGTATGCTTACCTTGTTTTCCTTGCTCCTAGCTCCACCAGTCCACTACACCACGACACCACTACTAAGAGTCACCTTTTGGACTCTGGTTACAAACCCCCAAAAGATTTTCAGCTGCATTCCAGGGAGTATTACCTAGCACACTAACCTGCCTGCCCTCCTGCCATCACCACCCACGCAGAGTTCTGGAAATCTCAGGTCAGACCTTCTTAACACTCCTCTGCCAGTCAACTCGGACCTCTGCCTCCCCTTCCAAGCCTCAGTGTCCTCCTGTCCAAGTGAGCCACTCCATCTCAGTATTCACTAGAATCTCTGGTCCAACCCATTCACCCACTAACACCTGTTCTCTCTCTCTCTGCACGCCGCGAGCACCATGCCACCAGTCACCGCTTATGTAATGTACCTCGGGCTGCCACGCTAGAATTCTCTACCTTATACTGTATTGTGTATCAAGTCAAGTTTCTAGGTTTTGTATTATATTATGTGTCATGTAACGCCAAGGTTCTAGGTTTGGTTCTCCTTGTCTGCTCTGTGTCGTTGTAAATAAAAGCTTCTTAGTTCAACTGTTCTGCCTCCGCACTTCATCCTGCACTCGAGTCCAGTTCTGGTACAGGCCTCTGGCCCCCAGTCTAAATCATACATGTTCGTTAAATATTGGTAGAACATCTCAGAGGTAGCAGTTTCCAAGTCTCAGATTTCGTTTTAGAGCCTGGTAGTTTTAGGACTGGTCCTACACTGCTATCCCACACTCCAATCACTAACCAGGTGAGCATCCAAGACTGTAGCATGGCACAGCTGCTAATGGTTAACTCTTTCCTGACCCATCTGCCTATGCTGTCTCTGTGTTGGGTGTCAGATGATGGGCAGCATCTGATCTATAGTTTCCATCCTTCTGATGTGATTTAATCTGCTGGTTTACAAAAATATACACACAATTTTATAGTTATTCTACATTTTCCTAAATATGAATCCTAAAGAACAGTAAATGTGCAACATTTGTGATTACACACACGTTATAATTGCAAATCAAACTGACCCATTTACCTCAGATACCCTTCTATATCTTTATTCTATATCTATATTCAGGATTGCGTGCGCTGATCTTTCCAGACAGTAGAAACAAATGACTAATACACGTGTTTTGTTTGAATATATCCAACTGTTGACATGTAGTACTACTCCTCAGGTCCACCAGTCTGCAGATCGAAGCATCCTTGGGTAAGATACCGAACCGGAAGTTGCCCTTGAAGCATCCATCAAAGTGTGAATGTACAGTGCCAGTCCATTTAAATACATACTTTTCCAATCAGTCTAACGGACATCATTTAAGAGATCATACTAGATGGCTTGTACTGCATGCATTCACCTAGCAAGTTGGTCTAGCCAAACAGATTGAGAAACTCTGCACTAACACCTCTAAAGCAATCAAATTAACACATTACATGATGTTAATTTAACTTTTAAAAGGTGTTAAAACTACAGGTTCTGATTAACCTGGATCATGGTGACTAGCTCTGTCTTCTCCAGTCTTTCTGTCAAGTTAAACTGCTGGTTGTGAGATTAAATGTCATTTTTTCCTAATTTAGCCCACGTAACATTTTAATTATTGTAATTTTTTCTGTAATTATTGCTGTAAGTAAATTTTCACTTTAACCCTCCAGAGTAATTCAAACAGCAGAGATTATATCTGACCAAACCAAATATCCCATCAACCTGAAGGCACTGTGGGGAAATTACATTACTGCTTTAGAAACCAGGGACACGCCATCCATCTTACCCCAACCATATGCAAGTCTCCCAGTTGGTATGTATATGAGTGGGCTGATTTGGTCTTCTCACACATACAGGCTCTGCCATATATAGTTAATCATAAAAAAAACCCAGTGTGCATGCTCACAGTATCAGGTTTATGCCTTTTCGTCACCTGTATTTGTATCCTCTGTGTGTTTACTCAGCACATCATGTTAGTCTCTCACCTCTGGCTAATTCTCACACCCTGCTGATGAATTCCATAGCGGTGCACGCCGGGTTGTAAATCGCATAAGCCAGAGAATAAATACAGGCAGTTTCATGGTTTTCATGCTCGCTCAGCAAGTTTTATTTGAAAGCAAAAGCCATGGTGAACACATGCAGGAAAAATAGATTTGAAAACCCTCACAGAGCACGTGGTAGTCTTTTGTGCTGTTACTTGACCTGGAATTTTAGATTTTGTCTGCCATCAAAGTGGGAAAAGATGTTGTTGCTTTACCACCCAATCACATTTGACCTAAAAGATATGATTTGATGAAAGTTAATTCCTCAAGGGCATCCAGCCAGAATGCAAAGAAAACAGCCGTCAGTGATTTTGCAGTGGGTTAATTTTCCTTTAAATCATCAACAGTAGCTTAACTTAACAAAGGAAGACTCACATGGGATGCTAAACTGTGAAAGAGAAAACAGGGTTGTCTTTAAGTCATTAACTTAGAAGGGTAAAAAGTTTGTTTTTTTTTAAAATCAGAAGAATAAAGGAAACTCACCTTAGCTGCAGTTCTTATATAATGTGCTCCAGGTGAGTTCAGTTAAGGGACAAAGAAACCCAGGAACCAGTCAGCGATGAGAAAACCTTGAAACAAATTGAGGTAAAGATCGCGAGCTGCGGGAGAGCAAGTAAAGGGTTAATAAAAGTAAGAAATTTTACTATATTAAACTTAAAAAATTAAAAGAAAATAAAGAAAGTTGGAGCGATGTAATCTACTTTTCTATTTTAATCTAGAAGTTTCAAAATTTAGGAAAACAAAAAATAATAATAAAAACGTTGGCCAACATCTGTATAGGATTAGGGTTATATCGCCCACCTGTTGTTTGGATATGCTCTTGACATTTTTTTTTTCTTAGTTTTCATGGAGACAAATTAATGTGAACAAAAAACTATCCCTGCTTTATAAAATACACGTGTAACCTAATAGGATTTATCCTAATCTTTGACACCAATTGGATATAAAACTTCAACTATGCGTCAAAAAATGTTATTTTGGTAAATAAGTCTGTGGTCCATGAATAAAAATGAAGTGACTGTTTGAAAAAAGTTAATCTGCTCATATAGCAAAAGTCATACATATCATCTTTTTATCAATAATGATATGCAATAACTAACAACATAAAATGCAGATTTAATGCAGACTCTCCTTTATGAGTTTGCAAATTTATGAAAGGAAAAACACAAAAAGAAAGGAGTTTATTGCATTACAAGAACTAACCTTTAAATGTCAGATGAAATAAGACCTCACTGTAACAACAGACACTACTGATGTAAACAAATACAGTCCAGTAAATTTAATCCAAGACAAGCAGGAAAATGATTACTTTTAAACTTTAGGGGTAACAGAAAGTATGCACATTTTCACATGTGTATCAGCTTTCCAGAAAGGACCAGATATTGGCAGCAAAAAAAAAAGTTAACTAACTTTCCTGTGGCTAAGCGTTGTTGCTTTTGCCATTGTTAGCTGCTGTTAGCCTCCGCTAGCTGTTAGCTGGCATTAGTCAAACCTTCTTTGAAGTGGACATAACATTATTACTCATACTGTAAGCAAATAAACTGGTATACAATCAGAGAATGTAATCAAATTTTTTACCAGAGGGAAAGTGGGATTTATTTATTTTTTTCGGACAGCTAACATTAGCTTGCCTAATGCTAGCTTATAATCATCAGTTGTTGTTTAGTCGGCTCTTGTCAGCTGTCTGGAGGCCATGTCTAATCAACTAAAAAAAAAGTAATAACTCTTGTATGTATTGTTAATTGTTTACTTACAAGTTCATGAGAGTGTATCAATGTGTTGAAAAATATAATTACATACTATTCTCTGTATATTTATAAGTACAGTATAATTTCTTCTGTTGAATAATGTAAAAAAAAAATTTACTGCACTTTTAAAGAGTGTTCCTGTTTGAGAAATAAAATTATCTGCAATTATGTGACTCTAATTAACTGGTGTAAGGTTTATTCCTGAGTCAAAATGGTCCTTTGCGGCTTACTATGCACTGCATTTAAGTCTTTGTTACTTAACAGATGTCTATGGGTGTTTATTTTAACCTTACCTTATTGTTATTTGATGAAGAAATTTTATTTTAGATCTGAGGGAATTTAATTACATTAAAGCTAAAATTGGTTTAAAAATATTTTGATGAAGGTAGTAGTTGTTTGGAAGAAACTCCTTGTTTTTATATCATAGGTTTTATAATTAACCTATGAAAAGTCCACATAAACATTTTAGTGACTTCATTTGTGATGTAAAATCAAGGGATTTTTTTTCTTTCAAAGTTTTACATCAGATAACAACAAATTTAACATTTTCTTTAATCTGTCTTACCCCTGACTCCCACCTACCACCTCAAAAACCTTCCACTACCCACCCCACCTCACCCCGTCTCTTTGTAAACCTCAGTACGTGACGGTATTCTGCTGTTATCCCGTCTCCCTGGCTCACCGCGGCGGCTGCTGCTGCTGAGCTGTTTGTTTAGGAATCTGGGCCCGAAAATTGTATTCCATCGACCATGCTCGCTATCAACACACAATTATCTGGGTTAATCATGTGGAACTGTGGCAAATTCACCTGGGGCTCAGGAACTAATGACATTCGCGTCTGGCCCTGCTTTAGTGAAATGGCCCCAGCACCTGCAGCAGGAACACGGAGATTGCCAAAGAAAATTTGGTCTCATTTCGTCGTCCTCTACGCCGCCCCCCGCTCCCACCGATCCAAACCCACCCCCCCTCTCACCTTTTCTGCCTCCCTTCCCCCTTTCCAATCTCTCTGCCTCTCTCCCCATTTCTTCTGCCTTGAATTTGTTAATCCTTCAGGTTTCCTCCTCTGCACCTCTTTATTTTTGTTTCTCCTGCACCTTCTTCTCCGGTCAAGAGAGGGACAAACAGAATCCCCAAGTCCCGCGCAACCAATCGCGATGGCGAGGCAAACGTCAGTCTTCACGCCTCTTGTGTAATCACTATACTTTTCCGGCTTCGCTACCTGCGTAACACCTGAACAGTAGATGGTGGAAAGTGAGGAGGTGATACAGAAGATGATATGTCGTGATTTTGGTTCCGGACAGACAGCGACTTGCGTTCGCGCTGTATAATTAAGAAAGTGATTGAGTGCAGTCAGCAGGGTGTTGATGCTCTTTCTCCATCACACTTTCTCCCCCTCGCTCTCTTTGTCTTTCTATCACACACACTCAATCATACACACCACGGAGTCATTTCCACCAACTTAGAGGAAGTAGAGGAACTCAATGCTCGTAATTATACATCAATACAAACATATGTTTCCCAATCACAGATGCCATCCATGTGTGAAATGGGTGTCACACTGTTGGAGGTCTCATTATTTGTGAAGTGTGCGCCTCAATACTTTGGATACCACCCACACTGGTCACAGTGACTCTTATATACCTCCTCCGATCATCTCAAACAGGGCTTTTGCATGCCGAGCATACTGTACGTCAGATTGTGTTTCCAGAAATCATTATTTGATACGAGGTACGAAACAAATCCTTCCTCTCTCGGGGAAAGCTGTGGTCAGTATAGTTCCACCGTAGATGAGGTGTTAGCTGGGTTTTATTTGCACCTTATGCACTCTTCAGTTGTTTTTTGGCAAGAAATAAATGACTACTGTTGTGTTGCACAGAGCTCGCGTCACTGCCCATTGCAGTCATGTTTTAAGGCCTGACTCAAAAATGCAATCCCTTCGGTTTTAACGAGGTTCCAGATTCAACCGTTAGTGGCATTCATTCATTAAAATCCCAGAGGTTATGGGCAAAACTACAATTACTGTGTCTAAAAGTGAGGTCCCTGCCATTTCTTTATATACTAAGCATGTCTTTAATACAACTCATTTACACACAGGAAGCCTTGAGTATTGTCCACGGCAAGATATAATATAGTCACGGCCCCACTCGAGGTGCCATTAAATGCTTCAGGTGTTATACAAACAAATTACCACACAGGTCATGAATAATGGAGTTCTGGTGTGAAAGCTGTTGAAAGATCTGATCTCAGTTGGTGTTTGGCCTTCACCTGAAAACTTGGTACCGTTCCCATTGGAGTGAAGAGTCAAACACTTTGTTTGAGAAATCTTAAGCTGCAGTCAAACCAACCAAGAGCTTAGCTTTCAAACATGGTTACCCCTGTGAAACATAGCCTGAGACTTCTCTGTATCACAGTCAACCCTGTCCCAGCTTCTGTCTGCACCATCTCTGCTGAAGAGTGTGATAAGTTCCTAAGATCATTTATTGAAAAGCTAGAAAACATGAAGCAGCTTCCAGGGGCCCTTAGCTAGGCCTCCTTTCCTACTTACCTCCATCCCTAAGGACACTTCAGGGCCAAGCGCAGCAGTGGGTGATCAAGAGAAAAGGGACGAGGAAGAAAATGAGGAGGGACTCAGCCATCTACAAGAGGTGGGCAAAGGGATGAGCTGGTAGACCTCATCAGAGATGACATGAGACAGATAAGGGAAGCTGAGGGCAGCGCAGGAGAGCAGTGAAAGGATTACAGTTTTTCTTAACGCGTATGAATGAGTGACCTCTTCCAGGAACTGTTTGTTTAAACTTCCATAGTTTAAACAAACAGGAATTCTCTGGCAGTGTTGCTGGATCTGATGGAATGGAGTACAATAGAATAGCCTTTTATTGTCATTTCATATGTACAACAAAAGTGTGGACAACAAAAATGTGGAAGTTACTGAAGCAAGATATGTCTTCTGTTTGGTGAGTGGAGCTTCACACAGGGTGGTCTGCAGAGAGTGCTTTGGGATGCTGCTTCCCACTGTCTGCTGAATCGACCGTTAACAGCGTTATTTAGAAATATGCAAACATTGAAGGTACAAAATGCTACTGCTATAGTTTAGTACTTGTAACAGTTTAAATCAAAGCATTATTCAGATTCTTACGCTTAAGTTAAACATATCAATAAGTGTAAATTAGCTTTTTTCATCAACTCAAAAATGAGAGCCTGTTATCAGCTTTGTGACATTTTTCCAGCCACTCTATGCACACAGACAAGCTAAAAGGTCAAATATATTAAAAAATTAGAAAATGTTCTACTGTATTTTAAATCTGAGAGATATTTAGTTCACATAGCTATTAAGTAAATGGGTACATTTGATCTCTGGTCATTGAGTTGCTGAAATTACCTGTAAAACTAGTTAAACTTAACATGTAATATCTAAAAGCTTGTAGATGAAACTAAATTATTTTACTGGGACATGGTTATCTCTCAGCCTGAGATGCAAATCACGTCGGTGACGAAGGTACAGAAGCTCTGGTTGCATTTTTACACCTTACAGCTGTGTGTTTCAGGCTGTCACTGTTGCTAGTTGATTGAAGATACGCTGAGGTAAGGCCAGGAATAGCTGGTTACGCAAATCTGTTCTATTTCACAACCGCTCACGTCCGGCCTTTGTGGTTTTCGAAGACCCGGGTAGGTCAGGTCTTTCAAAGGATGTAGCCCCTGAATTTGGACACTGCAGTGGAGAGGGCTCAGTTATGCAACGTGCAGGGTGTCTTGAATCTGTGCAGGGTCTGTGCATGAGTATCTAGGTAATAGTTAGCTAACCATTTGACCTTGATCTCACTGTTAGCGCCCAAGGTCAAAGTAAACCATTTAGGTCACGAACAGAGCTTTACAACAAACTTTTTTATTTTTTCAATACGACACCTTACATCACATCACAATGACACCAAAGCAGGCCATCGTCACCATATTGTAATAAAAACACAATAAAACATCAACGTTTTAGTGTCGCCTGTCCTTTGGGGGGAGTTGGGCTCTCTATACACTCTTGTTTATAGAACTTGTGTCACTTTAAAGTTATTCTGGTGAGTTTTTCTCTCTTCAACAGAAAGGCACTAAAAAATTTTTCCACGTCTGTACATGATTCACAAACAGCATTTGCTGGACTCATTGTTTTCCCCAGTTTTATAAAATTGCTGTCTGCACTTGTGCACGGATGTGTCTGCACACAGAAATATATTCAGGGATTGTGCGGCTAATTGAAAAATGTTCACCAAAAATAATCAAATTTAAAGCTTAAGTCTGCATTCGAGCCCACATAAGCGGCAACAAGAGGAAACACACACACACGCTCAGAAACTCAGGGAGCTCGTCTTGTTGCTCTGGAGTCCGTGACACGGTTTAACCGTCTCACAGGATCCATAAAACGCCCCCGAAGGCTTCATATAATCTCCCCTTTTTTCCTGCTTAATAGGAGATAATACAAGTGCGCACCCCGATGAATCAATATGCAACAGCAGCTTTAGTTTGTTAATTAATACCAGTGTCGGAAATAGATTTGTGATTTGGCAGGGCAGGTCTGATATGACTCTGGTCTCCCCTCTCTCCCTCACCCTGTTCTACTCTGCATCCACATCCCATTGAACTAATCTCATTCTTTTTTTTCTTCTTTTTTTTCAATAGCGCTAATTCTTTGACTAAAGCCTGTTATCTCATTAAAGGCCCCGCGATGGGATTCGATGGCATCCTGACATCTGTATTCATTCCCCTCGAAATTAGTCCTGACACAAATTTAATGAAAAAACACTCCGAACAGTGGAGATTAGACGGCATGCCAAGCATCACAGAATAGATTGGGGAGAAAAAAAATCATCTGCTTAGTTTTGGTGACATTTTTGGAAGGATGGATTAGCGCTGGTCTTAAATAAGAGACTGTTTTTTGACTTAGGTCTGCTGGGTCTACCTGTTCATGGCTCGTTTTGTGCTTTTTACACCTAATCTATAAGTCGGATTGAGACTTGGAGGGGTGTGGTGATGTTCCTGATGGTCTTCAGAGGTAACTTGAGCTTTCTATAGTAAGAAAGAGTGAGTCAAGACAAAAAGGAGCTCCCCTGGTACTCAGTAGATAAACCTAATGCTCAACAAAACCAGAGGTTGCACGGCAAGTGGATTCCCTTCCTATTCCCAGTTGGCTACCACCTTACGTTGCACCTCCTCCTCTTCGTCTCCAGCTCCTCCCTTGTTCCACCCCCGCCCCTCGTCAGTCGCGGCACTGATAATTCTCTCTGTTTGCTAAAAACCAGAGATGAAAGCGTTCACGGATGAAAGAAACTTGGATTTAATCTTTCTCGCCGTCTTCTGCTCCCTCTTCCAGTGCACAGAGCTGATCGCTTTCTTTGGAAAAGGGTGAGGGAACGAGGGAGAGGCGAAGAGAGAGGGGAGGCAGAATAAGTGGGAACAAGGGGGAGAAAACATGGACAAGTAGGTAAAGCCTATTTGGAGCCAAGAGGCACGGCTGTGGGTGCTAGTTCAATAGAAGCATTTTGCCTCTCCAAATGTACACACACTGACCTGATGAAATAGCGGCCTGGAGAGGCCACAGATAAAGAAAAGCCATCATTTCCTCCTGTGCCTCATTTGGCCCTCACCACGATAAGGCTCAGGGATATCTATAGTCACAAGGTAAGAGGCCTGTCATAAAGAAGAGATAAAGGGAGTGCAAAACAGACTGTGGGGAGCTGAGGGAAGACGGGCAGAGAGGAAGAAGGGGGGTACAGTGTGCACAGGCTGCAGGAGGGATATTCACCCAATATATGAAATGAGATGGAATTAACTGCTCAAAGTCAATCCACCTGTCATCTGGTCGGTTGTACTCAAGGATCTGAGCTTGGAAAAATAAAATCCACAGACCCCACAGAGGGCTATGTGTAGTTCTTCTTTGCGTTACATCTAGCTATAATTGTACTCAGTGTTTACGTTTGCAGTGTAAGTCCACACACTTTGCTACTTCAGCTTTTATGGGAACAGACCTGCTGCTAAAACCATAGTTTAGCCTGGCACAGGGGTGTGAAACCTAAGGCCCGGGGGCCAGAATCAGCCTGGCAAAGACTCCAATCTGCCCTCTGAATGTTTAACTGTATTTTTGCAAGTTTTACAGCATGACAGTCATGACTTTCTTATTTCTTCTTCACACCTACATGTAATTACAAAAGTAATTACCAGCTGCGCTTTAGAGCAGTTGGGCCATATACGATTCCAAACAGACTCATGAAAAAAACCACGTGTGTTTTGTCTTCTTAATGCAGGAAGGCACTATAGCTATGCAAAGGTCTGCACGGGCTAGCAACTAGTCGTAAAAAGAACGCCAGTTCTCCTTTTTCTCACACTGCACCTTCTTCCTGTATTTATGTTTGTTGCTCCCGCCCCAGACACACCTGGCCAATGAGCAGACTGAATGTTCTCACATGGTTTGTAGTGACGCATTTTGGTTCACTTGGATTTTTTCTCTGTGCAAAAACAAACCAAACCAATGGAAAAAAGCTACAAATTTACAAATTCATCAACTGATGAATGAACAGAGTAAACAACCTACAGGTGGGAAAACACCCTAAAATTGAGGTGTAATTCAGGAAACACAGAAAAGAAAACCACTCTGTTCATGGTATGTAATAAATATAACACCGGTGTAATTCCCAGAGTTCCTGGGTAACATCTCCATTTCTCATTGGATCAAATCTCAAAGTCTAGGTGATTTTTGTCCTGATAATATGTCGTTGTATGGGTCCACTGTGTGTCAACAATTTAATGTTGGATGTTACCCCCCATTAGTCGTACAGCCGTTTATCCGGTGGACAAGGTTGCTGGAAGATTTTGCAATGCAGCTGCAAAGCTGTGAGAATTTCCTCACTGTACCCAGAGACTTGGGGAATACAGCACCAGGCCACAGACCTCATTATCCACCACTGACTTGCCTGAATAAATGAAATGGAGGGCAGAAAAAGGGGGAAAAAAATCTGAAAGGTAAGGTGAGACACTGAAAGCACAGATGTAAGAAAAAGAATCACCTGTGACTCAAAAGAAAAGATCAAGATAAAAATATAAAAGGGAGGTAGAGAAGCTTTTCTTCTTTGCCCTTACACCTGCACACCATATTCTGTCATCACAGGAGTTATTAAACCATTTTCTTCTTTCCCATAATTGCTCATTTAGATCATTGCCCATTGCCTGCAGTAATTTGACTGAATGTGAAGTGTCTGGTAAAGGTTACACAACTTCTGGTTGTATTCGCAAATTAAATTTGCAATATTTCTTTTGTAATCGGAGCTTTAAGGCCACGCAGAATGACACATCTGAGCCCAGATGCTATCCTTTTTTTTTAGATTTAAATGTTGATTTGCTGTAAGAGCGCATCACTAGCCCGAGGCCGCCAGCTTCCTCTCCCAGGAGCGGTGCACGGCGGTGGTGTGTGGGGGTGTTGGATTTTATAACCTGCAGCTCCCCAGCCCACCATCGCCAGCCAGTGTAAAGAGAGCCCATATGGAAGCCGAGCGTGGCTCCGGCCAGCTCGGGCTCATATGTATGGAAAACATGAAGTCTGGAGAGGGAAGTCACATGGGGTCGTGCTAGTCAGAGAGGCAGCCCGAGGTCCTGGTGCAGGTTAGAAGGTCTTGGTTCGGGAGACGAGGCTAATTTCTTCTACTTGGCTGAGCAAAGGCCTGAATAATTGCGCCCCCTGGGTTGGCCTCTGGGTAATGTGGAGGTAGAGCAGAGTGTACCAACGTGCAAAGCAAACAGGGGGAGGTTCGGGGAAGGCGGGGGATCAGACGAAAGGCCGTGTCCTGCTTTTAAAGGATGCTCATTATATTTGTTATGTTGTGAAAGCAGCAAAAGAAAAAAAAAACTCTATACATCATTATTTCAGCTTCTCACTGCAGAGGGTGCTTGATTCAGTGGCATTATATACATACATTAACCCAAGCCTGCCTTTTTGATCATTGGCACTGTATTCGAGCATCATCAGAAACAAAACCACATGCCAAGATGTTATTTTAGTCTCTCAGGACTAAAAATAGGACTTGCTCCTATTTTTTTAATGTTATCCACAACCCTACAAAATCTAGTCACTGATATCTTATGCTAACTTAATCTTCGGAATAGGGATTAAAAGGCCATGAAGAATCTGGAAAAATGCAATGTGACAGTATTTTCGAGGCCTGGAGAAGTTTTGGAAAAACCTAAGATAAACCCTGAGGTTCAGATAAACTAAAGTGAAAAAACACTTGTCAGATTTAATAAGAGCTGCATCAGTTTGAACCACCAAACTCAGATATCTGGAAGAATTAGCAGAGGATGGTTTCTATCCATTGACCTCTGGGTTATGGACCCACCCCAGATGGGACTTGAACCCACAATCCCTGGCCTGGGGGCCAGTGCCTTATCTTTTAGGCCACTGGGGCCGCACATCATGTGTCATATATATCAACCATCATATATATCACATATATGTGGCGTGGTTGTTGCTCTGAGTATTTCAGAAACTGCTGATCTGCTGGGATTTTCCCACACAACCGATCCAACAGGGTATCTTTTGCATGTGGTAAAACAGGAGTTTCTCTTCAGCTGACAAATCTGCAGCAACTGTGTAATGCTATCATGTCAACATGGACCAACATGGACCAAAATCTCTCAGGAATGTTTCTAGCAACTTGTTGAAGAACTAAAGGAGATCAGAAGGGGAAAAGGGATGCAGCCCAGTACTAGAAATGGCGTTACCAGTGAGTGCATATAGAGACAACTTGCGTTAATGAGAGAAAGCTGGCTATCTAAAAGCCCTAGCAGAGGATGGTTTCAACCTCTGGGTTATGGGCCCAGCACGCTACCGCTGCGCCACTGCTGGAAATCACCTCAGATGGGACTCGAACCCATGATCCCTGGTTTAGGAGGCCAGTGCCTTATCCATTAGGCCAGCGGTCCTCAACGTTTTTTGCACCACGGACCGGTTTATGCCCAACAATATTTTCACGGACCGGCCTTTAAGGTGTCGCAGATAAATACAAGAAATAAAACTAGTACCGGTACCGAAAAAAAGAAGATTTATTCATAACACACGTGAAAAGACCCAGGAAAACCGAGCTAAAGATAACAAAATAACGCTGAAAACCGATAAAAACCCTGAAAACCATACATTTCACACCTGAGCCTCAACTGTCGCGGCCCGGTACCAAACGACTCATGGACCGGTACCGGTCTGAGGCCCGGGGGTTGGGGACCGCTGCATTAGGCCACTGGGCATACATAGCTAACCGGTTTAAATCATCTCAGACTTCTTGACCATGACACTGAGTTCATTGTACTGAAATGTCCTCCACAACGAGACAAATCTGCAGCACGTGTGTGATGCTAACATCTCAACATGGACCAAAATTTCCAGCACCTTGTTGTTGAATCTGCAATGAAGAAATTAAGCAGCTCTTTAATTAGAAGGGCTCCAACCCAGCAAAGGTGTACCTAATGAAGTTGCTGGTTGGTGCATCACGTGAACTCTGATAATGGTAATGTAAGCAGGGCTAGCATAGCTAACTTTAGGCTATTGCTGGTATAAGTGCTTTGGTTTTGCAGCTAAATCTCTTCCTGTTAAAATGGAGTTTTTCCTTCCCACTGTCGCCAAGTGCTTGCTCATAGGGCGTCGTTTGATGTCTCCTTATTTTGTCTAGCAATCAAAGTTGCTTGATTGCTGGAGTTTTCTCTCTATTATTGCAGTGTCGTTACCTTATAATATAAAGTGCCCTAAGGCAACTATATAAAGGTAAATTTCTGATGTATTCATTGAGTTTAGAGAGACCTTTCCTAGAAACCACAGAGGTTAATAAAAATATAAAGGAACATGAATGGGAGGACAAAAGGGACTGGTTAAGGGGCACTTTAATGGTTGATGTGTTGGTCATAAAGATTTTTACAGGGGCTTGGGGCATGCTGACAGTTTTCTCCTAAATGATAGAAGAAAATCATCATTCCAGCAGTGGAGCTGAAAAGGGAGAAGTCAAAACAGGAAACAAAGCAGCCACCTCTCTTTGTGCCATCTGGAAAATGGCACAGAAATTGCTGGAAAATGCTGGTAAAGACTGACCTGTCTCAGCAGTTGGGATGCCAGTTTTGGCACCCTTCCATTCACAAGGACAACAGAAGCAAGAAAAAACTGCTAGTTAAAGCTGATAAATGATGGTTAATCCATCAACCTTTGCACAATCTTTCTTTATTTTTATGAAACAAGGTTTTTACGAGGGTGTAAAATAAATGCCTTGGGTTGCTTTTCTTTGCGTAAGCTCCTTTAAGCAGACAGCTCTGTCCACTGCAAAAGTGTGATGTCGCAACTTAAAGGACTCCTGGCAGTGGCGACGAGTGCATGCATGTTCCCAAAAGCACTCCTGGATCGAGTAATGAATCTGCCATAATCTCTATGACCAAGTGCTGTGACTGGATCTCCTCACATTTATTAGAAAGTAAAGATCAACCCTGGGCTACGACGAGGAGGTGACAGAGATGTTTGGTGACAGCTGGGGGAATGAACGTGACATGCTCAGGTGTAATTATGCTCACCTAGTTCACAGCGGAGATTAAGAAGAGAAGGGACGGATAAGAGCAGGAGCGTGAGACGTGAACGAATAATGAAAGACTCGTTTTCGTCACTGTATCATCTCGAGGTCTCACTTCTGTTTGCCTTTTCCAATTATAAAAGGTGTGACTGTGGGCCTCCACCCCCTCCTTCTCCTTGTGATATAATGTTAGTAATACTTAATTTCAAGGGAAGGAAAAAATAATAATTCTTTTGTTTGTGAGAGAAAATTGAATGAGTTGACTTAATTATCACTTACAAATTTCACTCCTGCTTCCCTCCCTTAGCAAACCTAATCTGATGTGTGCACTGCGACTCTGCATTTCACTGCCATGTTGTCGGACATCATCGTAAGGAATCTACTAGGGGGATAAGAGTGATTTTAATGAGGTGAGAGGCAACGCTTCCAAACGCTATCCTGAGCCGACTCTGCCCTCTAGTGGCTGCCAGACGTCTTTACATGAAGGCCAAAGCAGCCCTCCTATCAGAAAATGGATTATGACAGTCTAATTTATTATTATCCCCATCCCTCTGACCCAGCATTTCAGATCTTCAGCCTGATGTCCTCATGACAGGCAGCCACAGTCACACTCAATCTACTCACTGCTTCCACGCACACTGAAGCGGCCTTCCTCTCTTCAACTTTTGTCAAACTTGATTTATCAATTATAATAAAGGCAGAGTGAGAGCGGGGAAGCATTAATCACAATGGGATCTGTTAAATAGATTAGAAAAATCATTTGCAATGACTAACTTTATCCTCACTGATGGAGGCTTTTCTGTGTTTTGGTCCTTTTGACATCGCTGTACGGTTGGAGTGACTTCCTGTCAAGCATTGCTTGCTTCTGATTTTACTCTTAAATCATACTAATCCTGATGTGATCCATCCAGATCTTTATATTTGCTAGAAATAATAATCAAGTACTAGTGAACAAGTAACCAGGTACTAGATAGAAAATCACACAGTGGAGCACTATCAGCCTCCCCAGAGCCCGGACCTCAACATTATTGAAGCAGTGTGGGATCATGTTGACAGAGAACAGAACAAAAGGCAGAAACATCCAAAGAAGAGCTTTGAATGTCCTTCAAGAAGCCTGCAGAACTATTCCTGAAGACGACTTAATGAGAGAGTTCAGACTGTGCTGAAAAATAAATATCGAATTTCAAGCTTGTTAGAATTGTACAAACTGTTTTTGCCTTATATATTGTATTTATATGTATGTTTGTACGTGTTTCAATAAATCACTGCACCTTTTCCCTGCAGAAATCTGCTTTTCAGTCTATGGAGGCATGAAGCGCTGCATTGATTTTGCACTCAGTGATCGAAGCTCCTCTAACGCCAGCACATCTCTGTATCTTTTGCAGCTTTTTGTACCAAACCTTTCCAAACAGCCAGCCTTTTCAGCAAGGACTTCCTAAGCTTACCCTCCGAGGATGAGTGTCATCTGGACACCTGTCACGTCAGCAATCTTCCCCATGATGCATGCTGCATGTATTTATCTAGACCGAGAGATGCACAGTATTTATAAGTCACAGAATATTCTTATAATTTTCAATACATTTGTTTAAATTCTTTTAGTTATAGGTCATAAAATGGAAAAATGCTTGAAGAATTACATTACAAAAACGAACCTTTACAAACAGCAAAATGCAGTAAATGTAAAGTTACAGTAGTTTATTGACTGGAGTAAAATGTCGAACATGAAACTGAACAAATATTTGAGTAAGCAAACTGATTTTAACCCCGTACGCGCCCGTTGGTACACGCCCCTACATTGGTTTCAGTTTGGTGACCGCAAAAATTCCCATCACAGGTCCGTGCAGCTTTAACCTACGAGGTCGACTCTACTTTTATGGATCACCAAGTCCCGTCATGTACATCACAGTAATGGCAAAGTCCCTTTGTTTCTGTCAAATGTCTTAAAACGAGTCTCAACAGCTCAGTTTCCAACCAGCTTTTCTTACATATTAAACTTCTCTGGACTTCCACGTAAGTCCTGCAGTTCCTCTAAATCCTACTATCTTAAGTAACACACGTTAATGACTAACAAACCTGAAAGAGCACAAGGTTTAGGCCTTTAATGTAAATGACGCTTTTTGATGTGTTGAAAATTGTCCTGTATGAACGTTGGTTTGATGCCCTCTCTTAACTTTTTATATTGTGTAATTGTATATTTTTTCAATTACAACAAAAGAATGTATCAACAATGAGGTAAACAGTAATTCAAGCACACGCGATACGATCACGTAAATTAAAATAAAAACAAAATAAATCTCTAACCAAAACGAGATCAGAGAAAAATATAATGGCATAAACCATTTGACTAGTCAATCAAATGTCACTGTATTAAAAACAAACACACAGTTATTTCTTTTTTTCCCCACAGCAACAACACAATCAACATTTCCACTTTAAATGAAGTGGCGGCCACCTGAAAAATGAAACCGACATGACTCAGTGTGAGCTATACTGTTATAATGTTATGATGTAAACAGACTGTTGTAATGCTCAACTTTACAGTGATTAAACAACAGTCCTGTTGAATGAATTTTCAAATAGGAGCTTGAAGCCTACTCAGGCAGTTGTAGCGATTAGCTTTCTTCGAGGCCTCACGAAGCTCAACATCTCTGTGTTTGTGGTCCTGATGCCTTTTGGATAACTTTAAATCAACTTATCTGATTAATAATGCAGCCTGATTTAGTTTTGGCGAATTAAATTCTGGTATTTCTTTAGTACTAATTAGCAGATATGTGCAGTTTATGAATGCAAGCTTACTAACCAAGCTAATCACTTAGCACTCCAGATATGGTCACTTCTGGCGCCATGATAACATTAGGTCTTCAAAAAGGAAAGTTCAAATGCCAATGCTTGACATCACATTGGTTATGTCCAGCTTTTATATACAGTCTATCATCTGAATGGACTGTAAACTGTATATAAAGGATGGTAACAGCATGAATATCATTGGCCAGGACTCTGTAAGCATTTCTTTAATGCTTACAGTGCTGCTACACACGAGACAACTAAAAAGACTAAAAATCACAGCATTCAGTCGATGGTACAAGACAAAATCAGATTCGTCAGGAGCCTCCTGTGACTGATTTTAAGCCACAAACATTTGTTTTTCTTCTCAAGCATCATCAGCTCCACATCCGCAACTCATCTACACACCAAGCACACGGCATTTCACTCCAGACACGTGGAGCGGTGAACTTTTGAACAAGTCGACTGTCTGTATTCACAGCTCATCTGTCGAAATCTCCGAGATTTTGTCCGTGCTGTCCAGCTCTTTACTCTCGATGCTTCGTCCGACCAGGACGAAGAGGAGGCCGGCCAGTAGGCAGAAGAAGACGGCCACCGGAGCCAGGAAGAACGAGGGGCCGTGCTGGACGCTGAGATGGAAAGACGGGCAGCGAGAGGCTTTCTGGTGGAGGGTAAACTGATCCAGAGTGTCCAGGACCTGGATCCACATCAGATACATCACCACCACGATGAACAGACACACGCCTAACAGACACACAGGAAACAGTGCAGGTCATTCAGCTTCTGATCGATATAAGATATACAGACATAATAACCAGGCTTTACAGGAGAATCAAGAATGTAATGGGAGCAAAAATGCCAGATGACATCTGCAGTTTAAATATTTCTACTCATTTTACAAAACGTCTGTTGCAGCCTTTCTCAGCTGATGTGTTTCTGTTAAATACTGTGTTGTTTGTTTTGTTTTGTCAGCGTGTCATCTACTACACTTTTGTCCTCACTCCGTGGGACACGTGTAAACCTGCAGGACAGGTTTTTACCAGTCAGTGGCACAGCAGGTCGTGTTTTACTGCCTGTTTTGACTGCTCAAAGTAAAACAATAAATCGTGCCGCTTCATAAGTACAAACAATGCAGTCATTGTGAAATGAGACTGTTTTTTCTTCAGTTTTTCCTCTGCGTAGAACAGGAAATTGGAAGCATGCATAAAAACATTTTACATGGCTCACATGTTTGCCAAAGCACGGGAAAGGCTTTCCTCCCTTCTAATTTCTAAATTTTGCGACCTTACCAATATTTTCATACTAATGTTGGCTCGTAACAAAGATTTTTTCCGATTTTTTAACTTGAGTGATCTCTGCAGAAGAGGAAAGGATGTCCTGAGACTAAAGGTATTGATGATTGGTGTTTGGGGTTAGCTGGAACCGCACACTTTCAAATTACGTTCTTGAGATAGACGTTTAGCCAAGAGCTTTAGCAAACAAATACACCAAAACAGGGAAACCATTAAATGTGCAGAAAATAAAACTCCTCAAACACAACCTCCAAACATGTTCTCATTTAAAACTGAGCTACACAGACCTGGAGGCAGTGTTAGCTAACAAATGTGAACCTCTATTAAATGTTACATTATTTCTAGTTTCAGTGATTTCTAGTTAAAATATTTTTATTTTTTGATGCTACTAAAACTAATTTAATACCACTAATACTACTAATCTTACTTTCTACATTAGTTGTAGTGTAGCTGAAAGCATTAAATATTTTGAAAATAAAATTGTAAAACATATTTTTCTGAACATGAACATTTTTGTTTTATGTTTTCTTTTATTCCAAAGCCAAATCTGCACTAGAAACTTTGTGTTTAACATTCATTAATGTTTATAATGATTTTTAGAATTAAGCTACTTTACTTAAAAGGATTAAAAATAAAAGACATGTTTATGTCTTTGAAGTTATGCAAAATTTTATTTTATTTATAAATTCTTCCAAATCAGCTAATCAAAATTATTGCACGTTATGCAGATTAAATATAATATTTTTTAACAATCCTACATTATTTGTCATAGATATGAAAGTACATAAATAGATTTTTAAATGAAAACACATTTTATCCAAACAAGTAAAAAAAAGGTGTCGTTAAAAAACTGCATCCGGTCAGAAAAAGTGGCCTACAGAGGGCAGGGTTTGCCCAGCATATGATAAATTAGGATTATTTTGATCTGTCAGTCATGCAAAGCTACTCAATTAGAGCAGAAGAACAGATATACGGAGGTGGACATAGCTGGACTGGCCATCGGGCATACCGGGCATTTGCCCGGTGGGCCGCTGGCGATTTTTTGTTTTTATGGGCCGATGGATTTTTTTTTTTTAGGAAGGGTATATATATATAATGAAAGGTGTTGGATTGGCCAATTGGTCATGATCGACTCTGGGCTGGACCAATTACAGCCGAGGAGGCCGGATGCACCCGCCCCCTTGTTTAGCAATCACGTGATTTTCGCGCATTGCATGCCGGGAACTCGTGGCAAAACAATCCAAGTACCGCATCAAATGCAAGCGTTTGCAGTACCGCAAAACGTTCATTCTCCGGTTCCAATACCTTCTTGTTTTTTCTTTGCCGCACAAAAAAGGAATGTACAAAACAAAAGGAGAACAATGCCGGTCCGTACAAAGACAGACTCGACGAAAAGACAAAGAAAGATACGAGGAAAAAATCAAAGGAGTGAAAGGGTCAGACCCTTATGAGCACACAGAGGGACAAAAGATGTTATAGCGTGCTGCCCAACTTTCACCACGCTCAGATTTATAATCATACGGTTCTTGGAGTGAGTGCATACACTCGTGAAGTTTAGTAACTTCAGGTCACTGCAACAAGCCCAGGTACAGTTTACTGACGGATGGGTGCAGGACCTTGAAACGCACCGTGTAGAACGAAAGACCATCGTACGTATCATAAGTTTACCAGTCTCACAAATTGTCGTCATAAATACACATTCGTTAACCGTTTATTAATATAACCTTTGAGCTCAACGTTAATTAATTAGTGGAAATAATTTCTGGTAGCATTACAGAAATGTAGCAGTGACAATAATATTGTATGTTTTAATCGCACTGGACAATTAGTGATACAAAACAACTGTTTTATCCTGTGAATAAAAGTATGTTTTTGTCAATGTACCATAATAACAGAAGCGAAACACAATATTGTGTCAGGACAATTCACTATTTATGCACAATAAACAAAGGAGCATAGCGCGACAATTTCTGTTCAGCACCAGACTTGCTTGTAACCTATATCACCAATTATGTTAAGAAAAATGACGTATTAACTACTACAAAACTCTGACCTTTGTGGGAATGCTTGGAGCAGACTAACATGTGAGCTGGAGTGTTCTGAGACGTTATATTTGGTATATCCAGACCATCCGTCGGCTCTTACTTCGGAAACATGGCTTAAAAAATGTATCTTCAACGACGTAAAAAAAAAACGATCTCTTTACCCGTCGGCTTCCTGTGGCTGTCATGCGACCGCCTATTGCAGTTAATAATACAACAGCTTCTTGCCATTTTTTGGGTTTCTTTTTATCGCTGTGTAACTGAGTTCAATTGAAAGCCTGCGTGCGCTAGTACCTCTTGCCACAAGTTCCCAGAATCCTTTGCGGTTTTGCCCCTGAATGACGTCACATTTTCAATCTTTATCCTGGTGGGCCGGTCTCTAGTCAAAATGCCCGGGCCGATTTTTTGTCCCAGTCCAGCCCTGGAGGCCACTTTAAACAACTTAATGGCTACGTTTGCTGTAGCACTCCTGGCCAGTCATAGAAATCAAAGCCAGAACACTGGCTTCACTGTGTAGTGGTTTGTAGATTCACTGGGGAAGAGAAAGGTCACTGGTTCAATTCTAGCCAGAGACCCATATTCCCTTCAGACTGTGTCAGAAAGCGTATGTGGCGTGGAAAAGATGGCAAAAGTGTACCTGCTGTGATGATCTCTAGTGAATAAGGTATCAGACAAAAATAGTTCTCCTATTTGATGGACACTGGATAAGAGGACTGTGACCAAAACTGTGATTACAAATGAAGTAAATTATACAATTTCTTCTGTTGGTGGGCAGAAATCTCCCAACATACTTTAAAATGTTCTCATGATAGTCTCCTTCTGAAGAAAGCCTCTGAGGATCTGTTTGAGAAGAAGCCTCCAATTCTATATTTAGCCTTACCGCCAAGCAGCTGTAGAGCCCCGCCCACTTTATAGAGCTTGTGGTTGGTCAGTGGGCCGGCACAGATGACAACAAATCCACCGATGATGATCGCCGCCAAACCCATGACGAAGAAGATGGTCCAGCAGATCCTGAAAACTGAGGAAAACACGACAGCCAGTCAGTGCTCAGTGCTGTTTTTACAGTGACAATGTGCCGCTTGTATAACAAAGTGATGCCAACCAGTGGCCGCATTGCGTTCAACAGGCTGTCCAGGAAACTTGTGCGGCTCATCCCACAGCTCTACCGGCTTGTTAGCAGGAAAAGGGAAGAGGAAAGCGACCTCACACACTTTTGGTAGAGGCTGGTTTGCTGAAGAGGGGGGAAAGGCAGCTGTCACAATTAAAGGTTCACTGTGTTATTTTTGCCATTTATAAAACACGTAATGAAGGTTCTCACAGATCCAAAGGTCCCATATTGAGTAATCGTGAGAAAAGGCCGTGTAGGAGCACCGCCAGAACAGACCCTCATGGAAAATGGTCACACCCTGTGAATTCTGTCGGATCAGAAAACAACATCTGATGAGAGCTGTGGAAATAAACCCTGTTTCTGACCCGTGTTTGGAGCCAATTTTAATGAATACCTCAATGAATTTTACTCCAGAGCCACTCATCTCCCAGGTTTCATTACAAGAATGTGTGGAGAACGAACAAGATCCAAATGCAGTGAGTGCTTTCTGGCAGGGAGATGTTTAAGTTATGGGATACAGCATAAGAGGCATGTTTACTGTGTCAGGGTAACCAGAGCCTGCTACAGAAAAAGACTGGGGGTCCATCGGCTGCCAGCAAACAGACACATTTGAGGAAGTTTGCACCCAGAGACCCTCCACTGGAGCTCTTCTAGCTTACACTGAAAGAGGATCATGCTCAAAAACATCCTGATGGGATTGGCGGGTTTTTTTTTTTAATTTGTGTGTCAATTTGATCTTCACAGAGTCTCAAATGAATCTAGAGTGCATGATAACCAAGTTAAAGCAGCCAAAAAGTAGAAGAAGAGAAAGAATACTGAAATTTTAAGCAATGCAAACACTATCAGGACAAAGGACAAAAGGATATCAGTGCAAGAATAAAGGCCTGATCATCTGAATGCAGATCCATAAAAAAGTGCACATGTGCGGTCTGAAGGGAGTGGTGCAAAAGCCAACTGGGGGAATACTGCAAGTTGGCACACTGAACTTTGTGACCTCATCTTCTCTCATGTGGCCGAGATTTGATTTTCTCTGTCCATTCATTTAAGTCTCAAGTATCACCATCCAGAGACACTATATGTAAATATTCAATTTGTAGGTCTACAGCTACAAAGTGAATTTGGAGACATTTAAAGTCATAGATAACGTATCTGATGCACAATATGTCTATTTTTCAGCCCCTTCTCATGCACAGGGCCTAAAATAACATCGGTTGTTTTGCAAATGTGAAGGGTCAGTGGTGTGAAACATCACCAACTAGCCAGAAATGCAACCCATGGTACACAGTATATAGGACGTGCTGTGGGCTACTCCACAAAAATCAATTAAATTGACTGAATATATATAAAATTTGTCATCATTAAGTTAAACTTTTCTCAACTTTGAGGTGCACAATTGAAGCGATTACCAATGACAGCGAAGAACACAGTTCACATGGGTGTTACAAGGTTACCTAGGCAACAAGAGCCTGCACCCGGTCCACTAGCGACATGACAGCAACAAAGTGATGTGTAATAAGCAGCCTGACAATGGTGATGAAGGTTACTGTGACAAAATAATGGCATCATGTAACATGTTGACACATTGGTTTGTTATACTTACCCTGTTATACTCCTATTTTAGTATTATTTTGCTCTTTCAGTCTTTTTTGTTACAAAATCATTTTATGTTTGTGTGCAGATTAGAAGTGTAACGCTGTTGCCATATAATCCAAGTACTGGCCTCTGGTCCAGTGATTTCCATGCAGTGGTAAAGGTTTGCCAGGCCCCTCAGCCCAAATCAGCTTTAGGGAGAGCTAATGGAAAATCACTAGCATTGCACTAACATTTGTCAACATTTATTTCTTAAAATATAATAAAATATTATACACACTTTTGTCTTTTGAATGGCCTGAAATATGAGAAAAAATAGATTTGTGTTAAAAGATGTAACAATCTTTTGATCTTAGCCATGCAGGAGAAATCTGGCTGGTGCAATCCTATACTGAATGTTTTTGTTGTTGTTGTTTGTTTTTTGTTAAACCCATAAAAAAAGGTAGCACTTTGGGCACCAAATATTTTGCATGAATAAAAAAACAAAAATTCCTGTATTCCGTTAAAATACAGTTGCAGTAGCTCAGAAAAATTACATTCTTCTGTATTTTTACTTATTTCTTTTATAAATTGATGATGTTGACTCAAATTTTAGATACAAATTCACAGCATTACGCTATCATTTAAGTTTTATCTAATAAATAAACATATTTTAATGTGGAAAAATCTGCTTTTCATTTTTTTTAAATGACAAATTTTGCGTATTAACAGTTTTCCATGTTATGTTAGTCATTCAGTCTGTTTTTGTAACTTTTATATTTCAAAGCATATTCCTTTTTTAAATACGCATGTTAATAAATACATCTTTACTCATAAACTACTGTTTCCCTTTCTTAAAAGGCATCACATAAATCAACTCGTCGCTCCTGCACAGTTCAAATACCTTCACGTTGCTCTTCCCGTCTCTCAGGCTGTGTTCTCCGGGGTTGCTGCAGGACTCTGCAGCCAGCAGCCAGTACTCAGTCCCACAGGAGAGAATCAGGAAGAGAAACCCTGTTGCTCCAAAGAATAGAGCAAAGAAGAGGAGCACCTTCAACCTCAGGCTGGACGACATGTTTAAATCTTTCCAGATTCCTCCGTCTCGGTGCTTCTCTTTCTTACTCTATTAGCATGTCATGTTTAAAAAGTCTGATAGCCTCCTAAGAGGCTGGACATGTCGATTACGCATGACACTCTACACAGGGCTTCCCTTTTACTGCTGACCAATCGGGCACAAGAAGGTGGCTGAATTAAAATAAATGTGCACCATATGTTGGAAGGGATACAGTTACAGAGGCCAGGGCTCAGACACACATAAATAGGATGGGTACATTTAAAAATAGAAGCAAAGCAAACAAGATAATAAAGCCCGAAACAGAGAAATCAACACGTGAAGAAACATCTCCTTGGCGTTTATTGGAATGCCAGCATTGAAATCCAGATTTGGTACAGTACAAGGCTATCCAGTATAACTGAGATCTAGGCAACAGTGACAGTCCAACAAGTCATTCAAACTGCATGTTCATATATTAATACGATTTGTTTTTCCTTCAAAGACGGGTTGTTCAAGAGATGATTCATACAAATGGGGGGGGGGGGGATTTAAAAAAAAAGAGCAAAGCGGTGGTGATTTGTCATAATGCTGCAGGAGGAACCAGGAAGAAACAAACACGAGCAAATAATTTCATGTAAATTCAAATAAATATTTCTTCCAGGTACTGAGGGTACTTAAAAAAAACAAAGGAAATGGGAATGGTCAGTTTGTTTTGGTGATTTCTATTTTTTTCCTTCTTTTTTTTTAATGCTTGCACCAATTTCATTATCATAAAGCTGCTGCACAGAAAGGCTGCCTTTGGGGTCACTTGGAAAAAAAGCTGTCCTTGAAAGAGAAGCTCTGAGATTTAATTGTTTCATCACAAATTATTAATAAATTTAAATGGAAGCAGGGCAGTGCGTGCTATGTGAGTAGCTACCATTTACAGATGTTCCCTGATTCCTCACAGTTAGTGAGAGCAGTGACTTTGTCCTCACGAGGAACGCCCATCCAGATTATTTCATTGCACTTTATACTGCACGTATTTGGGAGCCCAGCAATACGCCCGCCAAATAACAAGTGGATCAGATGAACAGTTGCTGACACAAGCCAAGAGCACATGCACATACAGAGGCTCCTCGAATTATTAAAATATCGATGTAGGCTCATGCAGGGTCTCGTTTTCAGCAAGCATCGCTCCTTTATCACCCAGCAGAACATTTTGTTCTTGTTAAAAGGTTGACTTATAAAAACTTTTCCAATAATGATAGCGAAGCTGAAAGCTGTGCTGATTAAAGAGGCAATGAATCTGAACCATTCGTCTTTTCTCTGTATGAAAACTGCAGAAAAATTAAAACTGTCATACAACAGTGTGTACTATCCCTTTACAAACTGGAACAGTGTTACTCTTACAGGTACCATTTAAAGATGCTGCCACCTGAGAAGCTGTGAGACTCTCAGCCCTAAGATGCACTTATTTCCGGTCAGTTATGCATTCACTTCAGCACCGGTGGCTGAAGCCAGATTCGGCTTTTCGAAGAAAGGATTGGTACACACCACAGACTGAAATCTTCAGTTCTTAGAACGAGAACACTTTAGGCCTTGTTTGTTTCCACTTTAACTGACCCCAAACGATGATGCCCCAGACATCGATAAAACTAAACGCATGGCTTTTTAAATCAGCGGGACAGTTTTCAGTCAGGCTAGCATAATTAGCGGCCTTTTAACATGCGAAATTTGAACTGGGGAACACTATATGCCACTAAAAGAGGAGTGATGGTTACAGAAAATGGACCCAAGTATGCCTACAGAGTTATTTATACATTTCTGATCCACTTCATGTTACATGAGATTTTAAAAAATCTAATATTCTTTCAAAAACAAGAAAATTTCAAAGTGACTCCAAGCTTTTGAGTAATCGCGTAGCAAAGCATGATGTGTTTCTTAAAACAACCGTTACACTTTCAGTTTTTAGAGTACAGAACACATACCACAACCCAACCCATATACACAGAATTGCATTTATACAGGACTCATGTTGATTAATTACATTTTACAATCCTGTGAGGATAGAGTAAGTACATATATGAGGCACGCAGAAATTAAAGATTTATCACCTATCATCATCATCATTATTATTATTATCATCATCATCAGCCTACTTGCAGTAAACATTTTATCTGAGGATCCTTTGGGCTGAGTCACCTCTTTCCTCTAATTTGTGAGGATGCTGCCACTCTTCTGGCAGTTTGTTTGGTCCACTGTAGCTCTATACAAATAATCTGTCGGAGCATCCGTGCAAAGGCTGGAGGGACTTGCACAGCACGTGAGGTCTTGCATCGTCCGTTTTTTGTTTTTCCTCTTCTTGGCCTCCCCTGAATGCATTCTTTCTCTCCATCGCCTAAGACATGACTCCAAAGACGGGGTTGTGGCGGCAGATGCTTGGCCCGATCTCCTCGTAGTCTTTCTTGGTGTGGCACACTTGGTAGAACTCGGGCTGCAGAAGCAACACACAAATGTAACAAAGCAAACTTAAACACTGAATAACATTTTGGAAACATCACAGTGTAAACAAAGAAATTCAGGGCTTAAATGTTGCAAAAGAAGCCTGTTAGCTTTCTTTCTAATGCGCACCTTCATATAAGAAACTTACAAAATAAGTTCTTTTACATACTGGATACTTAAGAGAATACATTTTGGATAGTTCAGCGGGTATGTACTGGGTAGTAAAGCGAGGAAGTACTGGACACATGGGTACTAACGGTGTGCATATATTATGGAGTTAAAAGCGTACAGCTTACATCACTAGAACTAGAGAGTGTAACTACAGGGTATTTACTACTATGATGAAAACACTGATTGCAGTGCAAAAGTACAGATGTCCTTGAAATACTCACAGTAGATGCCAGCATTGATCCTCCGAACCAGACAGCGTACCTCTGCATGTGATGGGTGATGACTTGCACATCGATGGGTTTGGGCTGCAAAACAAAGATGATTTGTGCTCAACAGTTTACTGAAAAGCCTGCAGGCTTTGGAAGAAAGAGTTCTTCTGCGGAGCAAAATGTTTCACAGATTTATGTGAAGCTGCCTGTATCAGCTCCTCGTGCTACTTCTACCCCCTTACCTTCAACTTCCCACCGCTCAGCTCTTCGCTTATTTTCAGTCGTGCATCCACAGTCCTCTTCAGGTCCCTCTGCAGGCGTCTGCCAAAGTCCCTGAACATGGTGGAGCCTCCAGAGAGCACGACATTCTGTGACACAACACAAAATAATTACTGCTATGTGCTGCGTGTCCATGTTTCAAACAGAAGCAGACAGGCGTGCGTTTACCTTGTAGAGAGGACGCCTGACGTCGATGGGACAGTTCTGGATGACTTCATCCACCACTTCTGAGATGGGCTGGGTGAAGTCTGGGTTGGCAAACTGGATGAAAACAAAAAGGTAAAGTTAAAATAAATAAACAAATAAATATACATATACACACACACACACACACACACACACACACACACACTATATATATATATATATACATATATAGATATATGTGTGTGTGTGTATATATATATATACATATGTGTGTGTGTGTGTGTGTGTGTG
>NW_005187519.1:816920-820179 GCF_000239375.1 Pundamilia nyererei
ATATATATATATAGAAAAATTAGAGGAAATGTGAGCAAAGCGTGTCCGCGTGTTCTGTACCTCAGGGTGGAAAAAGATCTCAGGGCCGAGGAAGCGCTCGTACCCAACGTCGATGGTGAACTCCTTCTTGGTGATGGCGTTGACGCCCGTGTACTGTTTGATCCATTTGCTGCCGTCTGTGTCGTACTTGTTAAACTCTTTAACAAGGTCAGGGCACACATAGCTGAACCGCTCCTAAAAACACAGCACAAAATATTTGGCAATACTGTAAGACAAATGCACATGGAACTAAACAAACAACGACGAGCTTCCCGTTTTAAACCTCTGGAATGAATGGAGAGGCTACCAGTTTTCAGTATAATTTAACTATGGCTTCTAGTAGCATCTGTTTCTAAAATCATTTTATATGAGTGCTTGAAGTTTGTTGTATATTTGCTGCTATGACAACTCAATTTCCCTCTGGCATTAATAAAGTTTCTCAGATTCTGATGCTTCTGATACCACACTGACCTCTAGTGGCCAAACTGATAAGTACATGACAGAAGCAGTACAGCAATCATCTGTCAGAGGTATCACTTCCTTTTCTGCCTCGTTTTCTTACAGACTGCATCTTGAGTTAGTTTCCATTTATAAATTAAAATCTATACAACAACAACACCGCATGGACAGGATAGCTTCACAATGACTCAAACTGGTGCTCATGCTGTTTGCAACGACACAAAAGGTGTCCTCGTGAACAGAGGCCCAGTTAAACTCTGTCACTCTAAACTCTGTTACAGAGCTCGGCCAACATGCCCCTGCAGTTAGCAACAGAGATGAAGCAATCCCTCAAGTTGTGTGCCAAGGCTGTCACATAATCCTCCCGGTTTGTCCGCACTCTTGCTATGACCTGCCGATGCCTCTTTCAGTAACGAAGTGCCAGCTTTAAGGCAGGAGTGATGGCAACAGAACAGCTGCACCCCAGATCTTTTACCTCAGCAGTACTCGCTAAGAAAATCCACAATCACAGTGCCAGGCTTTTGTGTTTTGATTCTGAGCTCCTTGACTGAGAGACACCTTTCTATACGACTACTCATCTACATGGAAATCTGGTACTCCGTGGCAAATGCCAATCAGTCATCACAGTGCAAGGCAGTGAGCACAGGACCCACTAGAGGGCCCTCAGGTGACCCTCATGAAGTCAGAAACATTCACACTAGTGACCTGCTGGAGGTCATTTTATAGCTCTGACTGTGCTCACCCTGTTCCTCCTTACACAAAGCAGCAGATACCGGTCCTGCTGATAGGTTAAGGCCCTTCTACAGCTCTGTCCAGCTCTCCTGGAGTAACTGCCCGTCTCCTGGAATCTCCTCCATGCTTTTGAGACATAGCGAACATTCTGCCAGTGGCACATATTGATGTGCCATCCTGGAGGGGTTTGACTACCTCTGCAACCTCTGTAGGGTCCAGGTGTCGTCTCATGCTAGCAGTAGTGACACTGAGACTAGCCAAAAGCAAAACTACTAAAAAAAACAGTCAGAAAAGATGAGGACTGAAAAATGTGAGTGTCCTCCAGCTGTAAACCGTTCCTTTGTTGCGGGTTGTCTCATTGTCGCCTCTCTAGTGCTCCTGTTGTTAATTTAATTGACACCAAAGCAGCTGAAGCTGATGAGAAACCCCCTCTGCAACTGAACTGACCCTGCGTTATTGTCCATTGTACTCTGCACAGCAGCATAATTTCATATTTATTAAGACTTTAACCTAGTAACTGAGACCATGAACTCATCAGGAAAATCTTTACTCCAATCCAAGATCAACTGAAAGCCAGGCTCACCTTCCCATATATTTCTATACAGTCTGGCTGCTTTTATCGCCCCCTGCTGTCCATTAGAAAAAAGGGCTTTTTTCCCTTTTTTTTTTAAAAACCTGTCTTTGGTTGGTAAACATGAAGCGTACTGACCTTGACAGCTTTAGCCGTCTCCAGAGACTGCTCTGGAGGAATCCCCACCTCTCGTTCCCTCAGGAGCTGCTGGATGAAGTATGTGATGTCTCGACCGGCGATGGGGATGTGCTTGATGCAGCTGCCGATGACGTAGCCTTCAGCCTGGAACGCCACAGAGCAAAGGATTAGAGCTCCAGGGAGCGGAAGTGAGGCTGGGAGCTAAAAAGCAAATAATAATCACAAAAAAGACGCGACACCGACCACCGGGATGACGTGCGTGACCCCGTCTCCGCTGTCGATCACCGTCCCCGTCAGCGTTCGTTCTCCCACCTGTCTGGATGTCCAGGAGGCAGCCAGCGCCAGGACAGCCTGGGGAAGAAGAAAAAAAAAAATCAAGAAACATAGGTTTACGCTCAGGACACTCATGTGCATTTATATGAAGTAAGAACAACCCAAACAAACTGTGAAACCTTGAAAAAGAAGAAGTGAAAACCCGCATTTCCCCATAAAACATCCTCAGAATCACATTCTCAGTCAAACACACAAATCTAATTATACGCACGCAGCTCTCACGTCTGAGCTCAGTGTTTGAACCAGCTGTGAGTGCTGGGTTTGAACTTTTAGGGATTTGTTTCCAAAAATCAGAAAAGCCTTTGCAGCAGTCTTACCTGAACAGCAATGTAGAGGCCGGGGACATTGAAGGACTCGAACATGATCTCTGCTGTGTACTCTCTGTTTTCTGGTGTGTTGAGGGGAGGTTCTGTCTGAAAAGAGAAGACAGAAGATTTTAGGCTGATCGTTCACACGAGACGGTCGTTGCTATTTTTGTTGTACTCTTGATTCCCTAACAGTTTGTATTGAAAACAAACTCTCTGCAGAGGAGCGAACACGTCTGACAGATTAGAGAGGCGAGGCTGAGATGGTTTGATGGTTACTCGGCACAGCTCGACTTTTAGGGGTTTCATTAGGCCACGGGTCCCCAATCCCAGTCCACGAGGGCCGGTGTCCCTGCAGGTTTTAGATGTGTCCTTGAACCATCACAGCTGATTTAAATGACCTCCTCAACATGTCTTGAAGTTCTCCAGAGGCCTGGTAATGAACTAATCATGTGATTCAGGTGTGTTGACCCAGGGTGAGATCTAAAACCTGCAGGGACACCGGCCCTCGTGGACTGGTGTCCCTGCACCAGTCCCCTGCATTAGGCGGTAGCAGCTGGTACCAATTACTTTTTTAGTGTCCGTTCAGGCAGGGGCTCCAAGTGATCCGAAAATGTGATGTCAACATACTAAATGCCACCGATTGGCCAGTTAGTGGCGTCTCTCGATCAGTTATGAAAAG
>NW_005187519.1:821427-883278 GCF_000239375.1 Pundamilia nyererei
ATCTCTACTTTTAAGATTAGGCTTAAAACTTTCCTTTTTGCTGAAGCATATAGTTAGGGCTGGACCAGGTGACCATGAATCCTCCCTTAGTTATGCTGCAGTAGGTGTAGGCTGCTGGGGAAGCTTTCTCACTATGTGTTAATAGACCTCTCTGCATTTAATCATTAGTTATTGTTATTCTTTGGCTCTCTCCCACAGCATGTCTTTTGTCCCACCTTCCTCCGTCACCCTCAACCAGTCACAGCAGCTGGCTGCACATCCCTGAGCCTGATTCTGCTGGAGGTTTCTTCCTGTTAAAAATGAGCTTTTCCTTCCTTTTTACTGTCGCCAAAGTGTTTCCTCACAGGGTTATATGATTGTAGGGGTTTACTCTGTTCTATTACTGTAGGATCTAGCTTACAATATGAAGTGCTTTGAGGCGATTTTTGTTGTGATTTGTGATTGTGTCGCATACAAATGACGTCACAGTACTTCAAGCCGTGTCACTATAACAACCACACCCGGAGGGACTCAACTGTAATGTAATGACATGTAATGGTAAACGACCAATAGGAACAAGAGGAATTATTATATTATTTAGGTCGCACCAGTTTCACAACACTGAGACAATTTGATCCTGCAAATATACTTTTGAGAACATCTGTGTTTTGCCCTCTAGGCTACAGTTAGCAGAAGTTTGTGTTTGGTGTAGACAAGAAAAAACAGAGGAAGGGCCCTGCCTGCTGCTTAGCTCTAACTACCATTAACCCACAGTGCTCTGGTCTTACCAAAAGGAAGTAATGATCTTCAGGTTCTGCCCGCAGATACTTGAAGATGATCTGCTCCATAAACCTTTCCATCAGGTCCCAGTCTTCCACAATCCCGTGACGGATGGGCCACTGTGGACGCAAAGAGAGAAAATCAGCATTAATATCGATCCTCAAACACAAATCTGACTCGGCCCCCACGTCGACGTCTATCTCACCTTTGTTGCATACGACGGTTTATCGATGGCTTCGTCCCCGATGAAAAAATCCAAATCATCGACTCCCTTCATCATCCTGCGCTGGGCCTGGTCTCCGACCTTGGCCGATTCTTTGATCGCAATACCTGCAGACAAACGATGTAAACTGTAAATACTACGGGTGGAAGAAAAACAAAAATTTGGTACAGCACAGTACCAAATATATTTTATTAAATAACTATGAACAACAGGATTGATCATGCACTTACATCCTGAGATAACATTAGTCGAGCGAACTTAGATTCAATCGGCTCAAGAAAAAAACAAAAAAAATCATCCAACACTGGACACAATTAGCTTGGCAAAGATATTTTAGACACTCAGTCACACGAGTGGAAACAGGACAGCTGTTTCCTGTCTAAATAGTTGCTCAGAGTTTGATGGCGTCGCACACTCATGAGGTCACCACAGCAGATCAGCTGCATGTTCTCCTTCACCGCATCCATGGATGTGCTCTGAGGTCTTGGTATTAAACATCCTTTGTCCAACTTGTGATCTGTGAGGTACGTCTAACCCACTCCCTTAAATATATGCAGACCAATCATGCTTACAACCACAGTCCCTCCCTACTAGAATTTACATTATGAGCCAGGAAAAACCTGCTGTGCGTGAGTTGATAAGAAAATATTGTTCCAATATGATACCAGCCTTACGGAAACCAGTCTAACTGCTCTGGTACATCTCTAGGGTGAAAGGAAGTCGGCCTGAAACTGTTAACCTGCATTAAACCACACAGAGGCAATCCACACTAAACTGTTGGTGTTTATGCAACTTAACGAATAATGCAGTTTAATAATAAATATGCTCTCTAACAGCATCCCAGCACGTAAATAAATCCACATGTTCGACATTGCCTTGTGTTTAAACTAGTTTTAGGTCTTTAGTGGTTTTGTTTTTTGTTCTGTTTTTTTGAGGGGCGGGGGGGGGTCTGTTTACTTACATGAAGGCATGATGAACTGTGGCTCTGTGTTTCCTGCATATCCGAGCTTCGTGTACCTAAAAGGGAACACAATCAGGGATATAAGACACTTTCTCCAGGCTTGAGCGAACGTAAGTGTGTAATATGAGGGCTGCTTTCTCCAGGAAGTAACATTAGCTTCAGCGGCTAGCAGCAGCTAACAGCAATGACAAAGCTGAGGGAAGAACAAAAAGCCTTCAAAATAAAGCAGCTGGAAACTTTGGCTGGATTTGTGGCATTAACGCCGACTTCACCGACGAACTCAGAATAACAGAGAGGCGCTGAGCAAAAGCCCCCAGCCTGAAGGCTGAATAGGGCGTTAGCTGAAGTTTGACAGTCGCTTAGGTGGTCAATGAAAAGCAAGCTAACGCTAACTAGCCTTTTATTGTGCTCCTACTCACCCCGTACCGCAGTCAACAACACAAGCCGGTAGCCGACCAGCCATGCTCGCTCTCCTTCAATCTGTCCACGGAGAAGTAAATGAGGCGCCCGACACAAGCGGAGAGATCAACAACGGCTGAATGAAATCGCTGCAGCCTGAATGAATAGCAGAATAGCAGCCGAACGGAGAGCGCTTCCGGGTGCGGTGGAATTTCTTCTAGTGCAGAGTCAGCAGGTTCAGACGGGCAACTGTGGCCCCAAGTGGACGGAGACTCCAACTGCAACAGTAGAAAAACAGAACAACAGTTGAATAGCCCCTTATTGTCGTTGAACTTGTCGGTGATCCACACCAACTGTGCTGGAATAAAATATGAATAGTAAGACAACATGAATATCTTCTTGATGCATGCTCAATCATCCAGGTAAGTAAATCACAAAAAGTTGATTCTGTTCATCTGGACGTAGCGTTTTCAGTGAGAGAAATGTTTCGTCGCTCATCCAAGTGACTTCTTCAGTCTCAGCTGCCTGCAGGTTTCCAACCTTATAAACAGTACATTTGCATAATGACTTAAACCAGCACCACTGACTGAACGAATGGGCTGGGAGGTCAGTTCCTTGATCATTAATATGCAAATTCTCATGACCATTGATTAACCACCACTGATCAAAGACCACTGATCAAGGGCCATGAGTACGATTCACAGAGAGTTGGGGATTGGCTGCAATCACACAAAGGGCGGGGTCTTATTTGGCCTTCTGTTTGGATTAGTGGCTGCGGTCGTCACGTTTCACCCACAGCATCCGCCTGATTGAGCCCCTCTTTGTCTTCATATTCAGCTACCTTTCGTACTTAGTGGCTGAGCTGTTTCCCTTATCCAGCATCATGGCGTAAGTGCAGTCCAGACACGACAATGTTCACAGCTGAGAGCAAAATGTAAATAAACCTGCACCCAACATTTAAAGTGGGAAAGTGTCACCACAGTGTGAAAAATAATCATGCGACATATATAAGTACTGTTAGTAAAATAACAATAAATGTAACTGATGATTAGTTTGGTGTTCAACAACTTTCCAGCTCCATATTTTAATTTTAGACTCTACTAGAAGAGCTTTGCATGATTAACAGTTCAAAATAATCCTTATTTATCTGATGCTCAGCCTTAGTGGAGCCACTCAGGTATTTCCGCTCCTCTTCCTTTCAGACAACTTTCTTCTTGTTGGCTGCCCTCTCAAATGGAAGGTTTAAACATCAAGTGTGCAGGACATCTGTGCTCACAAACAGAGCTGTATGCCACAGATGACCATGTTATGGATGTCTGTTTTTAAAAAAGAATCACACAGAGCCAGAAATGGAAATATTTGAGTGCAGTGATCTCATTTGTTGTATTAAAATAAACAGTTTGAGATGATGAAGATGATCAGAAGATGGTGCACTGTGGTCATAAAGGGATGGACATGGTCAGTAAATATACTCAGGTAGGCTGTGGTGTTTAAACGATGCTCAGCTGCTGTATCCCATCTGTCACAACCATGCTACATATAGAGTCACTTAAATCACCTTTCTTCCTCATTCTGATGCTCAGTGTTATCTTCAGCAGGTCACCTTGACCATGTCTGCATGAACATCAGGCTGGGTGGTCATATGCAAAGTTAAATCCAGCAAACAGGGATTTAAAGCATAAAAACATTATAGACTCTCTGATGTAAAATAATTATTTTGAAATGCCATTAAAATTGGCATTTTTTTTAGCCAACTAAATGTAATAAAAACAAATGTGAATTTAAAGCTTGAATAATGCTTTGATATGACTGTTTCTTAATAATCAGGTAAATAAATGCTATAGCACCCCCGTGTGGCCAAAAAACAATGCAAGGTTCAAAAGTCTGTTATAACCAAAATGATATTTATATATGTGTATATAATATAAATATTCCCTCTCTTTTTGGTAATGTTTCATAATTTTTCATAACAATTAGTTTGTCATGTTAAATGCTCTAAAGTTTAAATCTTTATTTCTGTTATTTTTGCACATTTTCCCTTTTATTTTCTTTCAGTTTTAACACATTGAATCAGAATCCACTTGGTGGCCTCTGAAATATTATGCTGTGTGGACAGAGCTGTGAAAAAGAACCGTCTGGGATTTTTTTGGTTTGTTTTATTGTCCTCCCTGCAGCATTGTTGTATGTGCTATAACCACGAAGTACTAAATGGAGGAGAATGTATCCCAGAGGTTGTGCACCACCATTCACCACGTTGTCAAGATGCGGTCCACTGTTTCCAAAATAAAACCTAATATATATAAATATATATGAATAAGTCGAACAATAATCAATAATATTACTAGAAGATGGATATGTTGCTGACATAAAATGTATGCAGCATCTTTCTTTTTTCACTTTGAGTTTGCAAATTGAAATAATAATAAAAAAAAAGAACAATATCATCACCATTAATATGAATAATAACAGCATGAATTGAATTGAATTATTATCATTAATATTTGTCTTATTATCGTCCTCATGCTGCTGTAGCGTGTGGTGTATAAACATGTATAATGTAACTGCAAAGAGCAGCAGACCTGTTCTGTAACGACCTGTACTTTCTGTGCAAGCTCGATTTTAACGTAGACTTCAAACATTTGCGGTGTTAAAAGTATCCAGCGTTTATTCTTTATGCTGTCTGTCTTTGCAGGTTTTCCCCATATCAAAAATAGAAAGCGACCTCGTCTGCCTCTGTTGACTCCACCAGATAATATCAGTGATTTAGGTCCCATCAGAAGCCAGACGAATTGGTGCCAGCCCTCCACCGGAGGCCCGCTGATAAAGACGATATATGAGCAGGAATGAGCTTTAGGGCTTGATTCTGTCTCTCGAGCACCTTCCCACATTAAAGCCAATCCTATGTCCCGAGAACATCGGCCCTTTGTCCTCAGGCAGACTCATCACTCACACAAGAGTCTCTTCACCACATAGTCTCCCATAAAGGCCCTTGGCTCTGCAGCCTCTGATAGAAACCGTCCTCTTCTCGTTCCTGTGGAGTCTGGCTGCTTAATGAAAAATCTCTATCAAGAACTGTGGCTGAAGCACTTTGTTTCATCTCTGTCAGTGGCAGCAGAGCAGAAGCCGTTATTGAAGAAGGACTTCCTCCCTACATCAAATAAAATAAAACAGCAGAGGCGTGTTTTCTCCTACTGAGGGAAAAACAGCATTTCTGCATCATTGTGAAACAACAGAACTGTACCAACGGGGTAAATAGTATTTAAATGGTGTTAAAGAGGTTTTAATTTAGAATGCAAAGGAAAAGAAAAATACCTTTTTGCAAGGTTAAACAGGCATGTGGGAGATAATCCCACAACTGAAGCGCACTGCCTAATGTCCAAAATGCCCTACATTTGTATTAATAGTCTGTTTTTGTCCTGCTTCGGTGGTATTTCCTGCAATGCATTTATAACACACGCTACAAGTCTTCCTGCATGGAAGTCTTTCCACAGGTTCAATGTTTATGGGAGTTATGGAGCGTTCCTTCAGAAGCACATTTGTGAGGTCAGATACTGATGTTGGACGAGAAGGCCTGGCTCACAGTCTCCACTCTAGTTCATCCCATAGGTGTTCTGTTGGGTTGAGGTCAAGTTCATCCACACCAAAATCTCTCCTCCATGTCTTTATGGACCTTGCGTTGTGCACTGGTGTGCAGTCATGTTGTAACAGGAAGACTCCATCCCCAAACTGTTCCCATAAAGTTGGGAGAAAACATCTTCACTGCTCTCCAATGTAAGGCTTGGATATATAGAAGCCGTAAATCATCATGGCATAGAAACCCATTCAGTCAAGCTCTCTATCCACTGTTCTTGAGTTAATCTCAAGGCGACATGAAGTTTGGAGGTCTATAACACTGTGCCGACCCCACTCTGCACTCTTATAGTGTGTCATCCAGAGCTTCATATTTTTGTGTGTCACTCTTTTGAATACTAGAGGGCACCACTGCTCATGTTTTCAAGGCCTTCCACCCTGAGAGTGCATCACTCACTGGAATCACACAAAGAGCAGCTTCTGCACCTTTTAAACAGCCTCTGTTAAATGCAGGGATTTAAAAAAAAATTTTCTTCTACTTGGCCCTCTTTGATTCAGCTGCTTCTCTCTGCTGAGGTGCAGAGTGTATTTAACACTCGTCCGATGCTTGTTAACGTCCACACAGCCACAGATTAATCTCCCCCTTTGCGCTAAATTGTGTTTATTGGCCCCACTTAGTGGAATGGAGATTTGTGTTTGTGCTCTAAAGTGGATTGGAGGGAAGCAGTTTGTGTCAGCTTGACTGCCAAGTCATCAGATTCAGGATCATTATTGGCTCTACCCACTTTCCAGGCCTGACGGTGTAGACAGTGCAATCTGTTAATAGAGTCTCGTCTTAATTTAAGGCCCACAGCTGGGCTTTGATTCGCTCGTTGCAGCTAATGGAATTTAAGGAGGTTGGACACACTGATGGAGGGTTGCTTTCATTTAGTTTAACTATGTGTACAGTATCTGAGGCTAATTGACCCTCTGGAGCTTTTCTGATCTCGCCGTCCTCTCTTGTCCTGCGATCTGTGCCTCCCACACCAGAACTGATCATTTCCTTCTCATTTCCAGACAACAGTAAACAAAAGTAGATGAGTTGAGGTCCCTCGTCAGCTTGAGTATTTCCGCTGCCAGAGTCGTACTGTGACTGCGTCATTAGAGCAAGGCAGAGGAGGGCCTTATTATTTTTAATAATCTCCTGTTTTTTGCTGCTTCTTATCCCCCAGAGGTCTGCAGTCGGCACTTCCCCTCTGTGATCGTCAGCCCTGACTCCCTCGCCCTCCTCCTCCTCCTCCTCCTCCTCCTCCTCCTCCTCCGTATTCATGCTTAATGATGCTCAGTCATACAGGCGCGCCCTCACACTGCAGGACTTTCACTGATGACAGGCACAAAGTTTAAATTGCAGCAGCAACACGCACACACAAACACACAAAACTGAGGTTTAACCTCCCCTAATGTGAGTAACGTTGCCGCGTTCATGATGGCTCCAACAAGCCAACGGTTGTCTTTTCATCGCTTTGCCAAAAGTTATTGCACATTTCTCTCTATAGTCTGCAGGACTCATCGAGTGGGAGCTGCTCTATTGTGTCTCAAACAATGCACCGCTGCATTGTCAGGCGTATAATTGAAAACGGTTACTTGGAAACACTGTTATGGCTCTTACAAGTCAATCATCCATTACTGGTGACGCTTATCATCGCAGCCACAACTGGACTGTCAAAAGCCTTCAAAGTGGTCGGGAAAGAAACTGGAAAAGTAGCTCACGAGGCAGCGTTTAGCACACATGAAGTCACAGCTTAGGGGTGTTCCCACCTGAGAGCTGCTCATTAATAAATTAAATCATCATTTAAACACTGCATTTTGTATTTACACAGGTTATCTTTTATATTAACATGTCCTTGATGATTTGGAACATTTAGGTGCAACAACTATGCAAAACAAAGAAGAAGAAGAAAGATCCCAAAACTAAGAAATCAGGAAGGGGGGAAGCTGATTTTCACAGCAGTGTATTTAAAATGATACACCGAGGAGGAAAACTGTTTTTCCCAGGGAAAAAAATGAATCTGTAGATACATGAGCTGCAAATTCCAAAGACCGAGCTACCAGACAAACAGCCACTCGAAGACAGAGGTGTAAAACAGGTTTGCTGTTCATTCTGATAAAGTCCTCTGTGTGATATAACACTTTTATCACGTTTACACTGTTGGCAGTCTTTCTATCAACTGCAGGTTCACTTAACAAGACTGTGCTTCCTGCTCAACAACGATAAGTGAAAGCAGGCTGCAAACTGTCTGAAATGAATGTCTTGCATGCTCAATCATCCATGTTCATCTGGACGTAGCGTTTTGTGGGAGAAACGTTTCATCACTCATCCAAATGACTTCTTCAGTCTCAGCTGACTGCAGGTTTCCCCAATCTTATAAACAGTACATCTGCACAATAACTGAAACCAGCCCACTGAAAGAACAATGGGCTGTGAGGTCAGTTCCTTGATCATGGGATAGTTTCAGTTATTGTGCAGATAAGTTTATAAGATTGGGGAAACCTGCAGTCAGCTGAGACTGAAGAAGTCATTTGGACGAGTGATGAAACGTTTCTCCCACAAAACGCTAGGTCCAGATGAACAACCTTCTGGGATGTCTGAAACTAAAAATGCTGCAAAAACGTACATGCATAGTCATTTAAAAAGAACAGTACAGAGACATGTCAGCAAAGTGTGGTTAATTTAATAAAACACCACATCCATGCCGTCCTCGGGCTGGCTGTTCTCAAGGTTAAAGACTCAGAGAGGTTAGGCATACCTAACCCAGCAGGGACAACCAGCAGAGGTGAATATAATTTGGAGTTTCACCCCCTCAAAAAAGGTAATGCCTAGGTGCAGTGAAATTCTAATATCAGACTGGAAGCAGGATGGTTTTATTATGAAAAAGACATTAACGTGTGATAGTCCAGCACAATATTTCATAGACTTTAAAGGTTCCCTGTAATTTCCTAGATAATAATTATGTGGCTGTAAATTTACAGCAATATTCTGTTAAGGGGCTTAATTTGTTTCTAATTATTGCAAAGGAAGAAAAAGAATCTGTGTTCAAAGGAATTTTTTCAACAAATTAACTTTAATTAAGCAGTAACCTCTGTAAGTCGGAGCACAGAAGGTCAGTAGATATATCGTAAATAAAAATGTATGATTAAAGGAATCCATTCATTGTTGATTTCTAAGGGAACATCTACACAGGCATACATTCAGTAACCATCGCTCCTGTGCAGTTGCCCCCTGTGTTACCAAATGTAAGTTTATCATGTTATAAATGCTGATTGGTCATTAGAGAAACTCTTTTCCAATTATGGTAGCAGAGCTGAAAATGGTGCTTGATCTAATAGTACTGGCTGAACTAATAAGAGTTGAGGGTCCGCGGTTGCTTTGTTGAGCAGAGGTGAGGCCGTGCTGCCAAGAACCCCAACCTTTCTTTTACTTTATATTGTTTAGTTTCAGTTTGGTTTTTCCTAGTTTCAGTGTTAGTTTTAGTTGTTTTTTGTCGCTCATGAACACAACCGATCATGGTCATGTTCTCAAGTTCAAGCTGAGCATCAGAAACTGTTGTGATTTGCCACACCACCATCTGTTTTACGCAGAATGTCTTGCTGTTGGCAGAGGTCAGAGGAGAATGACCATACTGCTTCCAGCTGACAGGAAGGGAACAGCAACTCAAATAACCACTCGTTTCAACCAAGTTATGCAGAAGAGCATCTCAACAGCAGCAGAAGACCACGCCGGGTGCAGCTCCTGTCACATAAGATCAGGAAACTGAGGCTACAATTCACAGGGGCTCGTCAAAATTGGACAAAAGAAGATTAGAAAAACGTTGCATGGGCTGGTGAGTCTTGATTTCTGCTGCAACATTCACACGGTAGGGTCAAAATTAGGTGTGAACAACATGAAAACATGGATCAGCCTGCTTTCTATCAATTCAGTCTGCTGGTGGTGTAATAGTGTGGGGGATATGTTTTTAGAAAAAGTATAAAGTGGCCAATGAAAGCATTTGTAATGTGCGTGACATTTGTTAGGGGCAGATTTGATAGGTTCAGACTAGCAATTACAATGCAAACACTTGACGACATGCGGACATGCTGGTCTCGATAAATGTCCAGACTGTCTCGGTGCTTGTTGGACAAATTTGACCACACTGACCAAGACTAAAGCCCAGGACATTTCCTATCCATAAATTATAAATTTAGTTTGTTTTATAAGCACACAATATTGTTTCTGTTTGTTTTTATTGTTATTTCATTTAAATACAATTTCTAATATTTTTAGCTTCTAGTGTCGTTTTAATGAATTATTATTGCTTTGGTCAGAAGTCTTGCAATTTCTTGACAATTTCCCCGCCTTAAATTGTCTTAATTACATAGACCAAGAAGTTTCCAAAAAGTAACAGAGTTATTATTAAATGTTTAATATTTTGCGCTCCATTATCTGTTAAACTTCTTAGTTTTCAAACACAAAGTGAACGAGCTCTTAGAGTGAAATCACGACGTCTTGCTGCTTAACGGCAGTTTTTCTGCAACATTTCTGCAACATTTATTTACATCACATATCAGCAGAATACAGTGTTACTCTTCACAGAAGATCAATAAAAAGACAAAAGTTTATCAGATGGCCCGTCTCTGACACAGCTTTTTCAAATCTAGAAATAATAAACTCAAGTATGCCTTTCCTCTTGACGTTCTTGAACTGCAGTTTCTTGTCCTGCGCTCTCCTCGGGACCGTTAAAACCTTCACGTGTGGCATTAAAATACAGCGCCGGAGTGTCTGCATCGCCGTCCACAGCACATTCACCACAGAATAAATACGATACGGTACAGATAGCCAACGCAAGCAGCAAAACAAATATCCGTGATAAGAATAAATAGGCAAACAGATCATTTAGAGGCAAATATAAATGCAGAAATTTTCTAAAATGCTCATCTGAACACTGAAATATGAGAATCAAATCAGGTTTCAGTTATGAAATTTGTTTTACAGCATGCAGAGGGAACCGTGATTTTGGGGCCATGAAGGATACTTAAAGGGAAATATGACAGAGATCACCTGAAGCAAGTCTCGAGTGAGAATTTTATTTGTACTTATATTTTTTTCTTATTATTCTGCACTATGTAACATGAAGGTTATGAGACAATTTAATAGATCATTCTACACAGGAATATTAATGCCTACTAATAGTGCTTTATATCGCAGAAGCAACCCTATGATTGACAACGCAGAAACAAAGAGAAATGACGGTTGATAGTGGAGAATAAGCATAAATGTGAAAGGAAGGTGCGAGAGAGCTGGGAAACCTTCAACTTGTTGCCTCAGTCAATGTGCAGTCTTCACGGTAACATATGAGAAATAAAACTAAAGTTTGGCTTCGTAAGGTCAAATCTGTGTATTCAGAGCATAAACAGCTACAGCATCGACAGGAAAATGAAACCAGCAGCGCCGTTTCAAACCGTAAGACCAGAAAATGAAAAAGCTCAAAAGTATTATAACCTGCACCAGCACTTTTTTTTTTACAGCATCTAATAACCAGAAAATAACTTGAGACCAGCTTCTTCACATAAACACTCCACTTCACAAAAAGCCAAAAGAGAAAAAAAAAAGAGAAAAGAAAGAAAAAAAAGGCGAGAGATGACTCAGCCGCATCCTCTTCAAACCCGAGCAATCAATGATTCACAAAGCTCTGTATGCTTTCACTTCTCCGGGGTTTCAGTGTCACTCTCAGCGGTTACGCCATTTTATCAATAACACTGACAGTTTTCCATAAAGCTGAGAAGCTACGAAGCCGATGTGGTGTCCAAATCTCCTCGTAAGGTCCAGACCCTGGGATGAACCTGTGGCAACAAAAAGCACATCGTATGTATTTGTTTAAAAAGAAAGAAAGAAAGAAAAAGAAAACACTATCTTAAAACAGTAACTTTGAAACCATTTCTGTGTGCGTTTAGTTTTTTCACCTTCATGCTAAATATCTCACAGCCAGTGAACTCAGGCAACACATACGATCCGACACTCGCTGTTTTGTTGAATTTTGGTTGAAATCAGGGCTTTGTGCACTCCACTCACATTCATTTATTAAAAGATGAGAAAAATTATTTGTTTAGGGCCTCCAAACTCTTGCAAAGCAGGAAAAGCAGTTATCACTGTAGAGAGCAGCATTAAGATTTCCCTTAGCTAATTTAAGAGTAATAGATTGAGGACATATGCTAATTTGCTTTCTAGTGCATATCAAATGAGACGATTGATACTAGTCTCACATCTGCCCATTATGTTTACAGCCAGATGGTAGTTAGCTCAGCTAATCACTGGAAAAAAGGGGAAAACAATCCCCCTCGCTCTGTCTAGAAGACAAGAGTCACCTACCTTCACTTCTAAAACTGTCAAAATGACATAACAAGACTTATTTGTTTAATCTGTTAAAGAAGCACAGTGTCCTTTGTCACCCAGGTCAGGTTCCTCTCATAGCTTCCAGGTTTTGTGCACAACTAAGACAACCTGTTGTGAGCTATAACTAAAGCAGGGGCGGGCAACTCCATGCCTAGAGGGCCGGTGTCCTGCAGGTTTTTGAATGAACACAGCTGATTTAAATGGCTAAATTACCTCCTCAACATGTCTTGAAGTTCTCCAGAGGCCTGGTAATGAACTAATCATGTGATTCAGGTGTGTTGACCCAGGGTGAGATCTAAAACCTGCAGGACACCGGCCCTCGAGGCCTGGAGTTGCCCACCTCTGAACTAAAGCATTAACTCACACTTGATCAGCTTTACCTAAAAGAGGGCCGACAAAAGGTCCTGTACCTATTTTAGCTCCATCTCTCTGTGGTGAAGCTACAGGCTGAGCTCATACACTGTATATATAAGACGGATGGCCCACCATAACATTACCCAGTGATTTGTAGACTATCCATTGAGGCTTTGAGTTTGGTACTTCATTCCTTGCAGTACTGTCCATACCTTTAATCATGCTTAACTCGAAGCCAAGGAAAAACCAACCACATGGAGAGCAGTTGCTGGAGGTTGCTGATTTTTACCAGGAGAAATTGGTAGCAAAGAGGGTGCTGTGCCAAAACTTCCTTGAGATTGCTTTGGCTGCTAGCAGACTGCTGTTGATACCTGTGGTTTACACGGAAGATGCTGACCTGTCTGCAAACACTTACCAACTACTTCCCAATCTTTAGTAAAATTTGCAAAAGATGCAAACCAGACACAGAGAATCTTTGCCTTCAAAGTAAATGTTGTACCTTTTTGATGCAAGCAACACATTAAAAAAGGAGATACCTTTATTTGGTCATTGCATTTCTAGTTTCCATTGCATTATTTGTAGTTTTCCCACTGTTTGATTTGTTTGCAGCTAAGTCGGTGTCTCTCATGTCAGCTACTGACAATCCTGGCAAACGGCTAGTGACTAAAGCAATCAAAAGGAGACCTCTTTGAATGCTACCAACAAAAGCAATCATGATCTCACTGGTTGAGGAATACAGATTCTTCCCTTGGCACCGGTGGTTGCCAGATGGTTGCAGACTGGTCCCTAACTGAGGTTTTAATAAAACTGAAATGATGGAGTGTCAGAAAAATTAAGTTTTACTGAAAAGAAACAAACCAAAGCTTCTTTTTTTTTCGGTGTGGGGGGGAGATGCTTTGAGCATGTGTATATCTGATTTAAAGGTACTCGGGGGACTGGCTTCCTTTTGCAGTGACCTTCAAGTGGCCATTCAAGGAACTGGGGTTTTTGTTACTTGGGCTTTATTTTAGAAGTAGAAGTTCAGCAGCAATAGATCACTGGCTCTGCAGTACGGAATATCCCTGTTTATATCACCTATTTATGGAAAAATATACTCCGCATGAATGATGGATGCACTTTCCTTGTGTGCAAGGTGAGAGCAAAGCAAAAGTGTCTGAAACCTGCATTTTTTTTAATGGCCCCATGGGCAAATTTGTAAAAACCCTTTGGTCTTTGCAGAAATCTGTGGATAAATGTCTCTTGGCCCTGATTTGAGTAATTACTGTCGTGTTTGATAAGCTCAGTGCCTCAGTCATTTTGGGTCACACTGATTTAAAAAAAAACCCAAAAAAATCACATTAAATCTACCGTCTTATTATCCCCTCGCTTATGTGGTTTTAACACCATGCTTTCTTTTGCAAACTTGACTTTAATTCTGATTGGAAAGGTAAATTCTTTTAAATGGTTTAGACAGAAAACAAACTGTACAGCGAAGTTGTGGCGGGAACATCATCTACGTCAGTAGGAGGAGCAGCAGTGCGAGCAGGAAAAGAAGAAGAGGCCGGTTCGTCTGCAGGGTGGTCGTTGCCGCCGAGTTGGTGGGACGCTTCCTCTTGGGGCCGTTGCAGAGTGGGGTGTTGCAGCAGGAGATGCAGACTGAATTCAACCTGCCGGTGCAGAACTGCTGGTAGCCAGAGGAGGCGATGAGGCAAGCCCCCGAGGATGCACACGATTTCCGATAATGTATCCCTGAAAATAATAATCAAGAGCTCTCTAAATGTTTCCAGTGTTCAAACAGAAAAAATAGTAAAAATAGTAAAAGAGATTCCAGTAGTTGGAAATGCATTTAACAAAAGTTGCAAAGAAATGTGGATTCATTGTCCCTGCTGTAATAAGATTGCTTAGACTCAACTTATAAGAGCTGCAGTACTTTATTGCCCTATTTGGACTTTGAAAGTACTGATTTCCTGTCTCCTTTTATTAACTAACGTTGTGCGGTGAGGGACAATTTGTTTCTGCGATGTGTTGGAAAAATGCTTTTTATTCACTCTGCACTTTCTGACTGCTTTATCAAGTAACCTTTCTCTATCTGGTACCTATTGCTGTTATTTGTTATGTTTTTCTACGGTATGCTTGATATAGGAAGCATTTTGTCATCTATGTGGTATTGTTACTGTATTATTCATGTGGTTGTTTCTGTTGTCTGCAAATGAAACATTCCTTTGCTGTGTGGATTAAATCAAATTCAGATAAATTCAATTTCTGCAGCAGGAAGTTCCATTAAGTGGAAAGGCAGGAAAAATGTGCATCTTAGCATTTTTTCCCCTTGATAGTGCTTGTTTGGTATGTGGTAATAAGGCACATGTTTCTACAGAACTGCTTCTCTGTCTGTCAAGGTAAAGCCTAAAATTACTATCTGAGGCAATGGGATCAATGTTTTACTCAAGGACACCACGCAAGGCTACTTTGTTGCAAGCACTGAACCTATAAACTTCCAATTATAAGACACTTCATCAAGCCACGTGCTGTCTGAGATTTGACAACTAATAGGAAAAATCTGATAAGCCAATCAATGATAACTTTGTTATCTGAAGGGACTTTTGCAGGTAGCTGCAAACATAATATTGACAGTCTGTAAAAATAAAGAATATTTTTACTTCAAATACTAGGCTCCAAACATGTTAGGGAAAGCAAATGCACAATACCGTGTAAAGAGTAGATGAAAAATAAATATCCCCAAATTTAGTAAAAATTGAGCAAAAACCAGATTACAGTCACTAATGTTGGTTTAATTTCTGTTTTGCATAATATCAGAAATTAAACTGATATTAATATATATATATAATAACATAATTGTTAAGGCAGAAAAAACATTTACACAATAAAATGATAATTAACGATGTGCTTTAGCCTTGGATTAATTATATTAATATCAGTACTACAACGGAAGATTTTTCTTTTTCTTTTTTTTAAAATCGAGCTATATGTAGATACCAAAATCCAACAAAGAACAGGTTACTGTTGACAGTTGTAGCTCAGATTCTAATAGCATTTTGCACAAGCTCCCACTCGGGTCTTTAAATAAGAGTGAACAAAGCAAACTGATAGCTAATGACTGTTTGGGCCTTAGAAGCAATGTTACAAAAATATGTTTGATACTAGGTTAATTAATATCTAGATTAAATAAAAATACATTTATTACATGGAAGAAATTGAACTAAAGGAACAGGACTGAATAAAACTGAAAATGTTTTTTTCCCAACACTATAATAGAAAAGACTTTTAGAAGAACTAGCCGTTGTCTGTGCACATCTTTTGATTATGTTAGCTGGGGATGCTAAAGTGTAAACGTCCTCAAAATGTAATGAAAATCACGTTAATAAATTCTGTTTAGTAACTGAGAGCACCTTGGATCTTTCACAGCTCTTTAAATAAGATTTAACTCAACAACCTTAAAGTTAATGATGAGCTTTGGTCTTTGAAGAAATGCTATGCTAATACTTTTCATACTTGGCTATGCTAGTTAGCCAAACAGATGTTAGCAGATAAATACACAGATAAATGTACAGATAAATATTTTATGGAAGCTTGATTTTGCTACTGAATTTTAATTATTTAGTTTTACCATCAATAAATTAAAATGTTAGATAGCATCTCAAAAAAAAAATAACTTGAAATTTCGAATTAGATATGCCAAAATTTTAACTTGAAATTTTAAGATACTCAGTAAGTTCAAATTTTGAGATAGCTCAAAATAATATTCTGGTGCACAAAACAAATTAAACTTCCTACCTTATACTGCTCTGGATGTGAAATAAAAGTTCAAACGCTACACCCGTATTGTGGTTGTATCCACTTTTCCTTTTATTATTTCATATTTGTACATTTTTAGACAATAAATGGAGGTTTGTTAATCATTTTTTGCATTTTCTACCACATGACCCCTGGTAGGTTTCCTAGTTTGGAATTTTAAAAAAATGTCTGCTTAAAAAATTGTCCCACCTCTTTTCCAAACTGTCAGTTTTTTTCACTCTATAGACTGAGCTATTTTATTTCTTGTAAGGCGGCACAAAACTAATCTAATCTCAGTGGCAGCTGAATGAAAGCCTCTTGTCTTTGACAAATGAGCTGAATGAAGTAGTTTCAGTCAGCTGGGGTTTTGGATCAGCAAAACAACATCACAATACAAATAAGGCTTATGTGAAAACGAGCCTGCAAATAAAATAAAAAAAGCAATGGATGGGAACGTTTATGTAGGTTTACAACTGGAACATTTTTACACACTGTACCACAGCCCAGTGTCCCCTCTGTGATACCGAGTCTTACACCAGAGTCAGCCTACACATCAGTCAGTGCTTCTCTTTTCCTTCAAAGCAGAGCAAAGGAACTAAATTACAGATAACAATATCTATTTCACTGAAAATCACAGGAGATTGCTCTTTTGGACCAGTCAATAAGACACAACGATTAACAGGTATTTTGGGATGGAAGAAGTTGGGTATCCTTGGGTACTTTCTTTTTTGTCACTAATGACAGAGAAAATTACACACATCTGCAAACATCACAGTTAATTTAAAGAGTTGTTTATGTAGGCTCCACTTACGTGACTCGAAAATAAAAGTCATGCTACGACCAAAACGAGCGTAGTCAATTACGGCAGCCTCACCTAAATGGCAGAGAAGAAAACTTAAGAAGTCACGTTCTCTCTGAGCGATGTGTTTTCAGTTTCATCTCTGGTTTCCAGACGGTCACCTTCCTTCTTTCTACTGATAAACAGAAACTCTATCTTTGTACTTTTGGCTGGCTCAGACTGTGCATTAATCCCAGTCTCTCAACCTTTATGGACTCTGTTCTGGAGCGCGTAAAGGAATGAGAAAACCAAGAAAGACATTCCTCCATCAAGCATACATAATTGTGTAATCTCTGTAACGTTGGGGCCTCTACTGAGGCATTGCCAGACTTCATGAGCTAACAACGAGAAGCGGCTTACCATCAGATTTGACCAGCACCTCCTTCTGGCACATGTCCTGTACGTTGACGGTACAGTTGACGATGTACTCTGGCGTGGAGCAGTCATTGTGCTTCATCTCCTCACACTGGTAGCACTGAATCTGAAGGGTATCTCCTGCCACACAGAGTGGAAGCAGAAATGTTCAGTTATTGCAGGACGTTTTTTGTTTCCCGCCCTACAGAGTTCTTCACGTGGATAATCAATCCTCCCGTCACAGCTTGATAAGCAAAGGAATGCGTTTAACATTTGTTTTTTTGTCAAATGTCAAAAGCGCGGAGCTTAAAAACTTGGCTAGATTTTTTTATCTTGTGAAGAAAATGAGAAAGATAGGCCTAGCCACTGTTTCCAAGAGGTTTGCAAACTCAAGATTAGCAGCAGGTGGAATCTTAGCTTCCTGAGAGATCGGTTGAATAAACTTTGATATTACTTATTGATACTTTAAAGACTTAAAAATATGCCCATAAGCTGCATTCTTCTATTATGCACCACTGAGTGATAATGAATGATGCTCTGTGATTAATGTGACTGTGCAAAGCTATGAAATTTCAAGCAATATGATTTTTAAATTTTCCAATCATTACCTAAAACTTGAATCTAGCGTTTGAGTCCATCAAACGATCAGAAAAAGTGTTTACTGAGGTCGTAAACCAAGGAGAGTGTGTACAATCTGAAAAGCAATAGCAGACACCCCCTGCCGGCCATTAAATTAAGTCACTTGGTCCACGAGTATTGCCTGCCTTTAAACTCATTTTCAGGTGTTTTTTTTTTTTCTCTCCTCCCCCCCTTCTCACCGTCTCTTCTCCCCTTTGGTTTTCTTTCTCTCCCTCTCTTTCTTTCATTCTTTCTCCCTGTCCTATCCCCCAGTCATGTCTGTCCCGTTTGTAGCAACTGAAAATAAAATAAATTCATACTTATAATAAAGGTCAATCAAATGGACCAATATGGCAAGGCCATGATGATCCAAATCAAATCAAATCACTTTTATTGTCACATCACATGTGCAGGTACATTGGTAAAGTACATATGAGTGAAATTCTTGTGTGCGAGCTTCACAAGCAACAGAGTTGTGCAAAATACAATAACATAAACAGGCAAAATACAAGAATGGCTACATCTGAAACTAATAAATATATGTACAATATATAATAGTACATGCATTTCTGGATGTGTATACTAAATGTTTTCCACGTGTGTGTATACGTGTGTGTGTGTGTGTGTGTGTATACACATATTTTACAATTTAAATAGAGTAAACAATAAAATAAAATCTATAAAATTATACAGAGTTGAGAAATGTGCAGAACAGTGGCATTACTGTACGGTATGGAGTGCATAATGTTAAAGTTCCAGTAGTGAAGGTGAGGTGTCTATGACGTGTTCAGCAGTCTGATGGCCTGGTGGAAGAAGCTGTCTCTCAGTCTGCTGGTACGGGACCGGATGCTGCAGAACCTCCTTCCTGATGGAAGTAGTCTGAACAGTTTATGGCTGGGGTGACTGGAGTCCTTGATGATCCTCCCCGCTTTCCTCAGGCAGCGCTTCCTGTAGATGTCTTGGAGGGAGGGAAGCTCACCTCCAATTATCCGTTCAGAGCACCGCACTACTCGCTGGAGAGCTTTGCAGTTGTAAAATTGGTAAAATAAATCCGCTTGGCATCTTTCTTGGCCTTAAGACAACAATTCTGATGGCTAAAGATCCAAACGGGACACAAAAAAACAAACAAACAAAAAAAACTCATTTTCAGTCCCAGTTTAACTTAACAACGAGTGTCTACAGCCACCTGTAAAACACGGTGGAGGCTCTGTCATGGTTTGGGGCAGCATTTCAGCCAGTGGTGTTAGAGATCTTGTCAAAATGAATATATTTTGAACACAGAAAACTACCGTCAGATTTTGATCCACCATGCAAAACCATCTGGAAAGTGTCTAATTGGCAACAGCTACATTTATTTGATTGACTGGCCTCTCCAGAGCCTGGACCTCAGTGACTCAGACAACAGGGTTTTTCACACCTCCCCCTCCTCTCAGTGGCGTTATGCACCATAGCAACTGGCCACCACAGGTGTGTGGTGATGTCACCCTTTCTCCCTCACTGTAAACCTAATCATGGCTGATCCTGTGAGTGTGTACGGGCTTCAGCCTGTCCTCTTCAAACAGCAGCTTTAAAGCAAGTCAGGATAGCCGTTATTCGTCATATGAACAGCACAGGTGACGACTGATGAAGTTTGCCAGACTTTTCTCAAGTTTGAAGCTGCTCTTCACAGGACTATTTTTCTTGGATTATTGATAATTGTTCACAGTATCTGTGAATCAGGGCTGTGTGTTTATTTCATCCCCTGTGTTCTCCCAGAGTTGAGCAATAGATGCTTGTACAGATTTGAGCACATATACCATTTGTTCAACGGTATATTTGCTCCAAACATGACTAATGGCGCTCCACGAGAGCGCTCTGTCATCTTTTTATCTCCCGCTGGGTGTTTTGACTTTACGCCTACAAGCAGATGGACAGTGACAAGGTCTCCTGACTGCACGAAGCACATAAAAGCACATGTTTTTCTTTGCTCTCTTTTATTGGATGTCTCGAGTGTCAGCAGAGAGGTTATAAATTCACACAGAATAAGCCGTAAAGAAAACACATCAGCAAAACTCAGAGTGGCTGTTCTTAATTCCCTGGTAACCCGTGGATTTTATAGCTGATAAAACTCCATTTACAACACAAAGCTGCCGCGTTAAATGTAATCTGCCAGTGCATAGATGACCCATCTGCATCCTCATCCCCTGAGGTACTAAAACCAGAGTCCAGATTGCTACGGCAACCTCTTGTAAACATACAAATGCACTTTTATGTGGGTTTTTGCCAATTTCATCTGCCGCTTTTTTTTAACTTACCAGCAGAGGCACCTGCAGACCCCACAGGAGCTGTTCAAAGACCTACTCGGTCCTCATTTTTCAAATAAATCATTCTGTTCTTTGCATGTTCTCTGTGGAGCTTTAAAAGATCAGCTCTAATTTAAAAGGTGGACTGGACTCCGTCAGTCATTGCAGATGCAGCAGACATATTTCTTTTGCAGTCATCAAGCTAAATCGTGAGGATTAATTTGAAATACATATATTCAGCCTTTATTTTGAAAGAGCACCATAGGCCTTTATTAACTTTTATACTGTATGAGAAAAAATGAGCCCAGAAATCACAAAAATATTTATTCTTCTCCTATTGCCAGAAACCTTGAGATGCCTCATGCTCTGCAGAGATCTGCTCAAACCGTGAGGCAAAAAGAAAGCGAGTGTAAGTAAACATATGAATTAGACATCACAGTGCCCACAATGACGTTGTAGTCCTGTTTAAGTGACTGCTACAGTTGGAAATCAGATGATCTACAGACTCAGTGCCACCTCTCTGCATCATAACTAAAAGCAAAGTCTATAAATTTCTATAATCAAATCTCAGCATTTTTCATCAGATCACTGCGTATGCTCACTTACTGCTCCATGCTAGGATATCTTCATCAGAGCAGCTCAAAAATCCATCACTGCAGAAACGCCTGCTCTAAACATCCCACTCAAGCTTATAGATATCACTGGTGCAATCATTTAAATGGCAGCAAGCATTCACCTCCAACTTTAAAGGTCCTCATATCATATCCACCACCACAACACCACCCTAAAACATTTAAACCAAACAAAACCTGCAGACTCCTGAAATCAGGACACCAGAGCAGCATCCAGCTCCCGAGCTCTGCTCATCACTTCTAGAAAACTGCTCCAAATCCCCCGTTTTCTTAGTTCCGCTACAGAAAACAGAAGCTGATAAGAAAAACAAACCACATCCTTTTTGCTACTTCTATATCGCCATCCTCTGAACTCCAATCACCTGACGCACTTCGGAACAACTAAATACTATCAGCGCGATGTGGCAGAAAGTCATGCAGCAGCGGGAACAAGCGGCTCGCACTTTTAAAGGGCGTCATTGGCGTGGATCTGTGTTACTATCGTTCCCACTTTGCTCCAAAATGAGCTCGGGGTGTGTGAGGTGTGGGGTGGGGAGGGGGGCACTCCTTCTCCAAAACCATAAATCCTTCCTGCTGTTTCTCCACTTATCTAAAAACATCTGGAAAGATTCTCTTTTTTATTCTTTATCTATTGGCACAAAGACGAGTCTCCAAAATGTTACACCGGCTATAAAGTAAAGTTCATCTCGACTGGCTCTAAACGAAGTCTGCATTTCCTCTCTGTGCGTGGACATGACTTCTATCATCATATGAGACCACTGCGGTCTCCCCAAAGTTGCACCTACCCGCATCGAGGAGGACTCCGAGCAAAGTCGCGAAAACGAGCAGACGCATTCTCTCCCAAATGATGCTCGGAGGGGAAACATGAAGAGAAGAAGAATGGGGGGACAAACACGCGTGGACTCCCTGAGGTTGTTATAAGACAAGGAGGTCGACCCGCCGCAGAGGCAGCCCGGTCTCGGATCCGCTCATCCTCCCGGCTGACTGAAGTGACAGCGAAGAAAAAGAGAGAAAAGAGAGAGAGGGGAGGAGAAGTAGTAGAAGAAGAAGCTCCTGCCCGCAAAGTGCGCGTCTCCTCTCCACGCAGCACGACTGGAGACAGATCCGGAGCGCAGAAATCATAAAGCGCAGCCACGTGACTGGAGCGCACAGTTGGCGTTTCCATTTCTCATCCTGTGCCCGCGCACTAATTGCGCATCATTACTTGTTATCCTCTCACCGTGACTCTTTCTCGGCGCTGACGTGTGGATTTGGATAACAAATAAAATCCCCCGTGCGCAAAACTTGGATTGGTGCGTTTTGGTGCTTCCTAACAGCTCGCCAGAATATTTCAGTGAATGGAGTCCGTAGCCCCCGCAAAGGGAAACACTTTCCCCTCGTCTGCTTTTAAGATCTTTCAGTCACGTCAGACTCTCAGTGGCCTGGATCACATAGCACGCGACGTGTATGTTTTTTAATGGCGTAAATAGTCCGCGTGCAGACGCACATTTTAATATTAATTAATGTAACTGAGTCAGCTCTAAGGTGGGGTGGAGGGCCACGGTGCGTTTACTATTACTCTTATTCACGCCATGTAATCGCCATGAACTTATATTAATGACGTATCATGTGATCATTTTACTTTGGAAAATAAAAGATGTAATGTGAACATTTTTATCTGCGCGCGCGTGTGTGTCACTGAATGCATTTAACTCCGTTTTATTTATATCGCACCAAACAATCACTTTACACCGTGAAGTAAAGATCCTACACTAATAGATTGATTTATCTATTGATAATTATCACTGAATCACTGTAACTGTACCTGCCTGTGTGCACTGAGCTAAACTTTGTTATTTAAGTAACGTCTGTCAGTACAAACTACACAGAGCAGAAAAATGTTATCTTTACAATTAAATTAACTCAGGCAAGCCATCTTTAAAAAAAAACAAACAAACAAACAAAAAACGACAACAACAACTATCATCTAGTTTTGGATTCTAAATACATACACAGAATACTCAGAGGAGAAGATTGTGCCATCGCTGTTGTTCCAGTGTTTCCCTCCGCTGGCAGGTGTTGGGGTCCTGAGCTTATTAATCTGTGCTCAATACACCTGTGAACACCACTGTTGGTGAACATGTGGCTAATTAAGTCATCAACTACTTCATTAGGTCCACCTGTTTAATGCAAATATCTAATTGGCCAATCACATGGCAGCAACTCGAGGCCCTCAGGCACAGCCTGCTGAGGTTCAAACTGAGCATCAGGATGGAGAAGAAAGGTGATTTAAGTGTGAATGTGTCATGGTTGTCGGTCTGAGTGTTGGGATTTCCCCACACAACTATCTTTAGGTTTTAATAATAATAATAATAATAATAATAATAATAATAATAATAATAATAATAATAATAATAATAATAATAATAAAATTTTATTTATGAGCGCCTTTCAAGTCACCCAAGGACACTTTATAATAGGATAAAACACTTAGTAAAACAATGGGAGAATAAGAACAATAAAACAAAAGCACAAGATAAAATGAACAAACAGTGGATTCACAGTGAATATGCAGATTTGAACAGGTGAGTTTTGAGTTGGGATTTAAACTGGAGGAGAGAACCAATGTTTCTTATTTCTGGGGGCAGAGAGTTCCACAGCCTGGGAGCAGAGCAGCTGAAAGCTCTGCTTCCCATGGTGGTGAGGCAGAAGGAAGGTACAGCAAGCTGGATAGAAGAAGAAGATCGAAGTGAACGGGCAGAACAGGTAGTGGTTAACAGGTCAGAAAGGTACGGAGGAGCGAGGTTATGAATGGCCTTGAAGGTGAGCAGAAGAAGTTTGAATATTATCCGGAATTTCACAGGGAGCCAGTGAAGTTCCTGAAGAACAGGGGTGATGTGCTGGTAGGAGGGGGTTCTGGTGATAATGCGAGCAGCAGAGTTCTGAAGCAGTGGAAGCTTATAGAGGGATTTTTAGGGGAGACCATGCAGAAGAGAATTGCAGTAGTCAATACGGGAGGTAACAAGACTGTGGACAAGAATGGACGTAGACTGGGTGGAAAGAGAAGGAAGCAATCTTAATGCTGCGTAGATGGAAGTAGGCAGAACGGGTGAGATTATTTATGTGAGATTTATAGGAAAGTGAACTGTCTAGGATGACACCAAGGCTCTTAACCTGAGGAGAAGGGAAAACTGTGGAGTTATCGATGGTGAGTGAGAAATGGTTCGCCTTCAAACGGTTGGATTTGGTGGCAATAAGGAGGATCTCAGTTTTATCCTCATTACAGAAAATGTGCTGTAAAAGAGACAATATCCAGTGAGCAGCAGTTCTCTCAGTTAGAATTCTTTGTTGTTGACCAGCCTGGTTCAAGCTGGTAAAAACAGGCAATACTAACTAAACTAACCACTTTTTGCAACTACAGTATGCAGAAGAGCATTTCAACAGGAGCAGAGGGTCACTCCTGACTAGAGATGGACCGATCAGATATTAGGTATCGGTATCGGTATCCGATACTGACGTAAATTACTGGATCGGATATCGGAGAGAAATAAAAAAATGTAATCCGATCCATTAAATATTAAAAAAAAGCACCTCACAAAACTTGCGACAGGCGTAACTCGGCTCATAACCGTAGCAGTCGGAGCAGTGTGCTCAAGTGATAGAGAGGCTGTGTGTATTTGAAGCCTGCTACCAAACCAGCATTTCATCTCTGAGAAGGTTATCCCAGAGAGAAGTAAAGCAAGTGTGTAAGTTCATCTCTGAATGTTTGTAAAGCATTCCCGCGTTAAGCTTAACAACCAATACCTGGAGCAACTGCCTCTTCTTGCTGCTACTTCAATCGTGAAACTGCTTAATGATCAGCTGATCGGCTTTTCTGTGCGACTCCTTCTCTCTTGTTTGTTTCTGGCCCACTTTGCACCAGAAAGAGGAAACCAGCAGCTGAACAACAGCAGCACGTTTAAGCTTGATAAGCTGTTGTTAGAATTTATTTATTATTACTTTCTACTCCAGGATCTTTTTCTACGCAGCTGACGGCTGGTAACTGTGCAGGGGCGGATCTAGCAAAGTTTAGCCAGGGGGGCCGATAGGGCATGAACAGGGAAAAGGGGGCACAAAGACATACTTTTCTTTCTTATTGTCATTTAAAATGTCTGGCTGTTATTAAATAATTATCTGAATCTTACACCCAAAGTCCATTACTGTATATAGTAACTGTTAAGTCTAATATACCCTAGTAAGCTATATTACTTTTTCCTTTGGGAAGGTACCATCTGTGCAGTCTGCAGTTCTGTTGAAGAAAGATGTTGAATCTATTTAATTATTTTTCAAAAATAATTTATTTCTGTGCATTTTTTTTCCCCACACTGCATCAAATTAAAGTTGATTACGTCGATTAAGCATCATGAGGTGGAGGTTGGGGGGTGGTTCCCTATTTATTTATTTTTTGCTGGGAGTTGGAACCCTATTAGTTAGGTTGCTTAAGATTTCTGCTAAGTACTCTTTAAAATACCAGAACATGATAATGAGTTCAGTCCACAGTCACCAGATCTCAGTCCTATAGAGCGCCTTTAGGATGCTAGATGGACAAATCTGCAGCAACTCAGCGATGACATCAAGTCTATAATAGACCAAAATCTTTGAGGAATAAAGGGACACATCAGTACTAGAAGTGGCAAAGCCAGCGTTTGTATACGAGGGCAGCAAGGTGGCTGTCTGAAAGTGCTAGCAGAGGATGGTTTTGATCCATCGACCACTGCGTTATGGGCCCAGCACGCTTCCGCTGCGCCACTCTGCTGGACAGCACCCCAGATGGGACTCGAACCCACAATCCCTGGCTTTTAGGAGGCCAGTGCCTTATCCGGTGTGAATGTGCGAATGAAAGTGAGTGTGAATGGTTGTCTGTCCCTGTATGTTGGCCCTGCGACAGACTGGCGACCTGTCCAGGGTGTACCCCGCCTCTCGCCCTATGACAGCTGGGATAGGCTCCAGCGCCCCCCGTGACCCTGAAAAAGGATAAGCGGAAGCGAATGGATGGATGGACAGTGCCTTATCCATTGGGCCACTGGGGCTGCACACAGGAGCTAGCAGGTACAAGCAAGGTTTAACTTTAAAGGACACTTAGACATGTTAGTGTTTGTGTGCCTGATTATTAACCCATCTTTTATGGAAGACTTTTATAATCACTTGATTACTGCTCCATTTTATTATTTGCAACAATTGACGTTAGCTTTGGCTTCCGGACCGTTTGCACGTCTCTGAAACTCACTTTGAGAACTTGAACTACTTTTCAGTTTTTGAGTCATATTTTCAGTGCTGTGAAAATACATTAAGTTCTGCACTTTGTGACTCATTTTTATTTTTGTAATACCGCTGTAGTCATCACCAAATTCTGTGACCTTTTCATGAGATTTTAATACAGTCTTTTCTAATAATAAATCAGTGCACCTATGTCTCTCTTATTCTTTCCTCTCTTCGCTTTCTCCTAATCCTCTACCAGTTGCTTCCACTTCCTGAGACTTGGTCAGCTGGAGATCTCTTCCCGTTAAAAGGGAGTTCTTCCTTCCCACAGTCACCAGATGCTGCTCACAGGGGTTATTGGTCTAATACTGTCAGTTCTTTACGTTGTGATTCACCTTGAGGAGGTGCACAGAACAAAAGAAAAAAAAAAGCATACTACTTAACCTCGACTTTAAATCTGCTCGCGTGCTGATCAAATAACCTACAAGCCTATGCTTAAGAGGCAGACACAGAGAAAGAGAAATCTTCCAAGCGTGCTTAAACTAATTGCGTTTATTTATATGCGTATAATTGCCCATCAGGGGACTAATGGTTATAAATCCCTCTGCAGGGAGAGCTCTGAGCTTCAGCCCCTGATGACAGATTGTGAGGGGGAAGCAGTGATTACACGCCATGAAACATTTTGGGGAGGGCTTTCTCCAAACCTGGATTTTCACACTTAAAGAAAGGTCTAATGAATCACCGCGCATGAAGGTACACGTAGCACCTCCTTCACTATATTGCTCAGAAAAACACACAGACATCCTGCAGCTCAGGTTGAAATAGGAAATAGTTTCTCGTATTTATTTAGGAAATAGTTACATAAAATATAGCATTAAAGTCTAGTGTAACAGACAAATTGCACACAGTAATAATAATAATAACAATAATATTAATTACCAAAGTAACACTGCTGGTAACTTTCTCTTTACAAAGGAAGGTTTAAGGAAAGAGGTGAAGCATGACAATCACACTACAGTCTGACAGTACAAAATGTGGGTATAAATACTGGACATCTAGAAAAATACACAAGTCCTCTTCAGACTCTCTTCATACAATATTAACAGTTTCATAGAAAAATCGAAAACACACAGTCGGCTCTGTTGATTAGCACCAGCTGGTCAAATTCCAGAGAGAAATTTGGCATAAGTCCTCCTAAAGTTCAAATATGTCTTTTAAAATAAAGTGATAAAAAACATTTTAGCGTGAGCTCTTATTGATCAAAATAATATTTTTACTTTTTTTAAAAACAAGAAGAAGAAGAAGAACCCCCGAAAGAAAACACAAGACGCCAAACAGCAGACATTAAACAGGTTGAACGATTGGCAAACAATTTACATCTTTTTACTTTCTTTTTGTTCTTACTTGCATATATATCGATCAGCAATGCCCGTTCTGATATTAACTTATATTTTTTTAATACATACAACATAATATACAGCCACGAGAGGAAAGCTGAGGTTTTGGAGAGTTTGGGTGTGTTATGCTACATGAGACTACGTTTGGATGCTTGGAGAGCCATTTGTCTACGCTTTCCCGATGGCTGCGTTTTCATTTTTACAATTGACTTTAGTCCAGTATGTTCCCTGAGCTACGGGCGACGACACCTTATGTTTGCTTGTTTTATCTGTACCTGGTCTCATTAATTCATGTACCATGTGGAAACGTCCTCGTTAGAGAAGCTGCGGAGATAGTTTGCCACCACTGGGTGTTTAACTGCATAAGGAAAAACACAACAAGATTAAAATGATAAAAAATGACTAAAAAATAAAGAAAACTTGAATTATTTCTTTGAAAAATATTGCTTCAAGAGAGTAGACAAAGATGGATCAGGTGGGTTTTTTTTGTTTTTTGGGGGGGGGGGGAAACTTTTCAATGGGCGTTGTACATAGCAGCAATCCATAAAATGACACCTTGGGTTTTAAAAGAGTTTCAAAAATGGAGTTTTATGCAAATATTGCCCATTCTGCTTGTCGTGTTTTCTTTTATTTTACACATCTTTGTACAGTATTTGTTACAGTGCAATGATAAGAAGTACACCAGCATGGTGGGAGGAAGAGGAGGAGGGGTGGTCACTAATGATACAAACGTGTATTGCTGTCCAGTCCACCACACCCAAGCCAAACCTTTAAAAGTCCTGTTTTTTTTTCTTTTCTTTTCTTTTTTAGGTTGAGGATTCATCCTCGCGTCTGTAGCTCTTCTAAGTGCTTCTTGTTGTAGGCAGAGGGGACCGGCACTCGTCCTTTCATGGCAGGGCTGTAACTGAGACAAGTCCACTCCAAGATTAGCTGAAGGTTGAGAGGAAATCAAGAGGAAACCAAACCAAAACCAAGACATTTTTGCAAGGCTGAGAAAAAAGAAGAAAATAAACACAAACTAGTGTTTAGGGCTGGGCGATAGGACAGTGACCGGCTCAGATGATTGGCGGTTGTATTATTACGGGAGATTTTTGGCGTTTTAGTTTGCTAATTTTCTGCGTTGCAACCGTAGACAGTATAAAAGATGGACGTGGCTGTGGTAACATCACCCATTGGTTTCAAAAGTTCAAACTTCCGATGTTTTTAAACTGCAGTTGACGAGAGACGGACATGGCACACCCCGGATAATCGTTAAACTTCAAAGAATGTACAGAATGGACTTAAATATTTACTGAGTATGACCCAAATTAAGCAAGTGAGCTAATAAACTCATCACAAAAGTGTTTACTTATGTTGTCTCTGGATTATTTTCCCATAGACAACAAGTCTTTCTGGAACTACAGGTCTGCATTCCCTGGTGGTTATTAAAGAATAATGCAGGTTTAAGGCACTTCTGCATTGGCTTTATTTCTTTATTTATTTTGTTATACTCGGAAGTACGTCCACCTTTTATAATGTCGCTGTAAATAATTAACTCTAAAGTGCAATAGCTCCTTACTTTCTGGAGGTTTTATGAGCAAGAGTGGAAAGCTGTACACAGATATCAAAGTTTTTCACTGACATGCCAAATGTTCCTGGTTTTCTACCCTAATTGTTTGATAGAGTTGCTGTTATCCCATCTGTGGTTCCCAAAGTTTGGGCGTTTTCAATAAATAAATACAAACTTTTTAAAATGTCGGCTTTCCAAAACAATGCCACTTCAAATTGATAGTTTTTTAATTAATATATATTTTTCATTTGGGAATGGCTGCTTTAAGATGCTAAGGTGTACCTCAGTTTGCCAAAAATAATTAGTTGTGGAGATGTGGCAGAAAAGGTTAATGTATCGCCCAACCCTGTTAGGGGTAATCCCCTAGAAAAACAGATGTAATCTACCCAAAAATCCACTCCATATGTCCACTGTGTCGTTCAACCTCCAGCCAATCAAGGCATGATTTCCAATAAGAAGGACAGAATCTGAAACCCAAAGAAAGACTTGAGGAGTCCAAAGACGTAAGAGAAATGTCTTGAAAACTGGACTCCATCTCTACAGCCCTGCTTTTTCAGACTTCGTTGGATCCCTGGCTGGTGCAGGAAGAGAAGCTGTCGTACAGCGAGTCGCTAAGGGAGCCCACGGGATCCACCCCGGGCCTGCTCGTGAAACTGGAGGAGGACGAGGCCTCGTCTCCTTTGAAGCAGCTCTCTCCGCTCTTCCCCCCGTCGGCGTGGCAGTCAGCTCTGCGGCCGCCCGAGCCCGTGTCCGGGTACAGGCTGCTGGAGCTGCTCTGATTCAGCTTGTTTAAGGACTCCAAAGAGAAGTCGAGAGAGAGCGGCTGGCTTGCGCTGACGGGCATCTTCTCCATGGGAATCTCTTTCTGCAGAGAGAAAGGAACATCTGTTAATGAAGAGCAAATACACGCTAGTTCATGTTACGGTAAATGCTGCAGTGTGAACTTTTGCGCTGCCCTGTCTCTACTCTAACAACAGTGAGTACGACAGTGATCTATATTGAGATTTTTGTCACGCTCAACGACCAAATGTACGTCTTGGGTGCTGGCAGGCATTCATCGCAGGGAATTTGGTCACCTCGGCACTCTTCCTGCTACATTAACTGTGCCATTCAACGTTATTATTTCTTTTGCATTACCTCTGACCATCTGCTTTGTAGGAATACATTAGTAAAAAAGCTGCTGTTTGTTAACACTGCTTCAATTAGCAGGAGTGGTTTCATCTCTTAGCTGATGCCAAAATGTGCCAGACCAAGAAACACACCTTTAGCTAACTCAGCTACAAAAACTGTAAAAGCATGCATTAGCCGTCTGCTTCACTGTCATATGACCCATTGCCACACAATCACAGAGTAAAATAATCCCTTCAGAGGGAAAGCAACACAACACATACACCTAAAAATAGTCTGTTCTTATTCATAATGTACCTGCTTCCCAGTATCTTTTTAATGCGTGTCCCAAAAGACACTTTAACAAGCTAGTTACTGTACCCCTCAGCATCAAAACACCTCCTCAGAGGCTGTAAACAACTTTATTTCTGCAACAAATAAAGCCTGGGAGCACAGCAGCTATCTTCATAGGTGCTTTTTGCAGGGGTAAGTACACAGAGGAGTAGCTGCAGGGCCTGGACAACCTCTAGGGACCCTCCAAACCTGGACCGTTTAGCATTTAGCTGCGAGCTGTAGCTCCCTTCGGACATAAATCCAGAACTACTTCACACAAGGAGCACAAACACATACACCACTGAACTTTATTAGCACAATTTGGCCCGTGCAAACTCTTACCGCAAGGGTCACGCACACACAGAGATCTTTAAAAGTTCCCCTTAATATGAAGGTCTCATCTGCCTCTTATCACACTGAAAACGTGATCACATTTGTCTTACTTAGCCATAAATACATGCTTTCACAGCCTTTATTACAAAAGTTCCACCTAAATAAAAACCAAAAGGGTTTGATCGAATAAGTCATAAAGCAAGGAATTTCTCCTTTTTATCAAAGAGGCCACAACGAGAAAAGTTTAATTTGGTTATTTCTGATTTAACAGTATGTAAAAGTGGGCGACCTAAGGAGACATTAGCTCACCTTTTTTGTTTACTCTGTAAAAATGTCTATGTTCATAATGCTGCTATATCCCAGCCTAATTAATATACTGTAGGGTGAAAGCTTCACATGAGCCTGTTGCTGTTAGTCTGGTCCACAGGGTTGACATTTCCAGCCACAGAGCAGGAGCAGGCTCATAGCATCAATCTACAAGAAGCTGAAGTCACGTAATTTTGAACTGTAGCAGGAAGTGCAGTGTCCCTTTATGTAAGCACAGCTGTTAATTAATTAATTAGTCCTGTTGTCTGTGAAACCATTGATTGAACAGCTTATTTTAATTTATTTTTTTATTATTTATATTTTTAATTCATTCTAAGGTCTGTATGTAATGGAAGTGTGTCCATTTAGGGTTTCTTCCATTTCCTGCTGCAGCCTGATCTAGCATGTTTTTCTCCTTATCAAGTAGCCTCATCTCTTATCTTATCAAAATATTCCACGTTTAGTGATGTGGTGCTTCTGTAGATGTATGCAGTGACAGCTTACTGACTAAATGACATACCGCTGAAACTGGATTTCTTTCTGTGAGACATAGCAGGCTGTTCGTGCTCGATACAGGGATGTCACTGCTCTATAGTGAAACATTAGTGAAGTCTTCTCAGTTTCTCTTACTAACAACCTAATTACATTCACGTGCCAACCCAGGTGTAAATTATGTCATGATGAGGAAAGGATTGAGAGGGAAGAGAGGAAATCATTTGCCTCTAAATGCAGCAGGTCTCATAAGAGCATCAAATCCTGGAAGAGTTTTAAACATGAAATGTAAAAGAAAATGCCTGAAAAGTTCAACAGGAAGGCTAAAAATGAAAGTAATCACCTCATATTGTGACCGATGCCGAATCAACACAAAACCCTAACATCCCATCGAGGCCCATTAATCTGCACGGTGACCTTTGTTGGGAGGTGGAGTCATCATAAATTTGTAAAGAGGTCGGAATCAAAAGAAATATTAAAGGAAAAATGTGCCCAGAGGTGACGTGTGACTCACATCTGACACACAGGAGCAGTTTATTTTTAATTTTTTGCAGGTGCGGAGGTTAACTTCCAAATTAAAAACAGGTGCTGAATGCAGATTAGACCGGACGAGTTTTAATTCGACACCCACGCGTGCTTTTTCATAGCTTTCGTATTTTTGTGTCAGATTTTTGTCAGCTGTACAAAAAAGAAAAGACCTGTCGTTAAACCGCCTCGGGGCAAAGAAAAGAGTGCACAACGTGAATCTGTGATTAGCTGTGCGACAGTGAAAAACAGTCTTCAGATGCTGATTCTCTCAGCCAGCCTCCATTCGTCACAAACAAGAGGAGAGAAAAGAAAGGGGGGTTGGCTGTGCTATCGCTGATTGGGTTTGATTTCGGAGGAACACAATTACCAGCAGATCGAAGCTTCCCGGTGCAGGTCTCTGTACCACCTGCGGGCGCAGCCAAAATGATGGCTCCACACATAACTCAGGCTCCAGGCGGACGTCTCAGTGAGAGCTTCCTTCTTGAAAACACGAGGGCCCGAATCAGCAATTGGTTCTGCATCACATGCCAGTAATAGGATGTCTAAACTCAAATTCAGCAGACCTGCTTGCTACAAAAGCTGAGTGAAAGGGTCTTTTATTAAGGCTCAAGCAAGAAACATTTTTTCGTTTTCCCCTGCTGTTATGTATTTTTCCCTTTTTATGTTAATATTCTGAGTCGTACAGATGTTACACGTCTATGCTTTAGATCTGTAATCCTTCAGATTTCTCATGAAGTCAAACTAATTGTATGCACACTGCTATACTTAGTAGCTTTTAATGACCAAAATTGTAATAACCACACTCTGTAAATAAAAGATGGAGCTAGTAACAGTTGCCATCTTGGAGTTCCCGGGGAGGGGAGGGGGTGGGGTCGCCTTTCCTGGAATGAGAACACATCAGCAGCCACAGATCAGGCAAAATAATGACTTTACCTTCTAAGGAGGCTGATGAGAGCCAAGGACACAATGACCGAGACTGTCCAAGCCGGGGCTCAAACCGGCAACCTTCCGATTACAAGGTGAACTCCCAACTCTTGAGCCACGACCGCCCCGATCTCTGTTCAGGCTCCTATGACTATGGCAGGCGCTTTAAAACTATCCAAACACATACCGAAACACAGCTTCCTCCCCGTCTTAACACCACCCCACAGTAACTATGCATGAACCTCATGTGCAGTTTCACCTCCTTATGGGGATTTTATATTATGCAAAAAAAACTCATGTAAAGTGCTCAGCATCATACCATTACAACCCTCATGTATCTGTTAATTAGTTGGTAAGCTATATTTAAATATGGTATTTATTGTCAGTAATTTTGTTATGCTGGGATATTGACAATGAAGAATTTTCTGTCTAGTGACAGTGATGCTGAGATGAGCTGTTTAGGGCGTGTGAACTTTTCTGTCAGTAAGTGCAGCTGTTTTTGCCGCTGTTGGCCTCTGTTAGCTGCTGTTAGCCTCTATTAGCCACCGTTAGCTTCTATTATCTGACATTAGTGAAACTGTCTTCTATTGGATTGGACTTGGACACTTAGTGAATAAACTCACCAAGGATTTGAGAATGTAATCAAACTGTTATCAGAGGGAAAGTGTGGTTTTTAGGACTCTCAAGCCTAACATTAGCTGGCATAATGTTAGCTTATAACCAGCTGTTGCTGCTGTTTAGCGAGCTCATTGTCAGATGTCCAGAGACAGGAGCATCACATGTCTAATGTGCTGATAATAACAGTATCAGGAATAAATGAGTATATTTATCCACATTTTTGCATGTTAGTGTTCAGGAGATTGAGGATAACATTTTATTAAAATGTTGTTTGCGTTTTCTCTTTCCTTTGCATTCTTTGGTGGAGAGGACACGTTCTCATATAATAAAACATTGACATGACGCCTCATATTTTGAGTCTGCAGTTGCAGTTTGTTAGAAAACATAATTACACACTAATCAGTGCATATTTATAACTATATTATTCTTGTTTTTCTATTTAATAAAGCAGCTGATGCAAAGCAGTTGGTCCAGAAGTAAACTCTGAGGTTGAAAATTGCAACGACTGCCATTTACTGACATATCAGTGAGTGTCAAACGTATGGCTATGCTGGTATATACATGCATGGTTCATCATTATATATTTATACATAGATGATGCTTTAATACTGCATAACTTGGAACCTTAATACGATTAAAATGGGTGGCTTAAAGGGGCCCTCATCTACCGTAGTTTAGTTTAGTTTCGTAACAGGCTGCAAACATGTTTATTTCTCCTGAATAGTATGTATTTTTAACATGAATGTATATGGAGGATTGACTTGCTTCTTTCGACTGGTTTATTAAAGATATAATTTGCAATAAGATGACAGATATTATTATCTGCACTGTAAACCAATTAGCAAACCTTCCTGTCACCACGAGCCAAGATTGAGAGCTCAAGGACTTTGACATAGATGTTATTTGTTCATCCTCAAAATAAAGCAACAAGTCCACTGCTGGCATTTAAGTTTGCCGAAAGGATGTGATGTGAAAAAAAATTAATAGAAGCAGATCTGTATTCAGCACATGGAGGCATTATGAAGCGAGATTTGTGTTAATACTAACAAAACAATTTTTTTCCCATGTTATCTGCAAGAAAATCAGAGCAGCTGTGGACAGACATCAAGCTGGGTGTTGAATGGTTATTAGAAACTATTCATGGCCAGTTTCAATGACGTGAAAGTGTATTCAGTGTGAACTGTGCTGAAAGGAGGCAACAAATCACAAGTTTGGTCAGTGTCAGGTTTGAGAAAAGTTTGGAGGGAGAAGTAATTGGAAAACTCATTTTCTATTGTTGCTGACAGAATTTCAGCAACTTCGTGTCCGTGCATCGTGTGATCGTAGCGTCTGGGTTACTTTACAATGAGGACAACAGTGGTGGTGGGAGGGGAAATGCTAATATAACTTATTTATTGTCTCGGGCTATGTGTTGTCTTTGCTGTCACCACTGCGCGAGTAATTTGATCGCGGGCCAGTGTGGTGAAAGTGCGATGGCGGCTTCTCGCTTTCTATTTCGGGGTCTTTTCCATCTGACTCTGGCGATGCTATCAGCCTGACAGTGACACAGGGGGAAGCGCATATTCCTGCTGCTGATATTTATTTGTACACTGATGCAGTTTTGGTTATCTAGCGGCCTTATTTCAAACTGCATGTCAACTGAAATGTTCCCCTAACCCTCACCATGTAATTACTGCCCAAGGTAACAAGCTGTTCCACGCTTGAGGAGTCTGCTGATTTGTGCTACACAGAAGGGTTCTGTTTGGACCTGGGCCACAGGAATATCACCAATGCCACACCTTGGCACAAGTTCTGATGCTGTTTTCCTGCAGCAATATCCCAGACAAAGCATGGAAATAAAGGGGGGAAAGTAATGAGTAAGCAGGAAAAGCAATAAAAGCACAAAAGTTCATTCAAGGAGGACAAAAACAAGACAGAAGGAGACAAAGGAAACCTGTTTAGAGCGAAAGCGCGCAAAGTCAACTGGGAAGAAAGACAAAGAGAGTTGTATGGGAGACAGAAATAGAGAGGGGCAAAACTGAAGGGGAAGACAGGCAAAGACACGTGGGAGAAAGAGAGACTGGGAGGAAGGAGAGGATAGAAAGGAGAAGGGGGCGGGGGGCGCCGTTAGCGGGGCTGTCAGGTGCTGTCAGGATGATGAATGGGAGGCCAGCACGGGATGTGAGGGCCCTGATGGGAGCCGCTGAGCTTTACATCACTCTCCTGAGTGTTTGTGAAAGGTTATTAAAGGCGCTTAAATCACGGGGCTCTGACACAGGCTCGCTACCAGCCACCAAACTTCCCCAAACTAAAGCCGGTGACAGTCAAATGCTCCCGAGCCACGACAAAAGGAGAGCGGCCGCACAGGTGTGGACGTGCACAGCCAGGGGTGAGGAGGTGATGACACTCGGATAGATTGTCTTTTTCAGAGGAATAATGCGGGGTAAATGGGTTCAGAAGCAGTCATCCATCATTACGGTCGGTTCACGGCTGACGAATAAGGTTATTGTTGACACGAATGCTTATTTTAACGCAGAAGTTTGAAATCAGTGGAATTAGCTGCTAGTAAAATCACAGCAAACGTACACAGTGCGATAGGATGCTTCAGTAAGTGGGTTCCCATCGGAGTAATGTAAATTTACTATGCAGCAGTAGTAAGGTGGAGTCAAACTTTACAGGTTAAATTTTACAGCTGCTCTTTTTTATTTGTATTTTGGGTTTTTTATTGGTGCTTTGTCTAAAAACTGTAAGTTTACAATACTATTTGTACCTAAGAAAAAGTTTAGACAAACTCAGGTGTGCTGTTGTTGCATTTGAAACACCTTTTACCTTTTATTAAAGCTAATCAGACTTCCTCTTCATCTGGATTTGTCTCCCTGGGTTTGAAAAGTCACATTTTACACGGACTGGTACTTCCACTCACCGGTGACTTCATTAGGTACGTGTGTTTAACTGCTCATTAATCCAAATACCTAGTCAGTACCAGCCAATCACAGGGCCCACGCATGCATAGATCCATCCTGTCTTGTAGCAATAGACATAATCAAACTCAGTTGGTAGTAAAGGCGTACTAAGAAACAGGTATTACAAGTACTTTAAGCACTTTGTCTAACATTCGTTCGAGGAGTTCTATATTGGGACCAACTTGGGGTCAGTATCTCGCTCAAGGACAGTGTGACATGCAAACTACTAACCTTTGGATTAACAACAACCAGCTTTACCTTGTGAGAAACAGGACTTGAGATATAAGCTAAAGGTAGCAGGAACAGATATCATTCGTCACATTATTTGGTTAGCCTAGCAGACAGGTGTGGATACTTGCGTTGGCACCCATCTTCCAGTGAAAGCAGCCAGGCTCTTAAATTGGGGGAAAATTGGTTAAAACCATAAAAACAGTTTTTAGCTGCTGGGTGGAAAGTTGTTTATTTCCTCTGTAAAACTGGAAGTCTATGGGGAACGAGTCATTTTCAGAGCCAGTAGAGAAACTGCAGTTTCTGAAATGTCGTTGTTTTTGTTATTCATGCATGGAAGTTGCTGCTTTATTTGAACTTTTTGCAGTAAACATGACTACCATAATACGAATAGCAGAAAAATACGACACATTTCATACCAAACGCAAAGTGTCTTGAAATTAGAGTTAGAAACCTGCAAAGTGGTCTACAAGTAAATTACTCCTCATGACAGTGTCAGCTATTATTGAGGAAGCTGTTTCTTTAATCTCTTGGATCAGTTCATAAACCTCCAATGCTACGACACACAAAGCCATTGATCCCAAGTGGTAGCAGCTAACACTCATTATCGCTGTATTACTGTACAATGGAGGCCTATTGATAAACTGCATTTGGGGCCATTGCAGCTTTGGTCCTAAAGTACGTGCTCAAAAACACGTGAATATTAGAATTAGGCACATCCACAGACTAATATAATCTCACAGCTGTGAAACAATACTAAGCAGCTTTTTAAAGAAAGTTGAGCAGCTTTATGACAGCAAGTTTTCACGGGTTTCACTCTGACAAGGCGTGCTTCAGGGATTGAACTTCTGACCTCACATTATTGCAGCAGTCCCTGTAAGTGTTGCAAGCCAACACTCAACTGGGAAACGTAGCCTTGCACATCCAATTACATGACAGGCAGGTCTGAGGATGAGACAAACACAGCCTTGCTTGTCCTGTTTGAGTCCGTTGCGTGTGGGCTAATGGAGCTGTGCTTGCAGCTTGGCCGCACAGCGTCACTTCAAAAGCTTCCCGTTCGATGCTTTGCCTGTCCACCGGGACTCGGATCAGAATCAGAAATCTCTCTCTTCCTGTTTCCTCGCTTGTAGTTCGAGTGGAGTCGCTGAACTTTGCTTTGTTAAATGGCGAATCGGCCTCTGTACAATAATGTAATACTTGATCGAAACGCTGCTTTTGCTTGACTTGGCAGAGTCAGCAAACTGACCTCGGAGCTTAGGGGGATTCATTTGTGCTCGAGTGCCGCTCTCAGGACACTCGGGTGTGTGTTTACTTGCTGAATCACCCTGGACTCACTGCATCACCTACACCCAGCGCAATTTGTCATAATAATCTGCAGCATGGTTCAGATGGAGGCTGCATGTGCACAACAAAACTTGACTGTTTAATGGTGGGAGTGAGATCTAAATTCGAAAAAATGTTTATTTTTTCTAATTTGTGGGTGTAAATGATTACAAATAGATTCGATCTGATCTCATTTTAAATTCCAAGATGACTTCAGAGGTCGAGAACCAGCCCACACCATAAATTGAGATTTTTCTCCCCCATCTCTAATAGACAATAGTTTTTCTTAAAAAGTCGTGCTGACTCAGGCCTTTTTTTTTTAAATTATGGATTTTTATGTCAGGGCTGCTGCTGCTGGGGCAGGCGCACTGTAAGAGAGTTTGTCCCAGAGAGCCGGCATATTGCAGGCTGCAGGCCATTTCATGGTCTCTGATTCTAATTTGTCATTCAGCAGCGTTAAATACTTGTAGGCAAATACCCGCTGACACAAGAGGGTGAGGTGATCGAAAGCAATTAGGCGGATTTTTTCTGTGAAAATCTGTAAACGATTCCAAACGGCCGAAGAGAAAAACCTTGGGAGCGCAAACAACTCTAGCGGGAAGAAAAAGGAAAAAACCTTGGATTTTTAGTGACTTTGAAAGAGCTCTTGAGAGTCTGACCATCTGAGGAGTCTCCTTGCCGAAGTTTGCGACATACGAGAATCCTAACGGTCCAATTTATTCTTCCTCCCTCTGCCTCCGCTGCAAGGAAAGCGAAATTATGCATCTTCCATCCTGGGAAGACTTTCATTGAGGTCAGGCGCCGTTTTTCTGACTCAATACTCATCCTCTTTATGCTGCATAAAGAAGCATACATCTGGGAGCTGCATGGCTTTTAACACTTTAAAGTGCCTCTTTTTGGGCTACGCTAAGAGCCAATTGATTTATCCTAGAACAACAAACACAGGGCGTAGTGCAGTTTCTCTTTCTAATGGTATTCTGAGGCCTACCAATCAATAATAACTATTAATATACAGAACATTCACCCGCTAAATTGAAACACTTAGAAAGTGACCTACTGGACGGCTTCTTTGACAGGAAAGTTTAACATGAATAAAATGCTTGATGGGAATCGGCAGCAAGCCTGTAAAACAGCTGTTAATGAGCGAATCTGATTAGCGGGGAAACAATGAGGAGTTTGAATACTCACACTGAGCCTGTCTCCAGCTTTTCCATCAAGGGCCGACTCCTTGTGCAGCAGGTTGTACTGCGAAAGCTTCCTGCTGTCCTTCTCCAGGTGCGAGAACATGTCGTGTTGGTAGTAGTCCATGATTGACAAGGATTTTTCCACACTTCTTCTCTTCAGGGTGTCCTCATTCTGCTCGACTAGAAACACAGGAAACAGATTCACAAAAAAGGCATTTTTTGTTAAACTTGATCCAACTTCTACAAAAGATAAAGACTGAAGAAGCTTCATGAAAGATTCAGCGACTACAATTTTCAACCACACCTGAGTCATTCCTCTTAGCTCTGTTGATCAGGCTCTTTTGCGGCGAGCCCAAAGTGCTTCCCGTCCCCTCGGGTTCAGTCTCAGTGTCGCTGCTGCTGCCTGAGTACGTGCACACTCGCAAGGCTCTTTCCTATTCATGGACAACAAAAAAGTCATTTTAAAACAGAGACATAACGCGCCTTCAAATCCATACGAGCGCTATTATGCAGTCTGGTTGTTGCACAGAGAAGATACCAGGAAAAAACTTTAAATATAGCCCTCATGACTAAGTTAACTTTTTGCAAAGCAAAGTGGTGTTTAAGCTTCTCTCTTTTTTAGTTCAGTAGCAAATTTAGTTATTCATATGTAGATACCTACAGTTTTGAGAAAGTTTACTTTTAAAAGTTATTTGCAACATTATAAAACAGTCGGTAATGTTACAGAGTCACAAAGGCCTGGAGACCGGCTGGGAGCCATAGATCCCAATCCCAAAGTGTCAAAGTGTCCCCTTAGCAACTATACTAACCCTATAAATGCCCCTGATGTGGTGCTAAAGCACCTAAACAACATGTAATAAGGCACTACGTTAGTGCATATGAATGTGTCTTGTAGTGTAAAGGTGCTTGGAGCGGTCAGTAAGCCTAGAAAAGCACTATTTGAATCCCAGGTCTATAAGACCTCAGTCACACAGGTCTAGAGTTTGGTCAACAACCCCCCTGGCAACCAAGAATAACTTTGTTGGCAATTGGCTGCTGGAAGTTGCTTTCTAGGTGAAACTAGTTGCAAAGAGGTTTACTGTGCTTGGGGAGTAACCTCCTTTTAATTGCTTTGGTCTCTAGTGGTTGCAGCAGTTGCCAACTAGTCTGCAAGCACTTCTCAACTACTTGCTAAATGGTAGTGAAACTGTGAAAAGTGTGACACAAACCAGAAACAGAGACTATTAACTGTCAAATAAAAAGCCTTCTGAAACATAAGTGAGGAGAATACGCATTTTTCACTCATGACTGGAGGTTGCCACGAGGTTGCAGACCAGTCTCTGGGCCTGTGTGATCTTACCTGCTGAGGAGAGCAAAGTCTACAGTACTTCTGGGTTATTCTTTTTCTTTTAATTTTCTTCCTGTGCACCTTGGACATGGACTAACTGCAGAAACATCTGATTCTAAACACACTTTAACCAGTGAAGTGATTGTGTGAGTATCTGTACACTGCACATCATGCTGTAGATATTGGCCAGATTTCTTTGATCTCAATGGGACTGGTTAAATAAAGGTAATAATTAGCTTGTGCATGTTGGTTATGTTGTCAGATTGGAGTATATCCTACCGGACTTCTACATCTGAATGTATTCTCCTCTACCACATAATCAGCAACAAGCTAATTAATCCCCCTTGGAGTGACAGTTTCAGCTGACCTAAAAGCTAGGCACTGATGCTCTGTAGCTGCAGCACGGCCATCATTATTTTTCTCAACACACGCACACTGCATTTCACTGTGATGCAGTTATTGTCTCCTTTCAACTATATATTCAAAATAAAGTGAATACTTCCATGAAGAAAAGGCTGTCTTTTCTGCCATCTCACTAGCTTAGCAGCGCTAAAGAAACGTATTAAAAAACTGTAACTGCTTAATTCAAAAGTAATTAACTGCAACAAAAACAGATATTTCTAAGAAGCTCCTTCACAACACGTTACCCTCAACAGTTGGTAAGTATACAGCCTCCCTGGTGACATTAGTGGGAAAAATGCTAGTGTGTGGCCACCACTTTATTACCTCATTCCTCAAAAACAAGCAATGACCATTTTCAACTCTGCAGCTAATGAAAGAATTTCATCTTTGAAACTGTGTAAAGTTTGAGACAGTGTCTGGGTATCTCTCGAGTCCCTTTAAGAACCACAAATATGTCAACTTAGACTAAGTGTAATGTAAACGACTTACGCCCAGCATATCATGGTCCTTGGATTTCATCTTCCTCTCTGCTTCTGTCTCTTTGTCCTCAGTGGAACCTGAGATGTTGCTGCGTGGGGCACAAAAACTCAACCTCTTTGACTGGATTGCATCTAGAAATCGAGGGATATAAAAGAGAAATGAGGCAGGAGGTTTATAACAAACATGATAAGACGGTGATGAAGGTGATGTGGCGAACACTGACCACTGAATTTTACAAGAAGATCTAACTAACATATGACCAAGTGCATTACCTGTGCAAACAGAGCGTGGAATATCCACTGGCAACTAGATACACGCAGGATTTTTGAGTATTTGAAAAATCATTCAATTATAAGTGATCAAATAGGTTATGCAACTACTTTTTCTCTTAAAATTGATATATTTGCTGTGCTAATCGATGTGCCTGATAGTGTGTAATGTGCCACTGCTGCCAAAAAGTGGTAATAATTCAACTAGAGGCTGTTCAGCGACAAAACAGAAGCGGAATGGTTTGTTAGCCAGCTAAATGCTACCGCACAAACAGGAGAAACAGCTGTAAAGCTAGCAAGTCAGAAGTCTACCACGACAGTCATTTGAGGAACAGTCAAATACTTCAGAGCGACAATCGAAAAGGACTTTTACTTATAAACTACAAACTGCAACATATTTGGACGTAGGGCAGATAGACGTGGGAGTGGAGCAGGGAAAGACCACTGTAATTCTCGTGGTAATTTCTCCTTGAGCTGACAGGCTGATGAAACACGGGATGAGTACATCTTGTACATCCATTCAGTCGAAACCTATCCAGCTGGCTATAAACCCATTTCCCATTCGCATATCTGAATGAAACATTAACAGCGTCCACCCTGTGACTGCTCCATCCACGACTCCTGGCAGCCAACAGAACAGCTTTCAGCTGTCGTCCCCAAATGACGTCGGGCCGTCTTATTATCACTCTACCTAGTGCTGTCAGACGCCAGTTTAATTGTCTCGCATTCAGAAACCTCTCTTTCAGCTGCATTACAATAACGGGCTGCTTTTGGTTCGTGTTCTGTCTCCATCTGAGAAATCTGCATGGAGATCATAAAAGTCCTTTCCCCTTCTTCCTCTCACCCATTACGAAACAAACAATGTGACAGACGTTCTGTCTGTTCAGGTATCCTTTGCTTTTTTTGAATTTTTTATAATGATGAAGGAAAGGACAAAGAGGTAAAACCTGTGATAAAGACGCACAGCTTACTGTTAAGGCTTTCATAATCAACTTGTTTCACAGGGAAGACTCAACAGGAGCCACTTTATGTTTGTAGTTTTGCCTCAGATTCCTGCCTCTGCAGTGACACCGCAGCACTGGGGTGAACGAGATGCCGCCTAATGTCTTGTAAGCATAAATCTCCGGGTGTGAGCGCTCATCCCTGCATGTTATTGTAGCTTTAATTAGCCATCTGATTGCATGCTACCCTCCGCAGTTCTGCCGTGCATCATGGCCGACGCCGAGGCAGAAGGTGCTTTATGATCTATGGCTGCGGTGACGTGCCTATCTAATTGCATTTGTTGGTTTTCCTCGGGGAGTGGGAGTGTATGGCTTTCTACTATCTCAACTGAGTATCAGATGTCAGTGTTGATGCATTAGTCTCTGAATTAGCTGAACAAACAAGGTTCTTCTTTTAATCAGAGTTTAATAAACCAAACGGCTTCCTCTTGTCTGCTCCTCGGGAGCCCTTGAGCAGTCAGGAGGAAAATGCATTAACATAAAGTACAGTGACATTCAATACTTCACTTAACTTCCTGAAAGGTAAATAAGCTGTCTGAGGCTTTCGAGCCTAGGCTTTTTGTCCATCAAACATGATAATGGTAACGTTTACAGGCATGGATTTAAATTTATTTCCACTGTGACCTCGATGGAAAACATGAATAGCCTGAAAAGCACAATGAAAAGCACTGTTCTTTCTATTGTGGTGCCACATCCTGGCAGCTCTGATGACCTTCAAGTTAATTTAAAGAAAAAAAGTGCTGTAAAAAACTAACAGTACAAAGCACTGATGAGTATCAGTGATATATTAGATTAATAAAGCCAGACATCTATTATCTGTAAGATATAAATGAGGCTGGCACCTTTGCTTTGATTTAAGAAGCACTGCAAGTTGTAAATGTAATGCTTATACAAGCGAATGCACAAACTAGGGTTACTGCAGGTAGATATACTGCAGAAAATCATCAACCATCACTTGTAACATTGAAGGAAACTCTTCAGAAATGAAACTGCTGTCATTGTAGTGGATTTGTTCATTTGGCCTGAAAGGCAGATTGACTATGAATCAAATATTCATCCAAGAGATTCACAAACTAGCCAGCCATATTTACTTGGCTGATATTTTGGTTAGGTGTTTAATCCAATACCAATGCACTCATGTCAGTGTAACAACACGAGTAGCTGGGTGTATTCTCCACTTTGACTGTTTCAAAGCAAACAGTTGGCCTTTTTGGGCAATTGCCATCTCTGCTGTTTCAAAAAAATCGTCCACAGATTTCCATTCAGGACTACAACCTCATTCCATTTAGGAAAAATTGGTGGGTGCCCAGTGTTTGCATTGATTTTTTTCTTTTGCATTTGGTGACCGAATGCAAGTAGTTAGCAGCAACCAACTGGTTCCCCAGAGGTTGATCGTGCAGTGCCTTCAACTCCTAAGGAAACAGTTTCAATCACAAGACAATTAAACAGGTTGCTTATTGGAAGGCAACCTGTCTCCAAACGATCAGAGACCAGCTCTGGCTGACTGCAATCACTCTCAGCAAAGGTTTGTAAGTAACTGCTTCTAATCTATGAAACTCCCATCATGTTGCAGTCAATCTGATTCACTCTACACCAATGAGTACAACTTGTCTGCGATGCCATAGGGGACTCGACTCAATGGGTTGCCATTCCACTTAAAATGACCGGTCAATACTATAAAGGGTCTACAAACAGGAAAAAGAAGGCTATGTTGTGAGGCATTTGTTTACAGTTAATATTCCTGTCTTACCTGAGGATGCTAATTTGGGCAGGCGGCTCTGGGTGTCCTGGGCGTTGTCGTTGCTGCAGGTCACAGTGGGGTCAGACAGGGAGTGACCCATGCTCATAGAGACATGCGGGTGGGGTTTTGAAAGGGAAGGCACTTTCACATCAGGTTGTGAGGGGTCAGGGTGAGAAGAGGGAGGCTCCCGATCGAGCTCAGAGGAGCCACCGGTCACCCCCTCGGGGCTGGATTCAGATTTAGGGATGTGGCGACCGCTGGCCCGGGTGACAGAATCGGGGAGAGGGAAGGTGCCGATGCCACTGTCCAGGGTTCTCATCTGACAGCCGAAGCCTAAAGTGACAGGGAGAGGAGTGTGACGTCTGGGAGAAGCAGGAGACAACGACACAGGAAAAGAAAAGGAGGACCTGGATTTACATGCAGCGGAAAGGGTTGTGTGTAAACAAGGAATCTGTAGCAGGTTCAAAACACAATGTAAATGGAAAAAGAGAGAAAACAAATCATTTTAAACTGACACAGTACTTTTTGGAAGCTCCTTTCTGATGCCCATTTGTAGTTATCACTATGGTGAGAGGCACACAGTTCTCATATACACAGTACACAAGAAACACCTGCTGCCAGCAATTCTGAACTAAATACACGATTGAGCTGCAACCCGAGGACATGCTCCTTGGATTCATCAGAGTGCACGCTGGGTTGTAATCAGGCGATGTGACAGCGAGTAGGAACAGATGGATGTCGTTTAGAAACCACAGTTTGCAGAGCCTTGACTCAGGCTGGAACAGATGGATGGCCATTCAGCACAGCACAGGCCCTTGTAACTGTGAACAGTTACATCGGCTAATTATTAGTGGTTTGCAACTTTTTGCTGAGTTACACTGAAAACCACTGAGGATTAATTAGCTTTCTTACCAGGGACCTGTTATTCTTTTTCTTGTTTTCAGCTGTGTATACTGTTCCAATGGTGGACGCTCATATTAAACATTGCCAGAGTTTTACATAATGAGATAAAATTACGTCAAAGTAATTCTTGGGTCAAAAAGATTCAGATTAATTTACAGCACTGGGAAAAGCCTTGAGCCACCCCCACTTCTTTCTATTTTGCAAGGAAAATGGGAAATAGTGATTTAATGAAGCATGTGTAAACATACATGTAAATACAGCATATAAAGCAAAAACAAAATTAGTAGAATTCCAACGAGCTTGAAAGTCGGAATTTGGTATGACCAAGTTTTTACTTAATATCTCTTTGGGAATCACCTGGTGCAAAAATACCATACTAGTACAGTTATCTTTGGTATTTTTCATAGATTGTACTTAAGAAATTGGGGGAAAAAAGTGTTTTTGTGACAGGCTGCTAATAACAAAGTTAAAAAAGTAAAGTAGGCTCTTCACTAAGGTGGCTGTTACATACAAAAACAAAACTGGTTCATCCATTGAGTTAGGAGTCTTTTTATGCTTGAATAACTTATAGGTCAGAGTTAAGTGGCTTAACAGACAAAGCCATTCCTTTTAAAATGGTTGGGAACACGTTCTGGACTGACAGTAAGTGAAAAAGAAGCCAATGTCTAAAGAAACACTTTGAAAGACCTTCAGAAAGTCTGGAGAACTATTGCTCAAGTCTGGTTCCTTGGACACAAGAAAGATGAGAAGTATGATCGGAGATACTGGAGTGTAAACCTCCTAAAAAGTTGTCTGAAGTAAAAAAACAGTGGAAGTTCAAGACTTTTTCAGTTCTGCATCTCCAAGTATTGGTTGTTAAAAACTCTTAAAGCGAACCTGAAGGCTTTCTTTTCTTCAGTCTCTCAGAAATGCGTAGATATTTACAGATTCTGCTTCTCAGTGTTACTAAAGCTTAAAGGGTTTCTTTCAACGCTGTTGTGCTTCACAGTGAGCTTTAAAAAGAATTTGCAAGTACTTAATCGGGCATACTTCAGAATTAGTTTACCGCTAGAAAGAAAAACAGAAAACAATATTTACACTTAGATGTGAAGCTCATACCATCTATCCATTTTCTCTTTGGACGTTTTTCTAGCAAGGATGCCAAGTACATTACTTAAATGTACATTATCTAAATTTAAAAGCATTGCCAATAGATGCACAAAGTAGGGGAATATTTGAGCGAGTTTTTGAGAAGAAAAATCGGTGCATGTCGCCAACTTTCAGCAGATTTCGCAACATACTGTGAAAACGAGTCCTTATATACTGTAAGTGTTTGGATGTACAGATACACCATGTTCATTGCACAGATGGCCTGTTAGTATCTGCTATCAGGCCCTCGAGGACACTTGCATGTACTGGAATAAACAGAAATGCTGATCTCAGTGCATGTCATAGCCTCCGTATGCACATGGATGTTTACTTGTATATGAGAGCGAAAGGCGGAGAGAGCCATAGATTACACGGCTGTGTAATTGAATGCCAAGCCTGGCAGTTCAAAATGCCCTCTATAACCAAACTATAACAAGGTCCACAGTAATTCTACCCAGAGGGAACAACGACTGGACATAATCTAGTTTTTCATGAGCTCCCTATCACTTCTGTATACAACCTCCAGGGTTTGAGCAGAGAGAGTTGCCTTATTGATACCTCCTCTGCGTGGAAATGGGTTTATTCGAGGAAGAAAAACCCAACAGAAATTGTAAGGCTGGATTAATACAACAGAGTGTACTATCTCTTTTGTTGCTGGAGCAAACATCCAGTTGAAATTATTCCTCTTTGGCTGAAGAATACAGTCTTTTTCTGTTATTTTGTACTTTCGTGCTTGTTAAAAATGTTTTAAAAAGGCAGCGCCATTTTCTAAAAACAAAAGTCTACAAAGTAAGTTTTGAACACCACACACATCAGCACCTGGTGAAGTAATAGCTGAATTATTAGTATTGATCAACAGTGCCATCAAACCTCTGCAGACGTATTAGAGTCATTTTGAGCTCCGGGTCAGTCAAAACGTTATTTATTGTCCCTTTATGAGGAAAAAAATACCTGCCTTGAGGGAAATTCTTCTAATGCACAGTACAATAACTGACCAGTGTGAACCTCCAAGCCCACATTCATAACTCGAGCTGCTTGCATCATAAACTGGCTGGATGTAAACTATTTATATGATTGATGTGTTTACCTGGCATTAAAGCCTGTGAATGCTGCACTTTGGAGGGACGTGACATTATAGCAGTGCTGAAAAGCAACGAGCAGCCACAGCTGAACCTTTATTAAATATTTAATTCAGGCTGTCGGGAAGCGCTTAGTTGGCAGAATGTAAAGAAGGCAGCCTGTTAACCAGAATACAGAGACAATTAACATTTTTATTTTTGGTGACATGGCTCAGACCCAATATTAGTGGCTCAAGCCAAAAGTATTTTGTGATTGATTAGTAGCTTCGCAGCTCAATCTGCCAACTCTGTGCTTCTGTGGAGATTATTTCCATCTGCATTCAGCCTTAACAAACACATTTATTTTAATTGTGAGAACTGGCAGATGTATAGATTTTTCACTGTCACCAGCATGCATGTTTTGCATACAAACAGGACTAATTAAGATGCAACCCCAGAGAACAATGGCCAGCTTTTCCATCTAGTTAAAATATATTACGTTTGGAGACTAAGACTTTATTGCTATTGTTAGTAAACCTTTGAATATTCGGTTTTGTTTTTGCTCCATTTTGATCTCCACCAACTCCTGGAGGAACTTTCTGACTCTTTAGCACCTAAGTTCTTAACTACAGTCCCTGGCCACTTTGTTAGGTACACCTGTTCAATTGCTAATTAATGCAAATATCTAATCTAATAAGTAACGCAACAACTCAGTGCATTTAGATATGTAGACATGATCAAGACGACCTGCTAAAGTTCAAACTGAGCATCAGAATAAGGAAGAAAGTCGAGTTAAGTGACTTTGAATGTGGCATGGTTGTTGGTCTGAGTATTTCAAAAACATAGATGTTTCTAGAGTTTACAGGGAATGGTCTGAAAATTAGAAAATATCCAGTGTTTGGTAATTCTCTGGGTAAAAACAGCATGTTGATGCCAGAGGTTAGAGGAGAATAGCCAGACTACATTCAGCTAATAGGAAAGCAACAGGAAGTACAATAACCAATCATTATGACCAAGGTATGCAGAAGAGCATCTCAACAGCAGCAGAAGACCACGGTGGATAGGGATTGGGTATTGATAAGATTTTCACGATTCCATTTTCGATTCTGTTTAACGATTCGATTCTCTTATCGATTCTTTTTTTTAAAAAGGAGAACACTAAGGTTGATTAGCTTAGAACTTTGTTTTATATCTTCTCTTTGAACAAGATAGAAATTTAGGAGTAACATGGCCTTACAAACCCAACAGTGAGATCTTAAGAGATGCAGCCTACGGCTCTTCAATGGGGTGCACAGGGTCCCCAGGAAAAAAAATTGTAAATGTAAAATAATAAAATAAATATTCTTCTGTAGCAATAACAAAGTATAACATAAATTATTCTGTAGCAATTACACAAGAATATCCAGTAATGTCCCTGCCTACAATTAAACACATTCACTTACCGAAAATCGGGGCATCTGCTGTGGCAAATGGGTGCAAGCCTTTTACCACAAACTTAGTCACTGCTCGGTGACATTCGTCTATCCTGGCCTGAAAGGAGACGCTACCGGTAGACTGCAGTGAGAGCTGCCAGCATCTGAGCCAGACTCTGTCTCTCTCATCATGGTCACCTAAATGCACAGTAATGGCAGGTTTTGTAATAAGACAGATCGCGCTAACATAATATGCACTGTTAGTTTATTATTTACCTGCCGCATTAACGGGAGAGGACGTGCAAACGTTACCGCTGCTGCTGGGTTGAGATTCACGAGTCCGGAGAGCAGAATTAAAAACACGACATTCATTTAAGGTCATTGTGTGTTTTGTGAGCAAATGCTTTTGCATATTCGTAGTGTTTCCTCCCTTAAATGAAATATCTACTTTGCAAGTATTGCAAGTTGCCCTGTTGTCATCCGTTCTCGTAAAGTATAACCAAACTTTTGAGCGTTTGAGCCGCCATGTTTCCTGCCATGTAAATGACGCTCCGCAACGTGGTGACGTCATTCGGGGCGACTGGAATCGATATGGGAATCGTTTGCAAAAATGGCAAAGAATTCCAAGGAATTGAAACAGTGGGAACCGGTTCTCAACAAGAACCGGTTTTCGATACCCATCCCTAACGGTGGGTGCTGCTCCTGTCAGCTAAGAGCAGGAAACTGGGACTACAATTCACACAGGCTCACCAAAACAAGACAACAGATTATTGGATGTTTTGATGTCTGATCAGTCTCGATTTCTGCCACGCCATTCAGAATTTGGTGTAAACAAAATGGAAAACTTTGGGCTCTAAGTACCAACTGAGCTTGAACATGTCCATCCTTTTAAAACCACAGTGCACCTATCTTCTGATGACTGTAGGATAACACACTGTCTCACAAAACTCAGATAATCTCAACTTGTTGAATCTATGCCATGAAGAATTAAGACTGATCAGAAGGCAAAAGGGGGTCTAACCTAATACTAGAATTTACAAAACCACGACTCTGAGCAGTCGTTGGCGAGCCAACTTTCATAAAAGTCCACTGCTGGAACTCACCCCAGATGAGACTTTAACCCACAATCCCAAAATCCCTAGCATAGGAAACTAGTGCCTTATCCATTAGGCCACTGGGGTGTGCACACTGTAATAATGTAACAAAAACATTTTGTTCAGTGTACAGCCGGTACATTGTGGCTTGTTTATTTAAGCTGTCTGTGCTAGCAGCAGCAATCAAAGATTCTTATCCTTTCAGGAGCATCACAATGGTAAAGTAAGGTGTGTCTTTAAACATGGCATAGTTGTCGTTGGTGCCTTGTTGCAAAACTCAAATAAAACTGGTTTCTTGAACATGACAAAAAGTTCACTGTACTCAAAAGATTACCACAGTCGCCAGAGCTTAAGCAACTAAAAGCCCATTCACATGGATGTGCAAGCTGACAAATCTGCAGAAACTATGTGACGCTATCATGTCAATATGGGCAGAAAAGTCTGAGGAATGTTGCACCTCGTTGAATCTGTGCCATGAAAAATTGAAACAGTTTTGAAGAAGAGGGTCCAATACTTTTACTAGCAGTGGGTAGCTAATAAAGTGTCCGGTCAGTGTATGTTCACCAGCTGTGTCTGGTGGCTAGTTGGTTTTTTGAGGTTTTCATTCTCTGAAAACTCCTACCTATCACAGCTGAAAATGACACAAAAATTCTAAAGTTACATGCTTGAAAAAAGTACCCATAGGGCTTTGCCCTGTCTAAAAGGAACCACAGAGTCAGGAATTTCATCACCTTAAGTGACCTCTTTTACGTGCAGTACACGCTGTCCTGCAATTCTATTTTTAACATGCATGTACAGGTTGGCCCTCGGGTCTTTTGCATCCTCAGACAGCTGCTCTAAGTGGCAGCTCCAACTCGGCTTCTAAGAAGGACACATTTTTAGTGGTTTTCAGCTCCCTGTAGCGTTTCTGAGATTTTAGAATATACTATTTATTTTATTTGAAGTTTTATTTGCGATACTGTTCTTACCTTTACTTCACTTACATCTTTTATTATTTTCGATTTCTTCTCTCTTACAGTTACAGCACATATAAAGCACGAAATGGTTTGATAGTACAGCCATCCTAACCATTTGCCATCAGAATAAGCTATTTTATTTACAGTTTTAGTGTTCTCCCAAGTTTTGGCAATGAAGGAACAAATAAAATAATGATTCTGACTTATCTGCACACCCCTCTTTTCCCTCCAAAACAAACTGGCTGGGGTTATAACCCATCTAATTTATTTTAATAAAACTAAGAGAAAAAACAAAATCGCTACCCTGCTATCAGCAAATCTAAATTCACACCTGCAATAGAGCTACATTTCAAGAAGCATGCCATTATGTACTTTGAGATGAATCTGTGAAACAATTTGTCAATAACCCGGTGAGTGACAGCCGAGTAATGAACACGGTGCACTCCACATCCAGTAAACAGCACCTACACCCCCTCCTTCCCCTCACCGAGCTACAATCTACAATGTAAGTTTGTCGCTCTGCAGTAATAACAGTCATCATCTCATCTCACAATTGTTTGATGCATTTATTTTTTCACTTCTTTAGCTGCTCAGGCATTGTGAAACATCACCCGGCTGCACGTCAATCACCTGAACAGACTGTCAACGTGCCGTTTGCAACCGCTGCTATTTCCCCACAGTAATGGTGAGTCTGGCAGTGAGGGGAATCAGTTGGTGACGGAATTGAGTTGTCAGTCACATCAGGAAATTGCAACTGTAAAAATGTGTTAATGCTTTGTTGCACCGGTTGATTTTTGACAGGTTTAAGCCAAATGAAAACCTGTACTCAGTGAGATAAACACTTGCAGATAGAATATGAAACCCAGAGAAGAGAAGACGTGAAGTTTAGGCAAAGTAACAACTCAAATCAGAGAAGAGGAAAGATATTGTTCTTTTAAACTGCCTTTAGTGAAAGCTGAAAAGTAACTCATAGACTCACCTAACATGTGGTCTTGACAAGCTGCGTCTGGGATGTGTCCCTCTACATTTTCAGCCTTTAGGTTGATCTTCTCTGTCATTATGAGGGTCTAGAAAATGAACAAACTCCATGTTAGTGACAAAGTTATGACGTAAAGCAGAGATTTTAAACCTTTTTTCTGACACACCCTTAAAGGTTTGTCAGATAGACCTGAGAACACCTCACCATCCCCACTTTTCAAGTTCAAACACGTTTATTTGAAAATTATTTTAAACTGGAAACACTTTCAGCTTAGTAACCAATCATAGCAATTAAATTCAGTCACACCACAGTACAAATAGGACAGAAACCTTCTTGCTTGAACAGAGAAAATCAGTGGTTGCTCAGTAACTGCCCTGAATTTTTTCACATTGGTCAACTGATTGCAAGATGTTGCAGCAACCGCTCTCCAAACAATCCTAGTCTAGCTCAGATTGCCTGCAATCACTCTCAGACAGATTGGCATACATTTACTGGGAGTGGTCCCCAACTTTGAAATAACAGTGAAAGCCCGTGCTTTGAATAATTTTACTATAGTATGACTAGTATAACTGCAGCACTAGTGAAATATCCCAACTATTAGATGACTGACAGTTTGTTCATCTATTCTTATTTTGCTAATACTTTGCTAATAATTTAAAATGATTCATATTTCTAGCTAGATTGTGTAATGGTTTAAGCTAGTTTTAGCTAGATGGTGCAAGTTTTATTGCTCTTTCATTTCTTCATCTAAATTTTTATTTGATAAGTACGCTGTTAGGTCATAATTTCTCCCTTTTTAACCCTAATTTTAGCAAGCTACTGTGACTTTCCTGCAAAAAAATTTCTCTTGCTTATGCCAACATTTATCCAGGTATTTTGACATGCCTTTTCTTAATTTTTTATTACTTACGCAATCCAAATCCCTATACATGTTTATAGTTACATTTCTATTGCTTATCAATTAATTGTTTTTTTCTTTTAGATGAGTGGAGCTAAGCTGTCCACATACCCCAGGATACCTTCTGGATATATTAGACCGTATAGATGCAGCTTTGTTAGTATAAGCTGTTAACATTTATCAATTTAAAAGGCTTTCTTTTAGGTAATGTGCAAAAGAAAATTGTGGATGAAAAGGATCGGTTAAACCGATTCACGTACTATATGACTTTCCAGAGGACGGGACAAGCTTCTGGCTTTGTGAAATGTGTTGAAAGTTTTGTTCAGAAAGAAGTAAGGTAATTGTCACAGACTTTCTGCCATACTTTAATTAGGTTATTTTAAATATGTGGTTTTGGGGGTGGTGTAAAAGGAGCTTGTAGGTCATAAAGTGTGGCTCTTTTGTTGTATTTCTGTGGGGAGAAGATAGACGGAAAGCTTGGAGGATGGTATTAAATGGCTCTTTTGTCAAATTGAGTGTCTGTGATAAGGGGCTCCTCCATGTTATCAAAATTTCACATCATCTGGATTAAATTTCCTACATTATGCGGTGAGACTGTCATTCTTTCCCCCTGTTCAGACTGCTCCTTTCAGTTTCTTTTATTATTGCTGTCTCCCTTCTTTCAGTCGCTCTCAAGCTCTCAGGCTCTCCGTCATATTTTAGCATTTTGACTGACAGGTAATAAAGAATAAACCCACAAGGTCAAGATTTTAGCATTTTGCTTACAAAGTGCACTGATATGATTTACAAAATCAAACAGCTGATAGGAGCCTAATTTAAGTCTATACTACATCCACAGCCTGATGGCTGCCTCTATGCGAGATATAGCTTAAAAACCTTCAGCTTTGTGGAGACAACAACAACACAGGATTGGGTTTGATAATAAAAAAAGTAGGCGATGAATTGTAGGCTGAGTCAGAACACAATGCGAATCAATATTGAGCCTTCAGGGGATGTGATGGTGAAGAGGCAGAGGTGTTGTGGATCTGTTTGTGAACATGTTCATACTGTACAAGTGTGAAAACCTATGGGAATTTTGCACGTATGCGTGCACTGCAAACAAGCTTGCCCCAAAAACTGTAACAAAGTCCACAGTGCATGTTTGTCTACTTACAGCAGTATCTGAACAGATCTCCATATCTCCCTTCGTTTCGCTGTGTTTTTTGGGCGTGGCGATCCCAGGCGGCGATGTGGCCACGGAGTTGCCCTTCACAGCGGTCCTGTCAGGAAATAAGATTTGATCTGTTTTTCATGTCTGTGTGCCGAGTACTTCCTTTATCAACTCACCAGGTAGAAAGCGAGACTCCTGATAAATTGCGTTGACCCACTCTTTCGCTTCATGAACGCGCAGGTAAACACATGTGTGCACGCACACAGACACACATGGAAATGTCATCGCACGGTTAACAACCTGCATGAAGTGGTACTTCACAAGTGTTTGAAATCTGTCAGCTGGGTTTTTGAAGAGGAAAATGAGCAAAGAGAGTAGATGACTGTGGCTTAAACACACAATAATCCTGAGTGTTGCTGACTATGTGTCTGATCCCCAAACTGTTTATGCTCACTAGTGAAGAGTCACACCTCAAACAGACAGCTGCTGTTTGTGTTTCTCTGAACACACAAGCTTAATGTAGGGATTGCTCATGTTTAATGTAATAGAGCTACTACTTTGCTTCTGAATCGTTGATTCACTTGGTAGAAAGGCATCTCTGAGAAAGCTCGGTGACAGGAAATAATCAGCACAGCATCCGATCAATTAGGATAATAATACTTGATTTTCTTAATGACAAAGGTGTTGCTAACTCACCTGCCAAGAAGCTCTTTCACGAACTGGTCTTTTCCAATAAAGGCCGTCGTGCACTGGATCTGACTGGCAATCTGACCCATCTGATTGTTGCAGTGGTCCATAATGGAGCTAAGCTTGTTGTTCATCTCAGACAGACCCTGCACCTCCTGGCTTTCTTTCTGCTGATTATCATTTTTCTTCTTATCCTTCTTCTTGTCAGACTTCATCTGTTTGCCTCCAAGAACTGATCCGATCTTCAGCTCTTTCTTCTCCTCTTTTCCCTTGGGAGAGTCGGCTTTTTTAATACTCAGAGCTGGAAGTTTGCTCTTACGGAGGCCGAACCAGTTTGCCAGAGAGGGACCCGTCTTCTGTTTGGCCTCGGTGGCAGCGACTTTCTCCTGTTCTTGACATTTCTGCACGTTCTCCTCAATTCCCATCATGACTTTCTCTTCAATAGTGGTGACTGTTGGGCTGATTTTTTTCTCCTCCATATCTGGGTGTTTGTTTGGGGAGTCCGCCTGGGTTTTGACTTCCCTGCTGAAGTCTGCCTCATTAGGGAATGCTGCTTTGTCTTCTGTCTCTCTAACTGGATTTTCCAAGCCGTAGACACAAGAGGATGGAGGATGAAATTGTGGATGAGAGGCAACCTTCGATGGCTTACGGATGTTTAAACCAGTCCGATCACTGATGGGTAAACTACGAACCACTTTATGAGAAGGTGACATGACTGCCTCCCCCTTCCCTGTGCCCTGTGACCCCTCAACTTTAGAACCCGATTTGAAAGCTCTGTCAGGGAGGATGCCGTGACTATTTGACCCTGTCATGCCTCCATAGTGGCTAAGTCTTGTCCTTGGAGAATGAACAGGGCTCTCTGCTAACCCAGCACAGGTCGCTTCTAAGGAACTCTGTCTCGACAGAGAGTTCCCCCTTTCCCCTGAGTTGGTAATGATCTGAGTTCTGATTTTTCCCGGCCCATCTAAGGAATTGATGCTTGGTTTTTCAATGTAGTTGGTGCTGAAACTCTGGCTACGAGCTTTTGCCCCGTTCATCCCTAACGCTGGCTTTAAATGAGGTTTGGCAGTAATAGATATGGACCTGCCAAAAAGCTGACTACTCCTTTTCCCATTATCACTAACACCCCCTTCCTCTGGCACCATAAGAGCTTGTAATTCTTCTTCCAGTAACCTACACTGGACTTCACCTTTCCCCTCTGTAACAGACATCTTGGATGGCGAATCAATATTGTACTCTGTCTGCAAGTTGTCACACTGGGCAGAAGCATTTGAAGTCACAGTCTCCTTGGAGACTGAGTTGATATGATCTTTCTCTTGTTTGCCTGGTATAGAGGGACTATTTTTATGGCTAGGAGGAGACTTTAAAAATGCCTTAAAGCCCATTGGGATGCGAGTCTTTGAGGCTTTTTCTGCTAGGTTAGGGGACATAATAATAGAGCTGTCTAAAGCTTTGCCAGTTTGTGGCTCTGCCTGACCTTGAGGTGTGTCCTGAAGTGAAACAGGTAAACTAATAGAGGTCTTCTGCACTGACTGATGGACATTTTTATTAGCAGATCCTTTTTTGCTTGCAGGTGAGTTCTGAAATGAGGACCCTCTGAGGGCACTGTAGGGAGGAGGGACATTCTTCGAGGTTTTAGGTGCGGTTTCAGGTTCTCGAGCACACCCTGAGTTTGCAGAAGGGAGGTAGTCTTTCGTGGTCAACCGCTTGGAATCGCCTTTAGCAGGTGTCTTAGTCATGGCAGGGGACTTTTGAAGGTGCTGACTGGTTTTGTCAACCAGTTTCTGAGGTGCAAGTGCAGTCCCGTAGCCTGCATCCAAGTCTAAACAGTCTTTATCCTTGATGGGTAGCGTTGATTGCATATTTGGTAAAAGTGAGGTGTGGTAACTTGGGGGTGGACCCCTCACAGTGGTTGGCGACCCCTCGTAATTTGGTCTGATCAGTAAAGAGGTGGTGCGGCCCGGGGGAGGGGGAGGAGAGGGGGACCTGAGTTTATTTTTGCTGTTTTCACAGTGTTTGTCTCTGGTTGGCTGTTCGCCGTTGTCAGCATACTCCAGGTGTCTCCTTGAGAGGTGAGGGGAACTCGATGAGGCGCCCTTATTCCATTCGGCCCTGCTGGGGAGCTTTGAGTTCACCGCTTTTGGGCTTTGAATACAGGTTCCTGGTGTCTTGATGAATCTGGACATTTTAACTGTCGGAGAGGAGGGGGACTTCTCCTGCCCAGGGGGTCCTGAGTTCCCGCTGTTACTTGATTCAGTGGCAGAGCCCTTAGATAATCTCAGTGGGGATCCTGAAGGTTTATTACTACCAGGTATCTTTGAACTACTGTACTTGGAACCAGCAGCATCATTCATGGGAGGGATGGAAAGGCCTTTACTAGCTCGGTTGCTTGGTGGTTTGATAAGTTTCCGTTGTGGAGTCAGCTGCATTGATAGCCTCTCTGCACTTCCCTCCCTGCTACTGCTTTGCTCCCTTGGCTTGTGGGTCCTGATCTGATATTCAGACGGCTTCTCTGGAGACTCAAGAACACTGTAGTTTCTTGATTTTGAGGGTTTCTGCTTTGTTGGCCTCTCTTGGGGCACCAGTTCTGTGTAGTCAGGAACTACTTTGCTACCCTGAATGTCTTTTTGAGTCCCAGCAGCTGCTGCAAGTTTCTCTGCACAAAGTTCAATAGGCTCTCCTTCTGCATCAAATATTGCCAACACGCTCTCCTCAGATTGGGTGCATTTGGCCACTTTGGGCTCCTTAATCAGGCTGAAAGGCCTGGGTCTTCCATCTGCAGACTGGGTACGAACCTGGTCTCTCTGCAAGCACTGCTGTGTAATCAGCTTGGCAGCATCTCTTGACAACCTCTTCGAGTCCCTCTCGGCTTGCTCTGGTGGCTGGCTAAAGGACATTCGGATGTCACTTGACTCAGACTTTAACTCCTCCAGATCATCCGCATCAGACAGACGGGGAACTTCTGGTTCAGTAGGGGTGAGGTGCAGCTTCGATGGTCTCGTAAAAGCTGATATCCGCCCTCGTTCAGGGAGAAGGCTGTTAATAAAACTCATGAGTCTTTCAGGCTGCTCCTTTGAGTCATACCCAGAAGGGTGTTTAGTAGCCACAGGACTTGAGATAGTGTCACCTCCGCTGTCTTGCGTTCCCTCCCAGCTACATAAACTGTCTGAGATGCTGTGTGAGAGCTTCTTACAGTGAAACCAGTTGTCCTTGGTGGGGATGTTATCTCTACAACTAGAATGTGCCAGTTCATCATCTGCATCATCAGAATCATAAGCGAACTTCTTTCCCTGAGCAGTTCTCCCCACATGGGTAGGCCTAGACACCCCTTTACTGCTACTCTTGATGCCCAGTGAGTAGATGCCCTCATTGGAGTTCATGCAGTCTTTGTAGCCTGACTTGGAGACCTTGGAGGAACAGGAGGAGCTCCTGTGTTTCCTCCTTTGGAGCTTTCTCAGTCCTTCCAGTATGTGGCTCTCCTTACGTCTTGTGGGGAGGTGCTCCTCCTGAGCAGCACAGATATTACTAGGGGCTGACGAACCCAAACTCAGCCTCTTCTCCCACGTCAGAGATGACTAAATGGGAAAGAGAAAGGAGGCAGAGTCAGTCTCTGTGTAGTAAGAACACATATTCTTTAGTACGTAAAGCAATAGAACTGAGAAAAGCAAATCATAATGTTGGCTTTTGCGTGCAAGCTATTTTTATTCCACCACATATTTTAAATGCTTGGAATTAGGATGGTGCAGGACTGTCTTTAAATATGAAATCGCACATTTTCTCAGAAGCTTTAAACTCCAATTGGAAACATAATCAGGAAACTCATGCATGAAGGTTGTGGGATTAATTAAGGTCTCGAAATAAAGACTAAAGCACCCCTAATGAGCCTGATGAGCGAGGTGGTTTACCATTTTCCCACAGGAGCGTCCATCATTCCAGGTGTACGAGCCGCTGGAGAATTCACTGCACGCGCTCGACAGCGACAGCTCACTGCTGCTACAGCTGCTGCGTGGGTACACGGGGGCTGGCACTGTCAGGCTCAGCTGGCTCAGACATTTGGCCACAGGGAGACCTGCCTTTCCATTCAACTGAACCTCCTATGACACAGAAAAGAGGCGACATAGCATTAAGATGGAGTCACTTACATGGCCGCTTAACAATGTTTGTGAGTTACATAAGCTTTCCTTTAGTCCGACTAGACATCAAAAGTGTTTATGTGTTGGGTACTGCTGCATATCTAATTGCCATCATGCTGTTGATTTTGTGATGAAAGGTATTGAAGAAAACCTTGAGACACCCAATCAAACATCACAGAAAAGTCGACTAAATTGTCGATGTACTGCACTTTTCAAACTTAAAGAAATACCGATATCAATCATCTTTTGTGTGCAATCACCACACCGCGGCAGATGTTTGTCCAATTAGCATTTCCCTGAAGACAATCTGACAATGACAGTGGAGTTTAAGATGAGGAATCTGATACATCCATGGCACAGTTTTCAATTCTCTAATCTCACATTCGTGTGCGTGTCACTTAACACGGCTTATTTAAGGATATGTAGAGGTTTTGCTCATCCTGATTACAAGATGATTCATAATTCGCTTTTCAGCCATTATTATTTCATTTTCCTTTTTTGCTCTGATGGCACGCATTAGGGTTTATCAGGTGGCATCCTCAGAGGGGTAAAAGGGCAAAGGAAATGGAGCAAACTCATTTTCGGGCCTTAATGCATAATATATAAGATGATTAATGTTCCAGAGTGTCCTGTGGAGTCATTTTTACTGAAGACGAGTCTCAATCGATGGTTTTCTGGTAATATGACAAGGATATATCCCTCTTAGTGCCAAGTGATACTGCTGGCTTTTCCTGCTGAGAGCACAGGAGGGGTCACGGATTTGGATTTTAGATCTGTATTTTAATATCTTGGAATGATTTCTTGATGGGAGACGGGGGTATAGTTGTGCTGCAACACTTGGATGAGTTATATGGGTAGGAGAAAAAAAGTACATTTAATGTTTCCCATTAGGCTTACATTAGAGGGGGAGTCTGTATTCCTGGAAAGTAGGAAAGCCTTGCTTCTCTCTGGCTCCAGGAGCAAATCTGCTGCAGACAGATCCATGATCCGAGAGTGGAGTTTCTGAAAGTCAAACGGGAAGTACACGCAAAGATGAATTTTTGACTTTGGGGGATCTCAAGAGGAGCATCTGAGATGACAGAAGAGCATAATTGGTATGAAGATCTTTATCAGTACTTTATGCGGCGCACAGCATAGCCTGAAATTCCTTTTTGTAGCATCTCAGCTGGGTGTGAGGATTTTGATCTGAGTATTGTCTAAATCTCCCTCGAATGACAAATATTAAAAGAAAGCAATTAAACAAAGTAATCATTTGAGTTCATTTTTTAAAATCTCAAACAACTGCACAGTAGGCTGAGGCGGAGCAATATTTTTACCTATCTGATTCCCTCCACTGGTGCCAAACGGAGCCCCGATTCATCCCTCTCTCTCTCAAAGTCATTAATGTCATCGTCCAGAAAAAAAAAAAAAATAATGTGAATAGGAAATAATTGCATCAGGGAGTTTGGGATTGCTTTGATTTTTTTCCCCTTTTTTATTTGTGCTAGTCTCTTCTGTTATTTCACTCTCATGCTTAAGAGGGAAGGATACAAAACCAAATACATTTCCACATATTAATCCCAGAACTTAATTACACTGGATTCCCTGAGCTCAAATTAACTTAAACTAGAAATCTGCAGGAACAGAACACTTGATCTTGTGCTGCATTTCCTGCCAAGGGTAGAACTAATGCTCACTTAGGGAGTATATGCATGTGCTTCTACGCACTGGTCGCTTTGTTTTCTTTTGTTTTTGTTTTTGTTTTAAAATTCAGTTTCTACCATTAAAGTAAGTGGCGACTCACATGCTGTGCACCCCTTGAAGAAAATAAATTGGGTGTTATAAAAGCAAAAGTCACCCACGGTAAATGGAAACTGAGCTTTGAAAATGATCTCCTCAAATTTTCCTTCAATGGCATGAACGTTTTAAAATAAAAATGGTTTCCAATTTATTTACTTCCATAAACCTCTTTCCCAACTGTGTATATCGACTTGTGAAAAGAAAAAATACACGACTTCTAATGACACCAAAACTTCCCTGCTTTCTTTTGTCTCTTTAGAACAAGTAACCTGTGTTGCATTCATTGTGGATTTTTCACTCCAACTTCAGACAAAAAAAAATCCAAAAGAAAAGCTGCTTTTTGTATTAGAGAAAGCCTGTGAATAAGCTGTTAGCGTGACTGATTTTTGTACCATCAGCGACAAGGTGGTAATTTGCCATGGAAACAGATCGATGCCCATTTTCCATGTTTCCTCTGAACAGACTGTATAGGGACCGTATTCTTTACCATTTGTAAGATTTATAAAAGCATCCGGCTTTAGATGCTGGCACAGAGTTCTTTCTAACGTGTTCAGGTTTCAGTGAGTTCAAAAACAGTTAAGCTACAGGGAGGATTTCTATCTTTTTTTTGCCTGTTACAGATCAAAACGTAACTTTTAAAATGATCTTGCCGAACACTCATCAGATTTATAAATATAAAGGGTTTGTTCTGTGCCCTGGAAAGCTTAGGAGATCACATTCTTTCAAAAGTAAATAAAGGCAAAAGTAGTAGTAGTAATATCGTGCAGTTGTACTAGTTTGGGCATATATATATATATATATATATA